>NC_143577.1:211257678-211598658 GCF_048544385.1 Mastigoproctus giganteus | reverse complement strand
ACACACAATTCCCAGACAGTATATACAGAGCAATATGGCCTTAGTCGATGCTCCTAAAACGCTACTACGTTATAGTGGGACGTCGACTCTGCAAATACCCTAAACTTAGAATTACGTGGGGTATGGCTATAGTGCCTTTTGTTGGTTCGTCGTTGTCTGTTTTAAAATTTTCTGGAGAGAAATTGATCGTTAGTCGTTGTAGAAGATTGCTCAGATATGGCAGAAGGTTAAAATGGCCGCAGAGTACACGAGTAGCAGAGAAATGTAGTTCATTAGTTATCCAGCCGATGACATCATCGATAGTTGCGACATCTAATGTTGAAGGGATTGGTTCTATATCAGTTAAGCAGGCATTGAATTTCACTGTGATGAGAACTCTCTTCTCTCAGAGACATTGATTAGGTGGTTTGAACAAATCTGAGAGCCTGATATCTTGTATACTCATGAGCTAAAATAATTGACCTAATAGTATGTTGAGCTGTCCTTCGCAGTGTGATAGCCGCCTGCAACTGGCGTAGCAACGACTCCACGAGACCGCGGAAGGTGTCCTGGATTAGCTGCACAGAAGGAATTTCCGGAGTTCGGCAACGGAGCGACGCACCGCATCCCATAAATGTTCGATGGGAATGATGTCGGGGGAATTTAGGGACCAGGGAAGCACAAGAAATGCTTGGACACGATCCTTGAACCATTAGTACACAATGCAGGCCTTGTCCAGTGTCATCACTGGGTAGGGCAGAACTTGATCCGAAACAGTACCTGGTTAGGGGCTGGCGGTGAGGATGTTCAATGGGGATCCAGTAATATCCATGAAAACATCCCCCAAACCATGATACCACTTCTGCCGGCCTGTTTTTGTCCAACCTGCAGTTGGTTGCAGCTGTTCACTTGCTTGCCGTCGAATACGCGCCCGTCAGTCGTCGTGGTGCAGCTGGAACCTTGATTCATCAGACCAGGTGGCTCTTTTCCAGTCGTCCAATGTCCAGGAATGGTGCTCTCGTGCCCACTGCAGGTGTCGATGGCGGTCGGTCTGCGGATAGGCTTCCATCCGCAAGAGCGTCTATTGGATGGTGTGTTCCGAAATGTTTCTCTGTGCGCACTAGTTGTAGTCTGCCCTTAACTGATTGACCGTGAGCCGTCTGTTGTTCTGGACACACGTGCCAACCAGGTGTTCTCCCCATCCCAGCACGTTGGGTGCTTGTCTATCCCTGTTCGGCCAATTTCCGCCACATCTTCACTACGGCGGCCTTCGAACAGCCGACAATGCCTGCGGTTGCTGAGATGCTGGCCCCGCCTTTCTAGCACCGAAAATCATTCTCCATTCAAACTCCATCAGGTCTTTCGCTTTCTCCATTGCACGAACTTCTTACTGACGAACTGATAGGCAGTACCGTACCGTCACTATATATACTGCGACGGTCGGTGACGTCACTCCTAGGATGCGTCCACTTTTGGAGATGGGTGGTCATAATGGCTCATGAGTACGTTTTTTGAAAATGGTTATTGCGCCACCTCAATGTGATCTTGCTTCTGATCCTGTGTATTTCCAGCAGTTGCACTACAGGCTGTTGATTCTTGTTAGGGTTCCAGTCATGCTTCAGATAAGCAAATTACACTCGAGTTTTTCGAAAGAAGGAGTTGAAGGGTCTAAAGTTTATTTTGGAGGCTCCGAACATTTTGGTAGAAAACTCTCAGGGTGGTGTGATAGAGAATTTTGATAAGTGCTGACCCAGTATCTTTTGTTAATTTTGGGTAATTTGTATTGATGGAAGTTAAACTCTTAATGGGTAGTGGTCGAGAGGCAGGGATATGAATAGTGGTAAGTATAATCGAATGATTTCAATAATCGACTGATTAGTAATCGAGAGATTTCAATAATGGAAATAATCGGATGATTAATAAATTAAACTCCCGGAAACTCTAGTTTTTCATTCAGCAAACAGAAAATCGCCAGAGAACACACGCAATTTACAGTTTGCACACAATACAGACAGGGCAATATGGCTTTAGTCGCTGATGCTCTTAAAACCCTACTACAAGAACAGCACTAAGAACAAATAGCGACATCAGATCTTAAGTGATTACAACTGAACAGGCAATGAAAGGTGTTGGCTTAAATAGTAAATGTAAAAACATAATTTTTCTTTAAAAGAACGTACCAGCATTCAGGCACTTTGTCTATTTAGGCATTCTGCTAGATTTACTAACGTATTTATGGACTCTTTCCTATTCATTTTTACTTCTAATGCTACTTTCCAGGGTCTTATCAAAACGAATTTTTCCTCTGATCTTCGTTTCTTCTTCTTTTCGGACCATCTTTTGTAAATATGTGATAATCAATAGCTTGGACAGTTTGGGAATTATGACGGAACAGTCCACTGAACTAATTTTGAGTACTTGTACGACGATTCTCTCGGTTTCCTATCAAATTCAGATGTCCCTTGAACTGTTTGAGATGGACTGGAATTATTCTCACATACCTGTAACAATATGACGTGTATTAATAAAATGATATGCCATCTTGCTAGAACTACATCAGAATTTCTTTCCTTATTATTATCATGGTAGTGACGATTTTTCTTTACTTTCATAACTAAGAAATTTATTTCGCGTGTATTCTAGTAAAGAGAAATTTGGAACAAAAAAAAATGCTGTTAAACAGTCCAAAAGCTTGTGTACGAATATCAGAACATGTATTATCTCGTGGCAAAAACTACCAAATATTGAATTTACAACATCAGCGCAAATGGTGCATTTAAAAAGAAAAACTGCACGAGTAATTTTGTTCTTGGCCAACTTTATAAACAAGACCCAGGGATTAGCATCACCAGAGGAACCAACAAGCACTTGCAGGATTTCATTTTGTTCTTATAAATGTATTTATAAGAACAAAATGCATTGATGTGGTATTGCATTGATTACAAAGGAACTGGATGCAAAAAATAATTTTGATAAAATATATTTGGATTTCAGGAAAGCTTTTGACACTGTTGCGCATGGAAGACTACGGTAACAAATTGGAGCAGAATGGTATTAAGGGTAAGTTGCTACAATGGATAAAAGGATGGTTAAGTGGGAGAAGACAGAGTGGTAATCAATGGACGCTGCTATTCGTGGACTAATGTTATTAGTGGAGTCCCACAGGGTTCGTTGTTGGGTCCACTGTTGTTTTGTATATTTATCAATGATATATATTGATGAAGGTATATCAGGCTTAGTGTCGAAGTTTGCAGATGATACAAAGGTTGGCAGGGTTGTTAATGACAGTAATGGCAGTGTGCTACTGCAACAGGATCTTGATAATTTGGGCAGATGGGCTAAGAAGTGGCAACTGAAGTTTAACCTTGACAAATGCAAAGTACTGCATATGGGTAGAAGTAACCCCAAAGAAACGTACCAACTGTGTGGTACTACACTGACAGTGGTAGAGAATGAAAAGGACCTGGGGGTAATTGTGCAGGCAGATATGAAGTTTTCTGAGCAATGCAGACAGTCTGCCAGAGCAGGTCATGGTTTATTGTCAATGATATACAGACATTTTGCTAGCAGAGAAAAGGAGGTGATTATTCCTTTGTATAAGGCAATGGTCAGGCCACGCCTTCAGTACTGCGTACAGGTCTGGAGGTCTCGTTTTAGGAAGGATGTAGAGTTGCTAGAACAAGTACCGAGAAGGGCAACAAGATTAGTGAGGGGAACGAAGGGGTTCTCTTACCAAGAAAGGCTTGAGCTCTACAAATTGGAGCGGTGGAGAGTAGGCACCTGCGAGGTGATTTGATTGAGGTGTATAAGGCCTTGAATGGGTTGAACACGCTGAATTCTGATGGGATCCTTCCGCTTGCTCAGATTACGAACCTAAAGGGGCATAAATTCAAATTGAGAAAGACAGTTGTAGAATAGATGTGCGGAAATTTGCCTTTAGCCAGCGGGTGGTTAATTGCTGAAACAAACTTCCATCTGTCGTTGTGGAAGTTGATAGGTTAAATAATTTCAAGGAGGAACTGGGCAAAATTTTAGAAGGAATGGGTGAATGGACGCGTGAATTTTTTTTTTTTTTTTTTTTTTTTGTGCTGGTGCTACATAAGCCCCCTCATATGCTTGCTTTCTTGCATCACATGCCTCCATTTTGAGGCCGCCGTAGCCTAGTGATCAGGCGTGCGGGTGCCTAAGTACACGTGCCTTGAGTGACCGGGGTTCAAGCCCGTGACTACTGAATGCGGTGCTGTTTCTTGTATTCAATCTATCATGCGAACTCCTCTGACCGTTTGGTCGTCCCAGAGTATAAACAGAAAATTTATTTAAATTTATTTACTATATCAGGCAAGTGTTCTAAGGTTTTAAGAACCATGTACAGTACAGTCTAATTACCTCATCGGAGTGCCCATTGCACCGTTTCTTTTGAAATTTCTTCTTTCCTTGGCGATGCACTACAGTGTGGTTCTGTGTCCACTTAGGCGTGTATTTTATTATCAAGTTTCTTTTTCCTTGTAGAAGGGTAACAGCTGATGAAGGAACACGAGCAACCTGATCGGCAAGATTAGAAGAGATTTCGTCAGATAGAAAACTTCGGAGAATGGAGTTACAAATTTATTTCAAGAAATGTACCTTAAAGAGTAACGAATCAGATCGCCGGGTGGATGGAGAGAAGTTGTGGTCGACCTTATTGCACAAATAATGACCCGACGGCCACTTGTAGTAATATCTGTTTGCACGGACCAGCCGGAAACAAACGGAGCAAATTATTTTGTGCTAACCAGAGATGCAGACTTTTGGTTCTCCGTTACAGCTATGGAATGAGGTTGAATAGTGATTGAGGATAGTCAGTCGGTGTGAAAATATTTGAGTGCTATATCCGCTTTGCACAGCAGCCCGACTGGCTCAGTCCTTAGATCCTTGTCCCGAAGTTACGGATCCGTCTTGCCGATCTCCCTTACCTAAATTATTCTATCGAATAGTCTCTTCACCTTGGAGATCTGTTGCAGCAGTAGTGACATAGCGTTTTTTTTTTTGACAAGCGACGCCGGTTCTTTCGCAGAACTCTGCATTTGGATCTCTTGTGAAGTAAGACAGTACTGCCAAGGCCAGATAGCATATGTAAGCGTATGTTCATGTTTGCTTAGTGTGGATTATGTTGTTCGTCTGGCCGTTTAGCCTACAGTCCGTAGAGCACCACACACTGCTAGTTACCGTCACTGGCACTGGTAGCCTGACCAGGTAAGAAGGAAGCGAACTCTGGCTAGCCAACCCCGGGGTTAGCCTGGGCCCAATTTTTTTTTTTTTATTCTTTTCTCCTTTTCCTGATGTAGGGAGTAGGCCCGCCAAAGGGGGAGAGCCACCCCTACCTCAGGAAAAGGAGAAAAGATTGTGAGGTCAAGTGACCCACAAAGTCAGGTTGCCTAATGGCATGACCCTGCATTTGACAAGTCAAATGCCAGTCCAACTCCCGGAGGAGTATTTATGTGAGTTCCTACTCAAGTAGGAAAATTAGGTATTGTCCTACACCTCGAAGAGCCGACCGGGCTAGCGGGGTGGGTAAAGTACCTGCCTGGCAACCCAAAGGGCACGGGTTAGAATCCCACCTTGGGCTTAGATCAGAGTAGTGCAAAAACTTTGGAAGATGCATTATGGCCAAAGAAGCCGATGCGCCAACAACTAAACAAAAAAAAAAAAGAAAAAAAAAGACACCTCGAAGAGAAGAGGTGCCAGCAAGTGAGTGGATCCCACACTGGGCAAGGCCCAGCGTCAGCAATTAAATCTTATTCGGCCAAGGGTAACTTGTAGGCAATGAGCAGTGTTCCACTCTGGGAGGGGGATTTGGATCATCTTCTCAAGTTAGGGGATAAGGGGAGGCACAGGGATTCATGAAGCTCAAGGATTGCTTGGAGTTCTTGTGGCTATTGTAGAAAAGTCCTTTTGGGTTGGTGGGTTTGTAAGAGAATTTCCCTGCAGAAGTAGTTAAGGTTCTGCACGAAAATATCTCTCTCTCTGATTTTCAAAGGCCAACAGGAGATAGAGATGCTATTTCTGTAAAGGGTTGCGCTTTTTGCAGTGGCCGGAGTTCTTGTGTAGGCTCGTGAATATCCGAGGGAGATAGCGATTTTTCATACTTAGATAAAAAAAGAGGTGTACAGTGTGTTTAGGGTCTAACGGCACTAGGGATTTCCCCCATCTCCGCGTAGTATGTGTTGTCGTGTGTTACAGTACGCTGTACAGGCCAGAGATTTAAAAGTGTATGGATAGTGTAGTGTAGTGTCGTGTCATGTACCGCTGTTCATCTGGCCATTTAGCCGTTGGACCCTACTGGGGCTCACAGTTGCCCACACTTAGCCCCGTGGAAGCAGACCAGGTACCCAGTAATTTTATTTTATCACCCTGGCAGACCCCCCCACCTAGTTTCCTGAGATTTCTGTGGCTAAGGCCTATGGTTGGGGAAAAAAAAAAAAAAAAAGGTAACGCGTGATTTTCGAGGGTAAGACACTAAGGTTAGAAGCCAAAAGGTGATGCACGATTCAAATTTGGACGATTGAATTTTCGATTGTGTAGTTTAGGCAGTGGGGGAAGACTGAAAACTGGGGAGAAAGACAAAAATATGGGGTAAATAGGGAAGGCGACTCCAGGGAATGTCAGTGGGAAGAAAAGAAGGGGGTGGTGGGGAGGGGAGGAGACGAGACAAGGGACTGTTTCCTCCCTCGGCCAGGGAAAGGGGAAGAAAGGTGGGCCAGCAGGATCTCCGGCCCAGATCGCCAGAGGCATTGTGCAGTGTAACTGCGGTTCCATCAGATCAGTTGATCATTCTCGAGACTGTGTCCCGTCCATGGTTTCCTAGTGTCCAGTCTGGTGGTCGTTTACCAGGCAGGGCTCCATCCGAGTTTGGTCGGTCCGGTTAAACAGGTGTCCATCCGTGGCTTTTTGATTTAGTCTGTTGCATTGTTTGGTCATGGGAAAGGGTCCCAGCATGGTTGTGTTGACTCCAGTAAGTTTTGTCTGTTTGGACCAGGTTATTTGATCCAGGTCTTATGTGAATGGTCATAGTCAGTGGTAGATCTCCGTGGGAAAAATCTAGTTTAGGAGTTCTTGTCGTTCTTGGGAGCAGACCCCACCAGGGTTTCTACTGGGGCTGGGGTTCTGTTCAGGCACAGTCAGATCCAAGTACATGTAGTGTGCTTGGATCTGACTGTGACTCTCTGTGACTCCATTAATCACGGAGTCACAGAGAGTGTTGCAGTTCCCCCCTCCACGCAGGAGTTGGCTGGGTTATCTTTTTCTGGGTGGTAGAGTTTGGCACTGAGTGTTGGTCTTAGCTGAAGCAGTTGGGGTTCAGGATACGTCTGGCGTCCCACGAAAATATCTGAGGAAGAGCGGGTGAAGGCCCTGTAGAAGTTTGGCACTCAGTTATGGTCTAGAAGCGGTTGAGGTTCGAGGTATGTCTGGCGTCTTGTGAAAAGATCTTGTGCAAAGCAGGTGAAAGCCCTGTAGTTGTCCTCCTCAGTAAGAAGATGGTTCTCGTGGTGAGAAGTGAATGTCCGTGATGATTCTGCATCGCAAGTCTTCATAAAGATGACAGAAATACATTAAGTGATATCATGTCTTGGTTTCACCACAGTGACAGAGAGGGGTATCACTTAACCTGAAGGTGTGAAGCTTTACTCTAATCGCTTCATGTCAAATCAGAAGGTACATTGCTTGCAGTGCGGGTGATAACCACTGTGGGAAGCGCGGACACACAATTTGCACTTCCAGGATGAAGTTTCGTATGATGGCACCCTTCGACGACATCTGCCATCGTGTCTGCCAGCCACGAAGTTGGTGAGTGGCGAGGCGTTTTCCTTCCATTTTTGGTGTATTTTCAGGATCGGTTGTGATACCGAGGCAAGTGATTTCTTTTCCTTTTGTCAGGTGGTGCAGCAGCCCACGATAAACCACCTCGAGGTCCAAAGGCAGGGCTTCCTGCAGGGGGTGGGTGCTCACAGTATTACACGCTCTTGAGGTAATGAGAAGTATGTCGCTGCGTAGTTTCGAGTATCCTGTTTACTGCGGTGGTGGTGGCCTTATGAAACCAAACACCTGCTGCATAGGAAATGGCTGACAGGAAGACGGTTTTGTAGAATAGGCTGAAGGTTCTTCTTTCCAGACCCCAGTCTTTGTAGGAGACCCTTGCAAAGAGTGAAGTGTCTGATTTCGTTGAGGATGTAGTTGAAGTGGGGCGTAAAAGACATGTTCCTGTCCAATACAATCCCCAGGTGCTTAAGTTCATTGAATAGCTTGATCGTGATTCACTGTATACGAATTTGTGGTGGTCGTCTTATGTGAAGGGTATCCTTTAAAAGTATTGAGCTTGTCTTTGTGGCGGAGATCTTAAGATTATTCATTTTAGCCCAGTCTTGCAGGATGTTGATCGCGTGGGTTGCAGATATCTCAAGCATGGCCCTGCTGTCCTCGGCCAGTATTAAGATCAGGTCATCCACGTAGCCTTGGCTTTTCACTCTTCCGAGGTCCTTGGTCAGAAAGCCGTCAAGAACCATGTTCGAGAGGAACGGGCCCTGGACGGATCCCTTTGGGCGTCCTCTATACACCTGCCTTGTTATTGAACAGTATGGAGCTGTGACCGTCCGGTTTGTTAAGTAGGTTTTGATGCAGTTGTATATGTTAACAGGTAGGTTGGCCCTCCGCAGCCTGCCCAGGACGCTTGGCCACCATAGGGTGTCAAACGACCCGGTGAAGTCTGTTGCTATGGTGAGAATGTATTTCCGATACTGAGGTATATGTCTAAGGTGGCACCTGGACCAACGTCCATCTCCACCAGCAGTGGCGTATCCAGATCAGATATCATGATCGTAAGGGGGGCATGTACCAGAATTTTGAGTTTTTTTACAACGCTTCCTGCGTTCTGTTTCTTTAATTTCAAATTTTTGGTTAAGGGGATAAAGCCCCCTTTTCCCACACCTGAATATATTAAATTAAATCTTTATTGTGAAGTAAAGTTACAGCACAATATCCCATCACGGCGACGAACGCCAGGGGTTCACATATAGCAGTTAGAGAAAAGCAGAATAAGTACAGCGTACAAATACAAAAGGCTACAAAATACAGATTACAAATGCAAAAGAAATACAAATACAACATAAAAACCCAGAGCTAAACACAGATACAAAAAACAAATATATCAGGGTTCAAGGGCTTTGATAAAGTTGTCTGTCCTTCTTGTCACTTGTTATGCTGTCGATGTCGGCGTCCACACGGTTGAGGACAGCGAGCATCTGCTTGGGAAGAAATCTCTCAGTGAGTACAACCCTGTTGTTCTGAACCACGAGTGCTGATACCGACCTTAGGCTTGGCTGTGGGATCCTCCAAGAGCAAACGTTCCAAATATTCGGAGATGATATCTGGCCTGTGGTGAGTTTGGCTCTGAAGACCAGCCTCTTTTCCATGATCAAGAACTTCATCCTCGGGATGTCGAGTGCTTGTGCCATCATGGTGGTTGTGGTAGCGGCAGGTAGACGAAGCTTGTTATTGGCCCATTTCAGTAACCAGTATTCAGCGGTGTGACTGCAAGTAGAACCTCTATGAATGGGCCTGCAGTGTAAGTGAGTGAAAAAGTGTGTGTGTGTAGTATGAATGTAAAAAAAAAAAAAAAAATTAATTAATTAAAAAAATATAATAATAAATAAAAATAAAATACATATTATTTTAATAATAATAAAAATAAATAAAATCATCCCACACTCAGAGTTGAAAAAAAAGCGTTGTATGCTGTCCAGTATCTTTTTGTTAACTACCGTTGTGGCTCTATGGAATCGCCGGGGTGAAGAAGGCTTTATAGTACATGTTAGCGTGCATTTTTTGAGTCCCCAGTCCTTTCTTGTTATTCTGGCTATTAATCCGGCATATCTTATTTTTTTCTCTCAAGTATCTGAGACGAGGGTGGAAAGACAGGTTGTTGTCTAGGATACCTAGATGCTTCAGTTCGGCGATTAGTTTGATTGTCTATGGATTTTAATTTGTGGTGGTCTTCTTACGTTTAGGCTGCCTTTCAACAGTATAGATTTAGTTTTTGTAGTTGATATTTTTAAAAGTGGACAGTGGCACAGTCTTGAAGGAGTTTGTGTCTGATTTGCTTGGACTTCCATTTGTGCTGGGCTTTCAGCAGCGACTGTCAGTATTAGGTCGTCTGCGATGGCCTGGGCGTTTACTTCCCCCAATCCAGGGCCAGGAATTCGTCTAGGATCATATTCCAGAGCGTGGCCCTAGAACTGAACCCTGGGGACAGCCCCTGTAGAGTGATCTGGTCAACTTATATGGTGCTATTACCTGGATTTCTCTGTTGGTTAAGTAGGATTCCATAACTTTGCACAAATTCATAGGTGTGTTTGCCCTTCTCAGTCTAGCTAGGACGCTCGGCTACCAAATGGCGTCGAACGCCCCACCGAAATCGACTGAGATGGCAAGGAAATATTTTTTGTCACACTCCGCTGCCGCACTCAGGGCGTCCATGGTCGAAGTTCCTTCCTTGAATCCGTATTGTGTTGGCATGGTTAGTCCAGCTGTTTCGTAGTGGCGAGTTATTCTTTTACCTATCAGCCTTTCAAATAGCTTACTTGCCAATGGGAGCAGGGCAATTGGCCGATAAGAGCCCGGCTCTTCTGGAGGCTTTGAAGGATTCTTGGGCATGAGCTTCACGGTTGCAAGTTTGCAGTCAGCTGGGTAAGTTCCTGTTCTTAGGCATATGTTGTATAATCTAAGGAGCAGTTCCGGGGTGGTGTCTACAGAGATATGAGGTATGTTTGGGGTCTAGCGGCACCTGGGGTTTCTCCTATCTCTGCCTGTGTTCGTTGTGGACATTGTGTTTATGTCAACCTGTTCCTGTGGTTCCCCACAAATCTGCATTGAGTACTCTGTGATGTATGCATAACATTGCAAAGCCAGTCAGTGTGGGTTATGTGTGAGTAATGTGGTGTTTGACTGGCCTCTTAGTTATTGGGAGGCTCGATCGCCATGGAAGGAGCCTTTCAGCATCCGTTCACTGGCACGAGGAGCCGGGCCAGGAAGGTAGAAGGAATGCCTGACGGGCTTTCTCCCCACTTAGAGAGAGAGAGAGAGAGAGAGAGAGAGAGAGAGAGAGAGAGAGAGAGAGGAACGCAGCGAGTTGGATTGAAAAGGGAAAGGAAGCAAGGGTAGGCAGAGCGGAAGGCTACCCCTAGCAGAGGGCCAAACTTCCAGACGATCCCACGCCTGTCAGTTGACCAGCGTCAGCAGAACCCCTTTGATGAGGATTCATCGAGGATGGTTAAAATCCCGCCTGGGGAGTGTCCCAGGCCAGCAAAAGAGCCCGAACGCATCTAATCCCACGCCGATGGAGAGGCGGCGTCAGCAAAGGAGCTTCAAGAAGAGGTGAAGGCAGGAATCCCATTGGTTTATCCCCTGCTGAGAGAAGTGTCGGCGTCGGCAAGAATCTCTGGTGGAAACTTTGTCAAGGTTGAGGATCACCCGATGAAGTCTTCTAGGAGCAGCAGAGAACATGTTGGAGCATTGCAGGAGAAGATGAAGTTACTGTGGATGGACAGGAAAAAAATTAGAGGCGGCTCTCGAGTGGCCACATAATACAGATTTGGTGACGTGTTTGCAATGGTGCATCCTGTGAAGTAGAGAATCATTACTGGATTTGGTATATCCTTATGGCTGACAAGTTATTTAATTTCTGGTGTGACTGGCAGTGAGGAAGCTAGTCGACAGAATGAGCTGCGGTAGTCATAGGTGTGCCAGTTGGTGGTTGTGAGTGATAGCCGCGTCTGTTGAAGACCGCGGTTCGTTGTGCATAGTGTTAGGGTCAGGAGCCACCTGTGATTTCTCACATCTGCGCCCTATGTACGCTGTGAAGAAATATAGTACTACTGTAAATGCCAGAAAAGTGTTGTCTGTTCTATATGACATATTGCGTTAGGTTCTGTTGGGTGTCTTGGGATTTGGCCGCAGGGCCTGACTTTTACGCCCCCATTGGGATTTCCGGGCCCTTTTTTTCAGTGCTGGGACTAAATACATTGCACCGGCTGCACCACCCTCCCCTAAGAAATGGCCCTTTTACGACTCCTAAGAATGATTTAGCCACTTGAGGTGTGAAATATGTTGTTACCCTGAGAGTTCTTTTTCTCGTTCCTACACTTTTGGCCTGCTGCTTAGCGGGTCCCCTTGTGAAGTACGGATCCTTGAGAATTGATTCCCTGTTTCTTTCTACTTCCTTGCCTTGCCCTTACTCTTATCTTATCATTATTCTCATCGTTCATATACAAAAGCTAAGAATCCACCACGCATTCCGAAGTCTGTTGGTCAAAAACCTTTGAATTATTTTCATTTGGAAAAAGAATTCTTACTTGTAGGCTCACGTAGAAAGAAAGCAAGCAATTTCTTGAATAATGCCTGGGGGGAGGGGGAGGAAAAGTTGAATTTTTGTTACGGTGCCCTTTGCTACCTTAAATTAAGAGCACTTGGAAGCTCGCAATTTTTCCATTCCTCACAAATGCCAAACAAATCCAAATAACGTGCGCATTCACACTCCTGTCAAATCATTTGATTTCCGGTTTGGAAAGGATGGCGGTTGCGTGCGATTGCGTTTAAATGAGGCACGTGATACTTCGTGCTTGCCGGTTTCCAGAGAACGATGAAACAGGATCGTAATAGTTTTCAGTTCGAGGCAACACGCGAAGTTACTGTACCTGTTGATAGTCGACTTAAACTGCCTTTTTTATTTATTTTTTTAAATCAAAAATATTAATAAAATATCTAAAATCTCTGAAAACAGATTTTAAAATTGTGGGACGCTCAGAATAAAACAAGGGGATAAAAACAATAAATAAACTGAATATTATTAAACCTTTTTCGGTGAAAACGACGCTTTCATTTAAAATGTTCTGACTTTAAATTTTGTGAAATTATTTTCTTACGTCTAAAATATTATTATACATTACTCTCCAAAAAAAAAGTAGTAAACACCCCTGTTTTCATCGTATATTGAACCTTCCTGGATAAACAAGTGACTCAGACAGGCATATAAAGAAGGCTCAGAGCCATACAATGGAGCTGTTCTCATAATGGTGTGGAGAGCCGAGCCGACTGATTTCAAAATATTTGTTATTGTCGGAAGCCATATTACTGCTGGCTTGTGATTCGTGCAGTTGCTGACAGCCTGCACCATTCAAAGTCGATCGTCTGGGATGTTATGAAATGGAAACGCGTCGGTACCACCATCGTCCAGCAACGCACAGGAAGACAAGGGAAGATTATACCTCGTGACCAAAGGATACTCGGAAAGGTAATACGACACTTCCGTCTGACATTCCAGCAAATCATCAACCAAGAGTTTAAGGCATCACCAGGACGCTTGGCTGATAGTTTGCAGAGGTTGAAGTTTGTTCGAGCACCTTACGTATGGAGTTTTATAGTCTCGTTTTTTATAGGATTGTGACTGAATATCACCAACCACAATCAGTGGTTTCGCCTTTCGTGGTGCAACGCCCATCGGAATTGGTCCATAGTGTAGTGAAAATTGGTTCTGTGGAGCGAAGAATCCCCCTCCTCTCTCTCACACACACACACACACACACACACACACACACACACACACACACACACACACACACACACACACACACACACACACACACACAGCAAATCTTCTGAACTGGGCATCTTAAGTGGACACAAAGTAAGGTGGTTAAGGTCCTTAAGGAGATTAGTAGAATAAACGGGAGGTATACTTCATTCTTAAGAGGACAAGACCTAGGGGGCATAAATATAAATTCTTAGGGAGCAACAGACGGCTGAATCTCATGGTCTACCTTCGGTAGCGTGCTGTGGACTATTGATGTCCAAGGCAGAAAATTTGGTTAAATTTAAAGCGAATTGGATGGTCAACATTTGGCTGTGGAGAAAAATTAGTGATTGTGTTTTTCGCAGATGCAAAAAAATATCCGATTTCTTGCACTATTTATCGATACTAAACAAGGAGACAGTAAAAGAAGTCTGAGAAACACTGTTAAGTATAGTCTTTATAAAGAATTCCGTTGTATTACTTTAAAGTATTGAGGTCCATTCATTACTTGACGAAATGAAGCAGGATTTTTTTTCTGAATTACTTTATAGAAATCACATTTCGCTTCTGAAAACTCGCCAGTTTTATCTGCTTAAATTTATTCTCTCCTTGCTTAGATGCTTAGGCCATATTGCACCGTATATAATATGCCTGTAAATCGCGTGTGTTGTGTGGTCGATTTTCTCGACGATAAACCCGAGTTTCCAGGAGAAACAACATACTACCTTGCACCTTCACGATGGTGGGACTGTTAGTAACCCTAGGTATAACCCCCGTGTGCAAATCCTGAAATACGGCACCTGTATTTCAGGAGGTGACCACACCTGGAAGCAGGGTCGAGGTGTAGCGTCTACATCAGAAGGAGGAATACTGCTCCCCCCCCCCCCTCTGTTACCAGGCAGTACTAGGTGGTAGATGATTCTCATCTCAACGGTGCAATACCATCACTGCTTATTGGAGGCTTGCAAGTGGTGGAACCCATGTTTAATTTTCAGAGCAAAGCTCCGGCAAGCCCTTTCTCATCTCTTTCATCATATAGAGTGACCGATGTCTTTGAGGTTGAGGTACATCATGACGAGATCCAATATTCCTTACATTTCGACGGTACAGCTCTAAAACGGTGTTAGCAGGTCGGCCGCTAGACAGTCCACCGGAACGAACCTATTGGTAACTCTAGGAGTATTCCTGATCAGCTAGCAGATAATGTTTCTGTCTGTACTCTGCTAGATAGTGACTGAAGGAAGTCCGAGTAGTGTGTATGTAGGGGGCGGGCACTGTCAAGATCACGTTATGTCAAGGAGCTGGGTTATTATATTCTTTCCTTGTGTATGCCATATCCAAAAATTTTATTACTTCATACAACATGCCCTCCCCACATATTCTTAGTACTGAATGCATCATGAACAGGCTAAGAATAGAAAACTTGATTCTTGTCCAAATAGTAGTCGAGCGTCCTGGTCTCTTGACAAAGCGATTGGCTGCAACTCCTGCCCATTTCTACTCTCTAGGAGTATTCCTGGTCCACCTCTGTTAAAACCCGATGGCTCTATTGCCACCTCAGGCTAATATCCTACTTTTCTTCTAATTCTTGTAGTGATGATCTTGGTAAACCACTTCCTACAATTGAATGTCTCCTGTGGTCTTCCAAAAGGATATCAGCAGAATTTTGAACAATCTCGAAACCAAGACAGTGCCAGGTCCGGGTGGTATTTTTACAACTGTTCTCAAAACTTGCCTCTGAGCTTACTAGTGTTTTATGTCGCCTTTTTATACTTTCTTATTCCACTGGTGTTTTTCTTTTTCTTGGAAATTTGTTTATATCCAGCCAGTTCCTAAAAAAAAAAAAAAAAAAGGGTGACAAATCCCTTTCTTTCAATTATTGCCCTATTATATTTATCTCTATTCTTTCCAAAATAATGGAGACATCCATTTACCGCAATTTCTAAACTATCTGGAAATGTTTCATTTCAAAAAAAAAACACCGTTGCGGATTCCGTTGGTGTCGATCCACTGGTGGTGTATTGGCTTAAGTTACCCAACTGTGGACAAATTCAATAGGAAAGTTTGGTGAAATTGAAGCAGTTGCTCTTGATATGAAAAAAACAAAAATACAATCGGAAATCCATAAGATGGAACCTTGTTCCATCTTATGGATTGCGGACTATTTTTTTGCAGTTGGATATGCATTTTTCTCTCTGACCGCCCGCTGCGGTTGATGGTAGGTTGTTTGTCTTCTAATTCCTCCACTGATGCTGGTGTTCCCCAAAGTTCAAAGTTTAGTTCTTTCTCCACTCTTTTCCTCTTGTATATTAGTGACCTTCTTCCATTGACTCGAAATCCTATCCATAGTTTTGCTAATGATAGCACATTTGCATTTCACCTTCTAGTTTGAGAAACCTTGCCTACACAAAGAGCTTCAGCTTCTTGAATATCCACTACCAATTCCTTGAATGCTGATCTCCAGGTAATTCTCCAATGGAGAAAAGATAACTTAGTTGATTTCAATCCTTCTGAACCTCAGTCTTGTCTTATATTTCGCAAAAAGGATTCTTATGCTCCTATGCTTATCTTCGATGACACTTAGATTTTTAGACAAGATCACATATCTCTATATGAGATTATCCTGACTTCTTATCTTTTGGCATAAGCAGGTCACAAATATTTCTTCCTCTGCATCTAAAAAAAAATGGGTTTTCTGTTTCGCCCTCGGCATTACTTTTCTTCCGAACAGCTGCTCACTTCGTACAAATCTCAAATTCTTCCTA
The DNA here is from genome assembly GCF_048544385.1 of Mastigoproctus giganteus. Taxonomy (NCBI): domain Eukaryota; kingdom Metazoa; phylum Arthropoda; class Arachnida; order Uropygi; family Thelyphonidae; genus Mastigoproctus; species Mastigoproctus giganteus. The sequence goes on along the minus strand of NC_143577.1, from coordinate 211,582,314 downwards.
CCATGGAATATTGTTCACACATCTGGGGTAGTGCTCCCAAAACCTCTCTCAGGCTTCTAGACTCCATTCAAAAGAGGGCAGTTAGGTTAATGACCCGTCTCTTATGAAGTCGCTCCACTCTGTGCCATAAATGTTCTGTTTCTGCTGCATGCCTTTTCTATAGATAATTCCATGGGTACTGTTCTTTTGAATTGGCTTCTATAATTCCGCTCTCTCTTCCAAAGCAGTCCGAACACGTGCCGCAACCAGTCAACATCCTTTTACTGTCCAATTTCAAACTCACAGAACCAACTTTTCTCCTTCCTCGTTTATTCCTTCAACTTCCGTGTTCTGAAAGTTGAAGGAATAAACGTGAAAGAAGGAAACCTCCCATCATACGTATTTCCTGAAATATTACAATCTTCAGAAGTTCAAGTCTAATTCATGGTACTATAGGTTCTAATACCTCTCATGCTTGGGGTTTTCTTATTAAAAAAAAATCTTTGGCTATTTCTGATTCTTATGACACTTCTTCGGGATGCCAATATAATAATAGCTAATGAAAAGAACTTTGGGAATCAGTAGAACAATATTAATTTTTGTAGTAGAGTTTAATAGAATATTTGCGATATTTCTAAAGTTAGACTCAACACTAAATTCTCCATTAGGAGTGGTCAGAGTCTAATCTTAATGAATCGAAATCACATCGCCTTTTATCATCGGATCCATTGTAGAAGCTTTCGTGGCAAGAATAATAATACGAGGAAAAAGGGGTCAGAGGAGAGGAAGAATAATCAATGAACCCGGAGGGTGGGAAAGGAAACCAATCGCTCTCGGCATCCGACTACGATTTTATGAGTGCGAAATGCTACCCTTCACTAATACACTCAACTAACCTTTATGACAATACACTCCGTTCTAGTCGATATTCTTTGTCCTTTACGACCCCATTCATCTCGTGACCATGTCAGAACGTTACCGAGAAGCACCAGTTACTACAACGGCAGCGCGGTAAATCTCACATAAGTGCTGGCTTTTTCTCTATGTAAGCTTTCCCTAGCCGCGAATTTACACGTGGTGTATATATCTTGACTGTCACATTAGCGGGACACGACATCGTCAATCCCATTCTTTAGAGTGTTATGCGAAAATTATTTTATGAAAACTTCATTTCTTTCCAGACGTGTTGGCGTATGCAATTCAGGGGCTGCTTTTAATACGTGACAACATTTAAATAAAGGCTTGGAGAGGGAAGTTTAGTGTTCCAAATCGAAAACTACATCTTATTTGAGAAAGATTAGACTACAAGAAACTTTCAGATTGACCCTCCCTCCCACTTAATCTCTTTTCCTTGTTAAAATGCTGACGACAAATCCAGCAGCCAATTTATTGAAAAAGGTGGTGGTTGGATTTAACTTGTTGAATAGGTAAGGCAAATATATCCCTCACGAGTAGCTCGTTGGAGATGGGGAAATGGCTTTGGTCGAATTTCTTTACCTGCCGAAGTGTACTTTCACTCGAATGGTATGAACTTTATGGATCAGTTTCGAACTGTGGTCGATTTAGTCGGTCTTTGAAAGAGGAATCTAATGGCTCTTCCCCGCCTTCAAAAAACTTGGGTTTTTCATCCCGTAAACGCATTTTAACTACATGTAACTTACGTAAAGACAAAAGTTACACTTCTGGGGTTTACATAGTTTTAAATAAAGCAGTTGAAGCGTGCTTTAAGCAAGCTAGACTACTAATATCGTTGCCGGTACAGCTTTTTGGTATTTTATTGACTAGAAAAGAGGATGGGTTTGGTTTCAAAACATGGTGGGCTTCTCATGAAGTCCTTTCACCCAAATCAGAGCAGTGCAACAGGTATTTCTGTAATATCGATATATGAACTCCTTATGCTAAGGACCATGTTTAAGCAAATTTGAAGCTGGAAATCCTTTGGGCTTTGGTTACTGCACATAATCTTCTCCAAACAGAAAGCAGATCAAATAGAATCAAACGAGTTTCAAGAGTTTTCAGCCTTGGCCCCTTAAAAAAATATATTTTTTCGGTTCTCTACTAAACGCTCTACTAGATGCCATTTAAAACAAGTTCAATCTCCCCTACGCCATGTATGAAGAGAAATAAACTAAACTTCGAAAAATGTGTCCTCATCCCTGTCTACCAAGTACACAAAGAAGAAACAAGACGTGCCTGAAAAGAGCTAAATAACTAATGGTAAATTTAATTGCAGGATGCCCTGCCGGTCGTATGTTTTTGTATTTATTAAAGAAAATATTTCATTATTCAAGGAAGTGAACTTATTTTGAATCTGTCTTCCCCCCACTTCCGAAAAAACTCATTATTCTCATCTTCAAAAAGTGCTTGTCCATTTCTTCCAGGTGTTAACTTGCAGTCGGTTCAAATCTTTCTTAGTCTGGTTCTAATCGTTAGCCACCCTCCCCATAAGTCATCAGCAAACTTTGACAGCTTCTCCAACGTTCCCTCATCAGCATCATTTATGAAGACAAGAAAATGTCCGCACAATAATAAGCACAAACATTCCAAATACTTGTACGTTTATAGCATTAAACAATTCTATAAAAGGAAAGATATCATTAAGTACTTGCAATGCATTAGAATTTATTTCGAATGGAGCAACACTTCAAACAATTCCTTAATTATTTGTTAATTATTGACTTTTTAATTAATTTAAATGCCTGCTTTGGGAGCTTTCTACAAAAAATCTTGCACTTAAGGAAAAACTGAAAGTGTGCTATTAAAAATGTATAACACCGAGGCTCTCGAGTCGACCGTCAATACTTTTCGGTTTTCTCTGGCGCAGCAGAATTCTCTTATAGAGGTCGCCGACGGGATGTACTACTCGCAACGAGAACGCACAGTCGAGGATTTGTAATATACACGCAGACGAAGATAACCGATGCTGTCGCTATGGAAACATTATTTGTTATCATGGAAACGGCTTTAGTGTTGTTCGTTTGGCGTGTCGGAAAGCAGATACGTTATTTTTCGCGGAAATTTTATCTTCTCTCATTGGAATAAAAGTTCGGTAAACATTTACATTTGCTTTGCTGGATATGCGACGCTCGGAATTTCTTTCGGGAGAAAAAAAATGGCCATTTCAAACACGAGACTAAAATCGGATCTATTTTTTTAAGCTTATATATTAACAAACGTATCCTGTACTAGAAAAAAAAAATTATTAACTTTTACGCCATAGCCTACTAGAATACAGGCCGCGGCACGAAATCAAAATGGCGGATATAAAAGTAGGAGTTACTTGAAAGGCAGACTCGTCTGGGCTAAAGAATATTAAGACAATACGATTTATGTTTACAATAAAAAAAAAAAAAAGATGATCTTAAATTTTGGAAACTCTTTTCCAGATCTGATAAAGAAAATAATGCTAATACATAAAGTAATTTTTTTTATGTCAAAAAAAAATAATAATAAATAAATAAAATAATAATGAATGTGATTTCGATTCATTAACATTATGAACTTCGAATGAAATGCAATAATATAAAATCTGAGCCAAAGAGTTTTGACATTTAATCCTCATAGGGTTATTTTATATTTAATCTTCTTTAATCTTCAGAGCTTACATTAATTTCAGTAGAATGCGAGGGGGCTGTTCAGTAAAGAATGATCATTATTTTTTAAAATTTTTATCAATCCATTAATCATCCATATTAATACTTTTTTAATCCACCCACGTTAATTCTCTATTAATCCACCCACATTAGCCCTTTATTAATCAATCCATATTAATCTTGAGAATGGGTGGAGGTCAGAACTCTGATATTGCTCAGTGAAAGACAAAGTTCAGTGAGGGTCAGTCTTGTGGTCGCTCGTGGGACCTTTGCCCTTTCAGTTCATTGGTGTTTTGTCAATGAGGTGGGTGCACTTTAATCCTTAGTCCTTGGGTTTGTAGTTCTGCTTTGTGGTTCCCTGAGTCATCAGGTAGCAGCTTCTGTCAGCTCCATGATTCTATCTCCTTTACTTGACTGTGTCCGTCCGTGAGCTGGTAGCGCGTTCTGCGTCTTGTTTTATGGGACCACTCGCTGTCTTCTTCTTGCAAATAGTTTTTGTGCATATTTGCTGAAGGCTATATTCATCCTCGGATTCAAGGAGTTTGTGTTCGCGGTTTTTAGTCAGGTACATGATTTGCGTGATAAGTATGCACGGCGCCTCCGTAGCCAGGTGGGAAGGAGCAGCAGGGCGTAACACACGCTTCTTGATTAGACTGGGGTTCGAGCCCGTGACCACCAAATATGCGGAAAGATCGGGGAATGACCACCGCATATCCCGCAGCAATATGGCCTTAGTTGCTAATGCTCCCAAATAACAAACAAACAAACATAAGTATGCATCTTAGGTCTTCGTATAATGTGCATTCGTACATCATATATCTCCATGATTCTTCTTCGCCGCAGGTGCATGCTCCATCTTCAATAATCCCAAACGCTGTAAGTTTGGCCTTTATCGGTCCGTGCCCCGTCAGCAAGAAGGTTGCATTTAGCCCTGGGGAAAACCAGGTGGGGGGGGGAATTGGGATACATTCTGTCTACGTGCAGTATGAATTTTTTCGTTACTTCTCCCTTTGTAGATGGGGACTAACGGTTTTGTCACACGTGCTGTAAATGCGTCAGCAGTCGCTTCCTTTCTGTATTGCAGGCATTTTCCGGGTCTGTGGTATATCCAATCAGGTTTGTTGTTTTTCCTTTGGGAAAGGTGGTATAACATACGACAGCGACACGACGTCCAGGTCCAGATGCAGGGTCCCAGTCAGGACCTGCAAGCTCACTGTCCTGCAGGCTCTTGTTAAGGTAAGGAGTACGGTTTGCTGTATAGTGTCGAAATGTTTTCTGTTGACCACGGTGATCACTTTCCTGTACCAGATGGGTGATCCGTAGGTGATCATAGGGATGAAAACCGCCTTGTAGTACAGAGACTGGGTGCGTATTTTTAGCCCCCAGTCTCACCTTGACATTTTTTAGAGGTAGTAACGCCCTGGCAATAATGTCATGGTGTGATTGACACCCTGGCAATAATGTCCACGTGTTTCCTTATTTTTTCTTTTAAGTATAGGAGGTGCGGTTTAAAGGACAGGTTGTTGTCTATGATAAGTTCGAGATATTTCACTTGCTTCAACAGTTTTATCTTGTTCCCTTAGAGCTTAATTTGGGGTGATCTTCTGATATCAAGCGCACCCTTCAGTAGGATTGAGCAAGGCATTGTCGTTGATATCTTTAGGCAGTGAGTTGTCGTACATTCCTGCAGGATCACCAGCGTGCAGTTGGCCGGGGCCTCCAGTCCTGTCCTTGATCCCGCTTCCACAATGAGGACTAGGTCATCAGCAAAGCCCTGGATCCAACCCCCCCCCCCCAGGTGCATTGCAAAAAATTGATCAAAGACAATGTTCCACAGGAGCGGCCCCAGGGCCGATCCCTATGGATGCTCTTAGTCACTTTCTGGAATGGTGTGACTACCTCTATCTTCCTATCCTTCAGCTAGGTCATTATGCTCCACCACCCGGAGTCTGGCGAGGGCACTTGGCCACCAAAGTGAGTCGAACGCCTCGGCGAAGGCGACCAGGATGGATTCAATGATTGACAGACCAGGCCTGAACCTGAATTGATTTGTGAGGTTTGCTGCAGTGTAGCGGGCTAGTGTTCTGCTGTGAAGTAATCTTTCATACAATTTACTTAGTTGAGAGAAGGGCTATAGGACGGTATGAGTCTGGTTGCTCAGCAGGATTTTTTTAAGATTAGCTTCAGGTTGGCTGTCTTCTAGTGTGTTCTGTATTTCCCTGCTTGTAGGCAGGTGTTAAAGAGATAGAGGAGGAGTTTAGGCATATTCCACAGTCTTTTTGAGTATCTCTGGTTCGATCAAGTCCGGGTCAGGGCATCTTTTATTCCTAATTTTCAGTGCTGCAGCCCTTAGCTCATCCATAGTGAAAGGATGCTCCAGCCGTTGCGTTGTGTAATTTGCATCACTTTTTTTGTTTGAATCACTTTTCCTGCTGCTTAGGCAGCATTAGTGTAGGTGGTTCCTGGAATATTACATTTAGAATATTGGTGTGGACTCCCTCCATGTCTTCATTATTGTGCTTTGTGGCATTGTTCACCTCCCCCCCTCGGGAACTTATTTGTTGTGATTTTGTACACCACTCCCCAAGGGATCATTGTTGCCTGTTGTGGAGACGAGTCTCCCACGATTGTCCCTTATTTTTCTTGATTTTTTTTTTTTTTTGGTGTACGCATTTCTCTTTTCCCGGTAACGCTGTCGCAAGATTTCCACTTCCTGTGGTGGCCACATCCTTCTTGCCCTTTGGAATTCTTTCCTTTTCCTCTGGGCTTCCTTCCACATTCTTCTAAGTTCAGGGGTCCACCAGTACTTTTCTCCGGTGGCTGGTTTTTTCCTTCTCATCTCTATCTCCGACGAGGATGTTATGAGTTAAGTCCTGGTGCAAGACATCTCGATCAGGTACGCTGTCAGCATGATTTGTTCTGGTTTGTATGGTCATCCTGTTCTTCAATTGGTTCGTGTTTGACTAAGTCAAACACGAACCTATACAGTTTGCTGTTTCTACCTTGAATCTGTTCAGCATCAGTCTGATTATGGGGTTTCTTGCCATTGTTTTCGCTAACCGGTTATTGTCGGGTGGTCGGACGTTGTCCAGGCGTCTTGCACCTGCCAATCAGTGATGTATGTTGCAACATTTCTTGTGGCTATGGTGATGTCTAGGTTGCTTCCCCTAGAGTGTTGCAGTAGGTCGGTAGTTGGAAAGATTGGTTCAGGACAGTGAAGGATGAGGTTGGGGTCCATTGTTGGTGCCCTGCCAGTCCTGCGCTCTTCTGTGCCACACTGGAGATCCGCAGTTGACATCGGCTCCAACGATGACTCTACAGCCCTGAAGGATATTTTAGGCTGCCTGTACGTATATTATGGCCAGACTTATGTCTTCTCTTGGTAGACTGCAGAGTGAAATAACAAAGATTTCTCCCACTGAACTGATGATGTGGGCACATGACCCCCAAGCTGTGGGATCTTAGTAACAGTATCTCCGGATTGCGAACTTCAGCCACTGCCCGGGCTCGCTGTGCATTTATTTGGTGTATGCTTAGTACTATGTGGTTGTAACCTTTAGGGCGTGTTCCCATAATCAGTTTTTAGTTGGTATGTGCTTCGTGCTTTTAAGTATATAGGGCATTTGGAATCCCTGATAGAATGCGTGTGGTCTATTTTTGCAGCCCTGAGTTGGCACATGCGAGTTCCTTAGTCTTGTTTGGGCATTTAGTGTAGTGATGCCCTCTCTCCAAGCAGTGACCACAGATTGTGCTCCAATTGGGCACATGTGTGAGAAGTGTGGCCGAATTTGCAGCACCTGTAACACTTTGGTACGACCACATGCTCGCGGGATCTGTGACTTCCCCATTCAATGAAGATCCGATTTTGTCCCTCGATCACCTGCCAGGCCTTGGAGGACAGTTCCACAATCCATTTCGTGTTTCCACTGTTTCTCCTTTGGTTGGAATATCTAGTATTTATTAGTTGGTCTTGGTCCGGTACAGTACTTTGCAGATTTCGTCTATATATCTCATCCTTCAGTTCTTTTGGCGGAAAGTCGTGGCTAAGGTCAAAAATGATCACTGTTGGCCCTTTTCTCCTTGGAGGCTCGGCGGTGAGGCCCAGTGTTGCAATTTTGGGATTTCTTATGATTTGTTGAGTTTCTTCGTTGGTCTCCGTCTCTATGACAAATCCGACGCTGTGCGTTTTCCGTATTCCTTTTATTCTGGTTGTCTTTAAGTCTTTCTTCATGTTCGCTTTGTTTTGCTTTCCTCGCTTGTAGATTTTTCTTCTCCTGCAGCGGGTCACAGGACTACCAGATTTGGAGTTTTCAGCAGTGGTGGCTTCCTACTCTGGTTGGTTTTGTCTGCAGTTTGTTCCTTTGTTTGCTTGGTCCTCAACGCGTCAGCGTATGAGGTGGTGCGCTGTTGCATTTGTTGCGCCTCCGCAGCCAGGTGGGAAGGAGCAGCAGTGCGTAGCGCATGCTTCTTGATTAGACCGGGGTTCGAGCCCGTCACCACCAAATACGGAGTATGCGGAAAGGTCAAGGAATGACCACTGCATATCCCGGAGCAATATGGCCTTAGTTGCTAATGCTCCTAAAAACCAAATAACAACAACAAGTTGCATTTGTCTTGTCCCACTCTCTTTGTAGACCTCCAGTTTGTCCTTGTTCGCTTCTGCTTGCACGTGAACTTTGTGTAGGATTGTTTCCAGCTTGTTCCATATGGTCGCTATTTCCCCCCTGAAAGTAGCGGTTATCGTACTCGAGGATTCCTTTAGCTTATTCTCCAATTGGACTCGTAGGGCTAGCAGCTGGTCCGGGAACGGCCCTTCAGAGAGCGAGAATTCCAGGGAGGGGAAGACTCAGCAGCATTTTTGTGGGTGTCGTCCGTGTTTTCATTTACTTGGCTCAGGTTTTCTTGAGGCTCCTTGTTTTCAATGTGCTGTACGATCGTAACTCTCTTTCATGTTTGAGAGTGACCCCTATCTTGTTCCTCTTTTTAGAGAGCGGCGTGGGTCTGATTTCTGCAGTGTCATCACTCATGTTATCGGCTGGGATAATTTCAGGCGTGGAGTACTGCATTTCCTCATCAATGTTTAGTTCAGCAGTGGCCATAGTTTCCGGAGTTCGGATAATAGGAGTGTCCGAATTACCGGGGTTCGGTCGGTAAATTCTGATAGAGGTAGAAGAGATTTTTGGTGCGTCACACAAGTCAATGCGATTTTTGATTACAGCACAATATCCTGGTAAAGGTTTGGGCTATCCACCACAGTACGGTGAGGGCACGGGACACCCAGCTTGAGAAATTGCCACAGAAAGATGTGACTACTTTCTTCTGGTGATTTTACAGCCGCGGAAGACGTTTGTGAAGTCAATTTCTCTATAGGACTCGCAGGAACAAAGATATAATCTGTTCGTGAAAAGTCTATGGCAGGGGGAGAAGAACACAAAAGTCATTGTTTCTCTGCGGTAATTGATCATGAGTCGTTGGAAATTTCGGGATTCGGTCCAAAAGCACACTGTTTGGACACCTCCCCAATCAAGGGCCAGATCTCAGCGTGCCAGCCACGTTATATTGGTCCGGTCTGGCAACAATGGAAACAGATAATTAACGCTGAGATCTAGCTAGTAACCCAGTAGAAAATGAAAAGAATTGTACCGTGGGTTTCCACTGTTGAAGATCAACAATCTTCATGCAACACAATTTTAAACTTAGCCTGAAGATCTGTTTAATTGTCATGTGACACAGTAGTCATGTACCGTTGTTCCTCTGGCCATTTAGCCGCCAGACCTCTGCTGAGGCCCGACGCTGCCCACACTCCGCCCCGTGGACGCAGACTAGGTACCCAGTAGTTAAGGTTTACACTGGCAGGTTCTGCCACCTAATTTCCTAAGATTTCAGTGGCTCTCGATGACAGTATGAGCAACGTGGTTTCGCATTGTGGCGATGCAGCATCCACCCATCTGCATGCAGTTGTGGTCGTGTGCGGCGAAATGTAATCCCGCAAAGTGTGCAGTACAGCTCTATATAGTGAGGTCCCGTAACAGTCTTATAATGTGGCACAACATGCTGGTAAACCATTCCTTGAATGTCCAAGAAGAGATGATGGTAACCTTTCCTGCAGAAGCCACAGCTTTTGCTTTTTTCGGTGTTGGCATGACGTAGACCTCCAAACAGATTTGTTGCTTTACTATCTGGGTTGAAATGGTGAAGCCATGTCTCATCCAACGTTATCACCTTGTGCAGAATCTCATTGTCTTCAGTAACCACCCTTTGCAGCTCCTGACAAACCTACATGCGAACTTGCTGTTGCTCAGGTGTGAGTAGTCTTCGAACCGAGCATGCACAAACACATGTCATGGAGAATACTGTGCGTGCTTCCTACTGATATTCTCAACATCTTTGCCACTTGTGTTATACGACAACTTCTCTCACGATTACAGAAGCTGTGTTTATGGTTTCTGTGGTGACAGCAGTGGTTGGAGTTCCAGGACCGCTGATTTTTGTGATTGACTCGCCTCTATATTTCAGTATTCCAAATAGGGTGACCAACTCTTGATCAACCAATTTCGGGATATCGACCTTAAAACATCGGGACATAAGCAAAAAAATCGGGATTCTTTCATTGGTACATCAGATTACAAAATACCCACCCCGCGTTATCTATACATGCCAACGAACATGTTTCACATATACAGTACTGTATTGCGATGTGGCAGCGCGCGCGCACACACACACACACACACACACACACACACACACACACACCAATTAGAAGCTTGGATTTTGTTCGTGTCCGGGAATCTAAGACAAATAAACATCGAAGATGTAAATGGAGATTTATTTTATTTAAACTTTCTATACACATTCACGTTATGCTAGTTAATGAAGTTTAGTACCATTTATCATTATATTTAATATTATTTATTTTACGCCATGTGATAAATCGGGACAAATGGCTAGGGTTCTTTCGGGATGCCTCTATAGAGAGCCGAAAATCAGTATGTCCAGCAAAAATTGGGACGGTTGGTCACCCTAATTCCAAACCACCTGCGAGCTGCTTTATATGAAAACGTCGATTCAAAATAAGCCTCTAACCTTTCATACGCTTCAGCTGTTTTTTTTCTAGGGACGGAAACAATATTTGAGAGGCATATTGTTCCTCGCGTGTCACGTCCGTTTTTACGTAGGAGAAACTGAACAGGTATAAACTTAAACGCCCGCCAAGGTCACACCTATGCTCGAGTCAACTGCGCAGTTGCTATGTGATGCAGCTTGGTTTGGTCTTAAATTCCGCAGCTCAGCTAGAAATAGCAAGCAGTACTGTTGTTCAAGAAAAATTATGATCATTCTTTATTGAACAGCCCTCGTATATTTTAAGTTATGAATTATAATATTGTATCGTAAAGAATACATTTATGTTGATTAATAAATAAATTTGAATAAATTTAATAGGTTAATAAATTTTGAATAAATTTCTGTAATTTTCCTAAAATGTACACTGAGTGGACAGAAATCATGGGAGACCCACCTAGTAACGGGTAGGCCCACCTATTTCCCGGATAAGGGCAGTCACATGGCGAGGCATTGAGTCCACTAGTTCACGAAAGCGTTCCACGGGTATTTCCATCCATGCATGGTGCACCACTGTCCATAATTCCGTCGCATTCCTGTGTGGAGGATCCAAAGCTCGGACGGACCTTTCCATAGCATCCCAAAGATGTTCCTCCACAGGATTCATGTTCGGTGAACGGGGAGGCCATTCCATAGTGGTAAAATCTGCGGAATGCTCTTCGAGCCATGTTCTAGTCACCACGGCTCTATGGGGAAGCGCATTGTCCTGTTGGAAGAGTCCACTGCCCTGTGGGTGCATGATGACCATGAAGGAATGCAGATGGTTTGCAAGGATGGACACGCAACCTGGACCATTCCGAGATGCGTCTAGACGTACCAGAGGTCCCAACGTGTGCCAGTTGAACACGCCCCAGACCATTGCCGATCGTCCCGAACGGTTCCTTGTTGACATGACAAGTGCATAGCTTCGTGCAGTTTCCACCAGATACTTACATCCCTGTCCGCTTGAAATAACTGGAAACGGGACTCATCGGACTAGGAGACCCGTCTCCAATTATCCAAGGTCCAGTGCTGATGTTCTTTAGCCAGTTGAGGCGGAGAGTTCTGTGTCGTAGTGTTAGCAATGGGACTCTGGTGGGTCGGTGGCTCCCATAACCTATTGCGGCTGATGATCGCTTGATGGTCTTGGTGGAGACGTTTCTGGCACCTCCCTCGTTGAAGAAGGCGATTTGTGCCACTGTCGCTCTCCAGTTAGCTGAAACAATGAGAAACAGACGTCGACGGCCGCGTTCATCCACCCCCTTTCTCCGCCTACAGCGATGTCCACGATGAGATGTTATTCCCGATATCCTCTTGATACTGTCGAAAGAGGTACGGTGCAGAAATTGCACGGTACATCTCAGCAATATTGACTCCTGCGTCGGGCACCCACTATCATCATCATCCCTCTTTCAAAGTCGGTTAACTCACGACGTTTATCCATACTGACATCGAATTACTGTCTACGTCAATGCAATGTACGGTGGGTTTCGTCCACTAGCGAGAGGGATGACAGCGTCGCGTTGCCCAGGAACCAGGTATCCCATGAATTCTGTCCTGTCAGTGTAAGTTCTGAACGCGAATACCGTAAATAAAGATTTGTATATCAATACTGTCTATTTAGGCTCAGATTTCATTCTGCATTACTTAATTCGAAGTTTATAATGTAAGCGGAAATGACAGTGAAAGTTTGCATTGCTACTACTCGTACGTAACCTCATCAAGGGATTGCAAGCTGACTAAGTTTTTTGTTGATTTATTTTTTAAAATCTGATTTGTGCGTCTAAAGATAAAATACCGTAGGATGTCACTGAATATTACTTTTTTGATAATTAATTTTATTTTTAATGTACCGAAATCTATTGTTTACATTATGATATTAATATAAGAGAACACTGATTGAAAATGTCTTTATCTACATTATTTTATCTACTTTATCTACATATCTTTATTTTACATCTTTATCTATAAAAGGCGTGGTCGTTTGCTTACAAAGTAGGAGAACTTGGATAAGAGAAATGATTTCTTCTAAGAAGATAGTGGGTGCGCTCACCTGAGGCATTACGTAGAAGTTAATGCCACCTAAAGGTATGTCCCGCTGTAGATATTTTGCTTCTTTGTTCGTGGAAAGATGGGAAAATATGAAGTAAATAACTTGTAAATAAATTTGTTTTCGAGGTCAACGTCGAGTGAAGGTTAGACAGGGTGGTTATATTAAAAAAAAAAAAGTGGATAAACAATATCTAAATCATTATTGTGTTTCTTCTAAAATCTGCGGACACACATTTCTTATTATTCTGTTAATAATGACAAAATTTATTTTTAAGTGTTTTGTTTATCAGCGCGCTCCAAGTTTGACTACCCCTACTGTAGACGTGGAAAAGAAACTCGTAGCTAACCTGGTCTGACAGGTGGTGCAGACACCTGTTCTTTATTAGTGTGTTTGTGTGCCAGTTTAATGATTTCATCACCAGTGGTAACAGTTAAGGATAACTGCTGGAACCAGGTGTGTACGCTGATGCGTGAAAATAAAACTACTTCACACCATTTGATTGTTTTACTATTGTTTCTTTCTACTTTAAAATTGTATTTTAAATATTACATAAATGGGCCAGAATATTACGTGGTCTTCGTGGCTCGGATATGTAAGGGTTTTTTTTTTTTAAATAATGGAACTGGATATGGGAGGCTTCGAAATCAAATATTACGCGGAAATGTTGTAAGTGTGAGGCTTTCCGCTGGTTTTACCGAGGAAAACTTTATACTTCCCTAGTTAAAACAGCACTGAATCTGGAGGGAGGGGCAGATATGTGAATCGTACTAAAGAAAACGTAATAGTTGGAAATGTCCCATCTGGCGTCCGACAAGGTTTAATGGTGATCCTTATTGTTATTTTTTTTGAATTAATCGAGTTTTAATATGAGAAATTCTGTGAACATTCAATATGTTTGTAATCTGAGGATTATGTTGAAGTTTATTTACTCTCATACTATCAGCAGTTAAAATACGAGCATAATATCTTCTGTTCTATTCGGCACTATGTGGGAAAGGCCTTGTTTTAATGTTTTTCCACACTGCGGCAGAGTAGTTGGTGGCTGGAAAAGGTCACATGTTTTTCCTCTTTAAAATGTGGTTGTTTCATCCCCCACAAATCGGACAAACAATAGAAGAGATCCAGTTTACGGAGTTTTCTGACTCTGGCTGACTGCATGTTTATTCAAAACAGTTCAACCCTTTTGAACAACGTTGCATATAGACTTCAAAAAGACTTTTTTTAAAATTTATTTAATTAATGGTCCAAGCCAACGTTTGAACCTCACCAAACTATAGTGCAGTTTACAGTTTCATACATATATATTATGACACAATTTCGAATATCATACAAAATGCAGAGGGCGATGAGTAACTGAAAATGCCAAGTGAAGTACGATATCTTACAAAATGAACATCCTAGATTGATACTATTTACAATTTGGAATATCAATCCAAAATGCGGAGAGCGATGAGTGCGTTGAGCAAGCGCCCACAAGTTACAGATCGAAGTTACCTCTCATCCTACACTTGCTTTGTTATCTCTCCTTCTATTTTCTTTTCCGTTCTATTTAGTTTTCATCCATCTTGTTGCTCATTTTCTAATAAAACCTTTTTAAAAATTTATGTCGCAAATTCTGTAAACATCCCAAAATCCTCCTTTCTTTTAACCATTTGAATCTCAGAACCTGTACTCATATTGTTATTCATATTTGGACTACGACATTTCAACACAGTCCTTAAGTTCACATATTCTTCGCAATCGTATAAGACATGCTCCCATGTTTCCACCTCCCCACAAACACATCTTATTCTCCGAACTGCTCAACTCATTCAACCTTTCAAAGAAAGATCTATGACTCGTCATGAGAAACAAACTTTACAAGTCTGTCTGAAACCATTTACAACTTATATTCTTTCTTACGTCTGGTAAATTTTTTCTTGTTATTTCTTCTTTATTTGAAGTCTCTCATCGACTTTGCCAAATATCTAGCAACTTGTTCCACACTCTTTTCTCCCGCTTCATATCTTTTTCCAGATTTAATTATATTTCTAGCAGCCTATATGGTTTCCGTCGTCGCAAATAACGGCACAGTGCCCAATAGGCCAGTCACATCTACGACACAGCTAGACGTCATTTATTTATTTATTATTATTATTTTTTGATATTAAAGCGGCCTGTGATAAAATACATAAACCAGCTAATAGAGGTATCCCACAAGGGGGAGTCCTGTCATCAACCCTATTTGTCGCAGTGCTAGAGCCGTTCCTGGCATCCCAAACTGATTCCCAGTCATATGCTGATAACCTGAAATTTTACGTTACATCCTCCAACAAAAAGCAGGTTCTTTCCACTACTCTGCAGGCAAATTAAAAAATCCATCAACTTGAACAATTTCTGGCTTCGATTGGTTTACAGATTAACCAAGCAAAGATAGCCCAAATGTCATTCACCCGGAAGAAGTCACACAATACCAACGTTACCATCAATGGATCACCCATTAAAAAAGTTAAAACGTACGAGGATCTGGGCCTAGTATGGGATGAGGGTCTGACATTCCTGAACACGAAATCAAAAATGTATTCTGCTATGTGTGGGCAATCCGCCTGGAACTAACGGGGATACACAATGCCGAATTGATCAAGAAATACGTCCTTCGATGTCTCTACCCCCGTTCCTCTTTATGCAGCAACTATTTGGTCATCGGCCTCTACAACACGCTTCAACAAGTTCCTCAGCCTGGAATACTGGCTCCTGAAATAGCTCAATAGGCAGACTGGCAACCAGTACACAATTTCTAGGGCCAAACTCTATATCAATCTCGAAGTCACACCATGGAAACAACGAATGAATTGTGGAATCTTCTTGCACTGGCCAGACTAATCACAGGACGACTTGACGCTCCTGATATCGGTGATCTAATAAAAACTCCCCGAATTGCCGGAAGAAGTCAAGTGGACACAAAGCTCCCGCTGAGCATCAGTTTCAGCAACTCCAAAGGCCTGAGACGCATGTTCCCAGAAAACACATGGTTCATTTGATAAACAGTCTAACCATCGACCTCGATAAAATCTGCCAGCAGCACACCTAGAGACGCCAGAAGCTAATAGACACGTACATAAATCTACCGTTATGACTCACAGGGACACCACCAGAAGGAAAACATGGATTGCCTCAACTAAGGAAATACTTGCTTGTACATATACTTCATGTTTTATCCAGCACTTTTGATCAAATATATTGCCTAGTTTGGGATAGTACGGTATTGCACAATTTTCAAGTGTGTAATTAAAGAATTCTGTAAATACTGTACTGTTACTTTCAGGTTAAGCACACATGTGGCTCCATGGAACCCCGGACACATGTCCTTGCCTTAACCTTTGGATGTAATAATCACCCCCCTAGCTTACTGCTGTCCAGGGGGTGGCTCTAGAGCAGAACAATAAACAGATAATAATAAATCTAATGGCAGCTTTCCTGCTATAATCTGAAGCGCTTCATTAGATATCAATGCAATAAGTGATAAAATTAAAAGACTTGTGGGAATTATATCTCGCATAACCAGGAAGCAATGGGATGTTCTTTTTCTATTCTCACTGGACGAATTTTTCATGAAACTCAGTCTTTCTTTACACCTTCCAGATATCATTGACTTCTATAACCGGACTATCTCCATAGATACAGTTAATCATTGATAAGACACCATGCGCCTTCTTGGAATTTCATCACTACTCCTCCTTAGTAGCTACCTGGTGTATAAGCTACACTCGGGTTGTTATTTTCCAGACGTACAAACTAGTATTTCCACAGCATTAAAATGTAACGCCATTTCTTTGACCATCCATGAAGTTTATCGAAATCATCGTGGAGCCCAGCCTTAATTTGAATCATTAACCACACCCTCCCGATCATCTGCAGAGTTTAACATCGTGCCCTTTATTCCCTCGTTAATGATTTCATTCAAGAAAATTAGAAACAGAAGTGGCCCCCGGCACTGAACCTTGGTGTGGGGGGGGGGGTTGGACTCCACTTATAACCCTGGTCCACTCTGATCAATGGATATTTTTAATAACTCTGAGGCTGAATGCTTGCTTGAAGAGGTTTCAGCCAATCCTCATTTCTATATGCACTATATAGCCAAAAGTATCCGAGCACCCCTGGAATTTGGGAAAAAAGAACCATATCTTCATCCTTGTCTCAGCAATACAGTACTGCGTTCGCACTAGAAGTTAGAGATCACCAAATGGATGCAGTGATACAAGTAACAAAACCGTATTTAGCAGTCACTCTGGCCTGAACCCGGATCACCCAAAGCACGTGTACTTATGCACTCTCGAGCTGACCACTCGGCTACGACGGCCTGTTCTATCAATAAAAGATTCTTTGAAACATACAGGATGTTCAGGATGAAGGAAATCGCGATAAATTGAATTAATAATAATAAAATTGAATGGATAATTTTGAAATCTTTTTCTAGTACTTTGTTGTGCAGGACGATGTTTAAAGAGGGGTTCGAGAGGGATTGCTGAGTGAGAGGAGGGGATTCAATCCTTGAATTCTTTCCCCACTACGCACTGGATCAATGTGGATTGTGATACGTATACATTGGAGGTACTCGAAACTTGCTTCTGCATTTAATAGCAAAAATAAATCCTGTAAACTACGGTAATAATGGTACACTATAAAACGGGGCAGAAACCGGTCCTGCCGTCTGTTTCTTACGTGCTACCACGTAATAGCCAGCACCTCTGTGCAGCTCATCAGTAGAATCGGTGAGAAAAGAGAAAATGCATTTGTAGGACGCAATAAATAGGTGGACTCTATCGAAAATAGAATCTGTGAATTATTTGCACTTGTTGCTGTCATTGTAGAAGGCCGTTTCTTATGACAGTTACTCGAGAAAAGAGCCTTCATTTGTACCTCTCTCATTCGCCCGCGAAATCGCTGCAACGTGGTGCGGTCGACAACGTGAAATACTGTAGACGTGTGGGTCTTGCTTCTATATTTAGCGAAGTGGCTGGTAAGCAATGGTTCGACATCCTGACGGAGTAAACTGCGGCACGTGCCTGTTAAAACCCCTCCTGCAAGTATTGTTACGAAGAGCTTTCGACGTTGCACGCCCCAAGTTTATCAAAAGGAAAAAAAAGAAAACGAAAACCAGCCTTTAAACTTCTTTGGAAAATGCTAGCTGTGAAGCAGTTTCGTTTCAGAATTTAAACTTCATAAAAGTTGTTGATCGCCAAAATTGTCTCTCCCATTCTGTTGAAAGATATACGCAAAGTTTAGTAACTTAATGAACGGCCAATTTCAAATAACATATACTCATTTCTTAAAAAATGAGTTGCGTTTCATTTTAAAAGGTTTTAATCAAACAATAATAATCTGCTCATACATTCTATCTTCTTAGAAATGTTTGTCACTCAGTTTTTCCCCCTTACAGCCCACTTTGCTTTCCCTCTTTAAGAAACCAACAGTAACCTTCCATCATTTCAACGACTTTAGTTTCGCTTTTCCATCGGGGATTATTATTATTAAAATCAGTTTATTTCCCAAGAAACCTTGGGTCACCCCGGGACGGCTCTGTGCCAGAAGGGTGTGAATATTTACAGACTAAAGTGCGAGGAACACAATGCACAATAAACAAGAGTACATGCGTGCTCGACCCGAGACTTTTACAGGATTAAATATACAATAATGTACAAAATATACAGTAATATACAAAATACATGATTGCATGAAGACAAAAAGTCTTTGTCATATACAAATAGGCAAGTTAAAAAAAAAACAGTCTGTCCAGGAGCAGGTGAGTATTATAAGTTCATAATCTGGTAGCAGTTCTTCAGGATTTCCTTCCTGTAGGGCTTGTCTTCACAGAACCTATCAGGGTGGATCCTAAATTTATTGAAGATCCAACCTCAGGGAATCAATGCTTGACAACGTAAGACGTAGAGGGGGACAGGAGTCGGGGTGCTCCCCTCTTGCCCTCCTAGGGCCAGAGATTACTGTGGATACCGATGGAGCATCAATTCGCCTCGTTATAAGCCGTGCAAGCGTGAGGACATTTTTTGTCATAATGATATGTCTCCAGGGAGTGGTGCCCACATTTGCTTGTAGGATAGATCTGGAGATAGTTAGGCGGTGGCCTACCACCCTGTTCATCCATCTAAGCAACCAGTACTCTAAACTGAGATACTTCTGAAGGTATGAGGTAGGGGCAGATGACCAAATTTCTGAAGCATAGAGAGGAATCGGCGTAATGCACCTCAGGATGTGCCGAACAAGATGCCCTGGCTGATGCACACCAACGAGCTCTTGACGCACTGCCCAAAGAGCAGCGTACGTCTTCTGCCTCATCCTGGAAAAGTGAGGCTGAAATGTGAGCCCAACGTCCCAGGTGAGGCAAAGATCAGTATAAGAGGTCACCTTTTACACCGGTTCCCCACTAACAAAGATTTGGATATCATTTTTGACTTTCTTCTTGGTTATCGTCAGCTGTGCTGATTTGGAAGCGCTCAGATGCAGCCCTATTGTGGCAAGATAACTTTCCAAGTTCAATATCTACCTAGAAGCTTGTTGGTTGATATCATGAATCTGATGATTATGATCTGAGCTCACGTAGAACTTCAGATCGTCGGCATAAGAGACAAAGTTCGGATTCTGAGCAAGGAAAGGCTCCAAAACTGCTGCAAACAGGATAGCTTCCTTGTGGGATGCCTCTTGAGACGTCAATGGTTACTTGAAAGTCATTGTGTGTCACAGACAGATGTCTAGGGAGTAAAATAGACTTCAAAATTTTGAAGTAAGGTATCCGCCAGGCCGAAGTAGTGTTTCAGAATGGTAAAAAGAGCTGGGAGGTGTATTCTGTCATAAGACAATTTTATGTCGAGGAATATGATATCAATCTGTGATTTGTTGTTAAGGGTGCGCTGAATTCTGAAGAGGGTATCAAGAAGATTGGTAGTTGTCGATCTCCTTTGTAGAACGATATGCAGGTACTCGGGCCTATGTGCAAAGCAATGCTGGGCAATTGTTGGCTGAATTACTTTTTCGAAAATTTTGAGTAAAGAACAACTGATGGATATTGGTCGCAGGTCTTTGGGAGATTTGGGTTTCTTGATCTTTGGAATGGGCTTAACATGGTAGGTTTTCCAAATTGAAGGAACTATTCCAGATTGCAGGATTTGTCTGAAAAGGTGAAGGAGAAGGTCGACTATATATGGGCTGCAAATTTTGATAATAAACAGTGGGAAACCATCCGGACCTACAGTGGCTTTGTTGGGTAGTTTATTGATAACATCAATTAGGGTCTCTCTAGTTATTTCTATTTCAGACAAGTGTGCCCTAGGTAACCAGTCCTCCTGCGAGAGAAAGGAATCAGAGTCGGGAAAATCTGCCTGCTGTAAGCTGAACTGTGCCCATTCCTGGACAAGCTTTTTGTCAATGGCTAGATGGTGATGCGAAAGGATCCTTCTACCATTCTTCAACCTATTGAGAACAGCTTGGTTAAGGACCAGCCTTTTCTTTTTCAAGAAGCATGCTCTTTCTTTCTTAAAGATGGGATGGTCTGAGGGAAGTTGAGTTTTCTGCCATTTCTGGTAGGCCTTCTGCCTCTTGATGAAAGCCATCTTAGTTTCCTTATTGAAACCCCGATTCGACTTGTTACCAATCCTGGTGATTCTGGCTGCACCATATAGTGCAATTAACTTCAGTTGTTCCGACAAGAGCATAACAGCATCCTCCAACGGCTCAGAATAGAGACGCCCCCAGTCAAACCCAATCAAGCATTGGAGAATGATCTCTGTCTTCAGATATTTGGTAGAGAAGGCTATCCTAGGCAATTCAGCAGAGTACTCGTCAGGTAACCCAAGGGAATTGCTCTGTAAGGATAGTTTACATGCAATTGGCGAGTGATCAGATTGGAATTGAAAGTTGCTAGGTAGGAGTTTGATATCTTGTAAGTTGTGGAAGATTAGGTCCAGCTTGACACGCTCTAGTTGGTCGCGTCACTAACCGTGTAAGGTTAAAGGCCCGAAGAGTGGCCTCAAGGGCATTCCCATGCCTGGGCAGTGGCAATAATGATCAGATGAAAGCGTTCCTCTTGCTCATCCCTTGCATTTCCCAATTTTTGAGGGGAAAAAAAATCTGAGATGGGAATGAAGAAAATGAATTTTCAAAGAAATTCGGCGGACCATATCTTTATAGTAAATTTGACGCCAAATATTCATAATTATGTTATTTCTTCCAAGAAATCAAATGCTTTAAACGATCGCCAAACTGCTAGTTCAGTATCCTTTGAGGAGTTTATTTGAGGTCCAAAGAAAATTCCCTCTTTCAGTTTTGCATCTCTTAAATTGGGAAACGCTTCTTTTGGATAGCAGAATCCACTTCCTTCTTTATCCAGAGCCTTAACAAAATTATTCATTAATTCAAGCTTTATACGCAAAGGTGGAAGAAATCCCCCCCCTTTTTTTTGGTTTAATCAGGGGAACATATTAAAAAAATATGTTCAAAGTCTGTAACGCGCGCACACAGCGTATGTAGGATTTTATTATGTGAAACAGGCGTTAGGATATTTGTTGCTGTGCTATATATATATATTGACTGCAAGCAGCTGATATATTAATGAAGGTAAAAATCATATTGGACAGCGTAATCAGTCATTGAAACTGATGTTTTATCTTCCCTGATTCCTCTTTACCATTTCCTTGACATTTTGATGAAACTGTTCGTTCCCCTTGTTCGTCGCTAACAGCTCCGCGATTTTCAGAGAAACAAACCTAATGTTGACGGTAAGAAATGGAGTTCCAAGCTCATATTAGAAATGAACTTGAATTTATTCAGTACACTTGTCAATATATTAATAATTGTGGTTCTTGTTATTTAATAAAATATTTAATAACGTACTTGACAGCCTATATTTCTGTTTCAAGTCTTCATTGTTCATCCTAAGTCATTTTTCATAACTGAATAAACCGACAAAAATCCCTTCTTTATTATTATTTTTTTCTGAAGTGACAGAATATGCCAGTTAGATGGTCGAAACAATTTCCATATTTGTCTAAGGCTTTATAAACTGTTCATCAACACCAGTTTTGTGTGGATGTTTAGGACTTTTTTCGAGCAAACCGAACTTTCACGTTCAGTGTTTTTTTTTTTTTTTTTTTTTTTTTTTTTTGAACGTAGCATCAGGCTGACTCTGCGTGATTTCTGACTCTAAACCATAAGATATTATGGTAAAGGAAGGCTCCTTTTTGACTTGGAGTAAATTATTGACCAACCTCCATTTATTTGCGTCATTTACTGCAGCTCCTATACATACATATTATTTGAAAAATATCGTTGCGATAAACCAGTGAACCATATTTAAAAAAAAAAAAAGAAAATTCATCCCAAAAAGTAGTTCTAGTTCTTAGCCCGAAGTGCAACCTCAGATATCTCAGAATCCTTTGGACGACCAAAAGCCCTCAACAAATGTTAGCTCATTTTGTATCAAAATTGGGATTCACTATTCATCCCATCTTTTCTGTTTACCATCAGGTTCATTAGTGGGGTAAGGTACATCACGTCAGCAAAAAATCTCTTATTTTCGATGTTCCTCTGGCTTAAAATCTCTCTGCCATATTCATACTGTTACCTCTATCGTTCTCCCAACTCCACTAATCACTTGGAACTACTTTAACTTCATCTCTTTGAGGCTTGATTTTCTTCGGTCCAACTATCCTAACAATGAGGTAATTTTCCTTGGCGATTTTAACGTTGACAACTCCAGCTGGCTTCCGTTTTCTAGTCACACGGACCCAACTGGCTGAGATGCCAGACAATCCTAGTCACATAGCCAACACGCTTGATCTTTTTCTCACAAAAACCTTTCTAAGTACACCATCGAGGAGAGTGGTTCTCAAGGAACCTAAAATCACAATTTGGTGATGGTGTTTTCTGTAATGGAGCCTTTCTAACTTTCTCAACCTTGTGTTGTTTGACATTACAAGAATTCAAAATGGAATGATCTGCGCGATTTCTTTCCTCCTTTTCCTTGGTCGGATTACTCTTTCAAAACTTCTGATGTCAACGTTTGCTCAGATTTTATCAGTGAAATTATTTTTGTGAGGAAGAAAACCTTTATTCTACACTCCACCTTAAAATCTCGTCCTTTATCTAAAAACCTTCGTTTTCCAATAAATGTGCTATGGTTGCTCAAGCTAAGAATGCTAAATATCCTAATTGGCTTGTATCTAAATCTCCAGGTACATTTTCTGTCTACACCAAAGCTCGCAACAATTATAAAGCAGTTTTTAATCAGTCCAAACTAAATTTGGAACAGGCCAAGAGTACAAAACTTGCCTCTTATCCAAATGGTAGACAAGCATTCTGGTCTCTTGTCAAAGCTATTTGGCCGCAACTTTTACCCATCTCTATTCCGGCCTCTGGCAAACCAGGTGGTTCTATTGCCACTTAAGATAAAGCTGACCTGCCAGCATCCTACTTTTCATCTAACTCGTGTATTGATCATCTTGGTAAACCATCTCCTAACATTCCCCGTAACATTCCATTCAGTGCCTCCAGTGGTCTTCCGTCAGAAGGATTTGAACAATCTTGATGCTAAGAAAACTGAAAGTCCTGATGGCGGTTCTCCACTTGTTCTCAAAACCTGTGCTCCTGAACTTACTCGTGTTCTTTGTCGCCTTTTTTCACTTTCTTATTCAAAAGGTCTTTTCCCTTCTGGAAATATGCTCATATCCAGCCAGTTCCTAAAAAGGGTAACAAATCCCTCTCATCCAATTATCTCATTGCACTTACTTATACTATTTCTAAAGTAATAGTGAAATCAATTAACTGCCAACTTTTAAACTATCCTGAAACCTTCCATCTGATCAACGATCGCCAGCATGACCCGTTAGTGTCAATCGACTGACTTATGTTATCAATCTACGGACAAATTCAGTGCAAACATTTGGTAAAACTGAAGCAGTTGCTCTTGACATTTCAAAGGCTTTTGATCGTGTTTGGCATAAAGGTCTTCTAAATAAGCTTCCATCTTATGGTTTGCTAACTGTTTTTTGTAATTGGGTTTCCGGTTTTCTCTCGGACCGCTCACTGTGTGTGATGGCTCTCTGTCTTCTAACTTCTCCACTAATGCTGCTGGCCCCCCAAGATTCATTTCTTTCTCCCACTCTTTTCCTCTTGTATGTTAAAGACCTTCTTCCATTGATCTTAAATCCTATCCATAGTTTTGATAGCACGTTGCATTTCACCTTCTAGTTTGAGAAACCTTGCCCTGCTCAAACAGCTTTAACTTCTCGAATATCCAACACTAATTCCTTAAATGCTGATCTTCAGGTAATTCTCCAGTGGGGCAATGATAACTTAGCTGATTTCAATCCTTCTAAAATTCACTCCTGTCTTATATCTCGCAAAAAGGATTCTTCTGCTCCTATACTCATCTTCGATGACACTGTGATTTCTAGGCAAGATCATATATCTCTATTGGGGATTACCCTGACTTCTAATCTCTCTTGGAACAAGCACATTGAAAATATTGCTTCCTCTGCATCTAAAAAAAAAAAAAACTGGGTTTTGTCTTTCGCTCTCGGTGTTACTTTTCTTCCAAACAGCTGTACAAACCTCAAATCCGCCCTACCATGGAATATTGTTCCAATATCTGAGGCGGTGCCTCCAGAACTTCTAGAACCTCAGGTTTCTAGATCTCATTCAGAAGAGGACAGTTAGGTTAATTAATCACTCATCTCTAACAGTGTCTCTCCACATCCCCACACCGGGTGGAAAAGGCCCGGGTTCGAATCCCGTCGATGACGCGAGGAATTTTAATGGGATTTTTTCACTCCGTGGCTGAGTTAGTCGGTCTCGGGCGTAGATAGCAAGGTTTTTACCCCCAGAATCTGGGGGTTTTCGTCCAGCAAACAGACAAATCGACCATAGAACTCACGCAATTAAGAGACATAAATAGTTTTTTTTTAGTGTCTCTCCACTCTGTCTCACAGACGTTTGTTTCTGCTGCATGCCTTTTCTACAGATACTTCCATGGGCACTGTTCTTGTGAATTGGCTTCTATAATTCATGCTCTCTCTTTCAAAGCAGTCTAAACGCGTGCCACAACCAGTTAACATCCTTTTACTGTTCAATTTCAAACTCGCAGATCCAACTTTTCTCCGTCCTCGTTTATTCATTCAACTTCAGTTTTCTGGAACAACCTTCCTTCATACGTACAGTGTACAGAAGTTCAAGTCTGATGTCAACAAATATCTTCTGATTCTTCAACCCATGCACGGTACTAAGTACTGTACATTCTAATACCTCTCGTTTTTGGGGTTTTCATAAAAAAAAAAAAAAAAAAAAGCAGTCTTGTAGCAGGTTGAAGGTCATTGAGATACGTATTTTTTTTTTTACTATTGTAGCCTTTCACGTTATGCAGGCAACAATGATAGTCGTCTTCGCGGTTTCGTGACTCACGTTAAATATCTGAAATTCCCAAACAGTAATATATATATAATATATATATAATATATATATATAATTAATGCAGAAACCATTTTGTCTTTATCTCAAAGTCCCAGGGACCAACCATAGGTTGACACTTGAGGTGAATGGTGGTTGGTATATGCTGTCCGGGACAACAGACGACTTACGATCCCTCGATTAACAACAGACCACAAGCAAGTTACATAGAGAAACATTTCCGAGCACACATCCGGCAGAATGCTCTTACGAATAGGTGTACGGAGTAGGCGACCTGTTCGTGTACACTTGTTGACCGACTACCATCGACACCTCCGCCTGCATTGGACATTGGACGAGTGGAAAAGTGCCTCCTGTTCTGATGAATCAAGGTTTCAGCTCCATCATGCCGATCAACGGGTGCATATTCGACGGCGAGCTCGTGAACAGCTACAACCAGACTGCACTGTTGGACAAAAACAGGCTGGTGGTGGTATCATGGTTTGGGCACTGTTTTCATGGACATCACTTGGTTCCTTTACCCTAGTGAACACACCTTCACAGCGAGATCCTACCTCGACATTGTTTCAAACCAAGTTTTGCTCTACATAGTGACAGTGTATTCAAATGGCACTGGACTTTTCGAACAACGTCCCCTGTCACAAGGACGGCATTGTGCAGGCATGTTTTGAAATTCATGTCCACGCATTTCATGCTCCTTTGGCTGTCAAATTCTCCCGATATAAATCCCATCGAACATTTGTGGAATGCAGCATTCTCCAATCCACACCAGTCCCTCGCTGTGTTGCAGAACTCCTGGACTCCTTTTGTCCAACTGGTCCAGGTTACTTGAGGACCCCTTCCGCGGTCTTTTGGAGTCTATGCCACGCCGGGGATAAGCGGGTATCACGGCGAAAAGCAGCCTATTAGGCTATTTGGTAGGTTGTTATGGCTCATGGCTTCTCTCGCTCAGTGATCATTGAATTATGACCATTCCATCCAGTAAGGGACTATGCCGCATAGCTCGCAATATAAAAGCCAAACAGCTTCGTACGCTAGAGCAGAGGTAATTTGATCTAGTTATGCAAAGTCAAATTGATAAAGTAGCAGTAATGGGACGTTGTAAAGTGATCATGAAGTTTCAAAAGGGCATGATTGTGACAACTCGTTCGTCGTGTTCTTCCATATCGGAAACGGCATGTCTTGTCGGTGGCTAAGGAGTACGAAGAATAGTGTCGAACGGGTCAAACCACATCCCATCGACAGAACTGTAAAGGATTACACAAGGTGAGTGAAGAGTACAGCGCGTTGTACGGGGTCAGTGGCAGGTCACTGTGCAACAGTTGACATTGCAATACAATATGGGGAATGCAAGAACAATATCCCAAATTAAGATGTGTCGCACACTCAAACGTATGGGTTTCCACAAAAGACCCACCGCTGATCATCGTTGATGGAGAATGCTGTGGTGTCAACGATATGCTGGTCAGGCACTGGAGAACTGGAAACGAGTGTTCTGGTCGGATGAGTCCAGATACCTGATGCAACATGCCGACGGACGGTTTTGTATGTGGCGCA
The DNA here is from genome assembly GCF_048544385.1 of Mastigoproctus giganteus. Classification (NCBI taxonomy): domain Eukaryota; kingdom Metazoa; phylum Arthropoda; class Arachnida; order Uropygi; family Thelyphonidae; genus Mastigoproctus; species Mastigoproctus giganteus. The sequence continues at coordinate 211,555,581 of NC_143577.1, read as the reverse complement.
AGCAACACGAATCCGTGGACTCATCGTGCTTAATATGGGGCATGTTTTGGTACAAGAATTAGAACCCCTGCTGCGTATGGACCAACGTTTCACTCGCGAGGTCTAGCGGCAGCTCTTAGGAGACCATATGCACCTTGCCATATCGCATTTTTTCCCTGGACAGAAAGGGGATCTTCCAAGACGATAAAGTGCAATGTCATCGGCACGAGTGGTCCGAGGAACACAGAAAAGATATCACCCATCTTAATTGGTCTCCTAATTCGCTTGACCTCAATCCAATTGAACGCCTGTGAGATGTTTTTGAACTGGAAGCGAGGCGTATGGACACAACCGTCACCTGTACCGACACTGTGGAAAGCTTTATAGGCAGCATCGCTGCGATCCCTACGGACGTCTTCACATATTTAGCGGAGTCAATGCCTAGGCGAATGGCGACAGTTATCCATGTGAACAGTGCCCCAACATGGTATTAGATAAATGGTCATAATTCAGTGATCACTCAGTGTACATATACACAGCGGAGATGGGGGAACTCCCTGGTGCCGTTAGACCCAAAACATTGTATATACACGCGCGCGCACACACACGCACACGAGCCAAAACATGTCGGTTTATACTACGATACGATCATATAATTCAAAGGAGTTTGGAGTTAATTATTTTGATAAGAATACAGTCATTGAAGTATTTAGCATTCAAGTGGACTTGAACCACAGACACCCAAACGCGTGTGCTAATGCACGCTCGCACTCACAAGCTCTGCTACGTCAGGCTCCTATCAGTATTCATTTTCAGTTTTCTTTGCGCATGAATATTTCTTCACATTGCGCAGGATGTTCCAAATTGCCTTTTTTTTTTCATCTTAAAATTATTTTCCAAAATTGCGCTGCAGTTTAATTTAAGCAGAGCTCTCAAAGAGACTCGATGTTCACAAAATGGAATGCCTTCGCTGAGAGCAATCATTACGATAAAATGACAAAAAAGTTTCGCATTGTGCCAAACTTATTATTTTTTGTTTTCATTCTCACGTAATCAGTATGCCGTAATGAGAATTCTGACAACTTTGTAATTATAAAAGTTCACGCAGCAATACGTAAGTTTAATAAGAGAAAAAAGTTTATTTATGACGTACCCTATATTTGTGTTTCTTGTATGTTGCACACCAGCGCCATCCCAATAAACGTTTACCAGACGTGTAGCAATAACGGAAATATTACATCCGGTATGTGTGTCAAAAACAGCCTTTAACAGGAAGTGAGTCAGTAACATTACTTGTGTTGGAGTCTAGCTTCATCTATTGACTTTTCTCCCTTCTTCGTCTTTAATTCTGAACTACGGTAAACACAAAGCGTAAAATCTTTGCACGGGTGTACTTCTGTTTTAGTTTTCTTTAAAAAAATAATAAAAAACAAAGAAAACAAATGTGTTAAAAGCACTTTCTCCCATAAATGTCGCGAATGGTATTAACTTCATCGGCATCTCACTTTAGGTTTAATTGCAAAATAATCGTTAATCGTATAGCATTATTGTCAGTCGCATTCAGTGTTTATGATAGGGAGAAGGGCTACAGCTCCTATCTGGGACCACCACTGGTCGCATCCAGCTGAGGTTTTTGTAGGCTCACGGATTCAGTCGGACAATAGTGGCAGTGGTCTCAGCCAGCCCAAATGGAGTGGAATCTACTGCATTTTACAGCAAGAAAATATGTTTTGACCAGTTAATCTTTTGCGAATGGCAGACAATTTCGTGGTCTCAAACTGAATTTGCATTCGTGGAGATCTTGGTGTAAGGCTAAAACGCTTATTTGGAAGATTTTTTCCCGTAATTTAAGAAGGCTCCGGGTCAGGAATCTTGTTTTTATTTCTTCTCCTACTTTCTTTCAATCCTGCCTTTCTTAAAAGGCGGCAATTACTGCCGCCTACCGACTGAATTTGCCTACCGACAAAGTCAGTCTCTTGGTGGTACCTTGGATTTGTGCTGCCCAGGGTACAAGTTTCTTTTTCTGTTGTTGAGTTGTAGAACAAAGGTTTTCGAGGTTGGCCACGTGCATGCGTAGTTGTCGCCCGCCTCCTCGTGGTATAGACGGCACTGTACAGGCTTGCCAGGTGGAAAAGTGGCCGCAAATAACTAAACACACACTCTGCAGAAACATAACATTACACAAATTTCTGGCCTCCTCTGAGTTCTGTATTCATCACAGTGGACTAAGGCGGAGTTGAACTGGTATTCGGGTACCCCTTACATAAGATACTATACATGTAATATAAGAAGGCTGCGTTGAACCCTCTATGAGACTATCGTATTTTTTTTTCTTTCACGGATATACTTCTTGATATTAATGCTCTCTAAGCAATTTGAAAGTGTCATTTCGAATTCCACAATCGTGAATTGCACTCGCAATTGTGGAACTGATTCCTGCACATGGACAGATGCAGGCTACACTGCATATGAGTGGTTGGCCATGTGATAATCAATTGCTGCCTTGTGGTGGGCAGGGCTTTTTAATAATGCAGTTCCTTACAGATTTATAGCTCCAAGGCATAACGTTTTACGTTTTTATTTGAATATCATTCGCTCATTTCTAATAAAGTCTTGGTGTACCCCATCATACACTGGTGTGCAGAATTTAAAGACCAGTCAGGTTTTCACCTGTAGCTTCTCACAGCAGTGGCCTGGATACGGAAAAAGCATACCAAACGAACCTTGTGAGGTTCAGAAATGATGAAGGAAACAACATCGACACAACAACGGAAACAACACGGTACAGAGGGACTTTATTCAAAAATGACAACATAGCACTGGCTGCCATGATACAGATGCATCACTGCCAAAGATGGAACAAAGGGAAGAGGTGGTCATCAGTAGGAGATATGGCCACCCCTAATGTCGATGTAGGCTTTGCATCGCCTGTCCATACTTAAAACAATGTTGTTGATAAGTTCTTGCGGTAACATCGTCCATTCCTCTGTCAGCGCCATCTTCACTGGTGAACATTTTCTGGTGGGTGTGGACGTGCCGCTAGGCGTCTCCCCAGAGCGTTCCCATATGTGTTCGATGGGATTTAGATCGGTAGAGAACGGGCAGGCCAATCCATACGAACAATGTCCTCACTTTCCAAAAGCATATCAACAGCTGCAGTGCGATGGGGTGTGTCGTTATCATCCATAAACATGAACTCGGGGCCAATGGCACCTCGGAACAGACGCACATGGGGAAGGATTACCTCAGTACAGTAGCGTGCACCGGTTACAGTACCGCCTTCCAACATTTGGAGTTATGTACGTCCATCCAAAATAACGCCTCCCCAGACGAGAACACCTCGACCGCCATATCGATCCCATTCAGTGATGTTTGCGGGGTGATACCGTGTGCCAACCACTCGCCAGATTAGCTGACGTCCAGAATCGCTGCTGAGACTGAATCTACTCTCATCAATAAAGAGTACCTTAAGTAAAGATTTTGTGGTTGTAACCTTTAGAAATATTGTTGGTCTTTAGGTTTTGCACACCAATGTAAATAGGTGGTTTGTTTTTTTTTTTCTCCAAATAGCGTCACTTGTGTATTCGTATACTTTGATCGCTTAATTAATTCGAAATCCGTCGCGTATTTCGAAAAATTTTCGTAAAGATGCAATTCATGTAAATGCGAAGACGCGCGTATCACTGTCGCATAACTCGAGGAGTACCTGTAGTACATAACAAGCAAAATGTTAGTAATCATCTTTATTGCACATGCATAGCAGTAGAAATATATTTTGCTCGTCACTCATAAAGACCCGCAAAATAGGGATAAAATGGTACTCAAGAAATACGGATAAATTCGAATCCTGCATAGTAGGCTTATGAACATACAAAAATAGAGGTAAAAATCACGAGAAGAAAGAGGAGAGTAAATAAATAAAAGCGCCCGAAGGGGGAGGGGGGTTCACAACGGATTTCTAGCGCGTCCCCTTAACAACTCGGTCACGACTGCTTTTTTGTGATTATTTTCTACAGCTTATAGAATACGAGCCTTCTAATATTCTGCTGGGTGATCGTACTTGGGATCGATTCTGTGTGAAACGAACTTCTAATTTTCATTTGTTTGCCTGAAAGAAGCGATTTCTGGGATTTAATCGGAAATTTCACTGAGTGCTCTAATGATCTGTAAGACAGTAAGATTTTGGGTCTTGGAAAATAAAATTAAAGGAAGGGAGGGGATAATTCTAATTTAATTTTCTTTAAATTTAACGAGACTAGCCAAAGTAGAAGCATTTAGAGTACTAGATAGGCTCCCCAGGCAGTGCGAGACAGTAATAATTTAAACTCAGAACACTTGTTTTGGGTTGTATGTACAGTAAAATTTTATAAAGATCTCAAGGAAAGTGGGAAATCAAAATGCGCAATTTTAATGAACATTAACGTGACTAACAAACACGCAATTCCACGGCTAATTATTGAGGGGAAAATGGAAGGAAGAAGAAAGCCAGGGAAAAGACGTACATCGTAGCTTGATAACATTAAGAATTGGACAGGACTGAATACCGAGCAGCTGTTCAGAGACATTTGCCGTGGTGATCGCCGACCTCTGTTAGAAGATGGCACACAGAGAAGGGAAGAAGAAAATGGCTAATTTTTTTGCTTACCTTTGCCACAAAAAAACTTTACATTCAACGTCTTTGAATCATCCTTTTTTTTTTTTTGAAAGAATACATTGAATCAATCAGTACATTAGTATTTAATCGGATTTTTTTTACGTGGCGAGGTGGCTTTCCCTCCCTAACTTCATTCTGAATCGTTTAACGTTTAATGTGAATAAATTAAATACTACCGTACATAATAAATGCACTTTATAGAAATTGAGATAATAGAAATAGAAACACGCTTGGTTTCCTATTAAAATAATGCATTTCGCTTACTCCAGCAGGACCAAATTTAAAAATTTTGCAGTTTTAAGCACTAAATTCAGCTTAGTGTTTGTCATTAAAAGGTACAAACCCTCGAATTTTGGCGCAGTCACCCAGTAACTAATGGAATTTACAAGTACACTATAACAGCGTCCGAAATAATAATGGCTATACATCCCCCCCCCTTTTTTTCTGTGACTGTATACGATCCTGTCGCGCATCAGGCGTATCAGTGTTTAATACGTTTCCAGCGCCATAGCCAGTCTCTGATTGTATTCTTATCAGTACTGTATAGGCCTGTCATAGGTGGGGAGTAGTATCTGCGTTTAAGTTAACCTCTAACACTTAAAAACTTAACAGAAGCGCGCGAGGGTCTATAAGTACACCTTCTTTGAGTGATTGGGCTTGAACCCCCCAGTCACTCACTCTCGTGTGATGTTGTTTCTTGTCCTCTTCTCTCTACCCTGTGAACTCCTTTGACCACGTGGTCAAAATGCTTAAATAAACTTTAAAAAATATTTTCGTTTTTATTCAGTGCATTGTGTTCCTCAATTCTCATTTCGTGCGGCTGCTTCATTATTTACTATACACAATATTTACTCTCGTGTCAGAGAAAACAACGTCATTACAATGGGATACCACTTTCGCAGCTTATTTATGCGCAACTTAAAAACACGAGACATTCACCCGAAACAATTTTCCACATAAAGGAAGGGGGGGGGGAAGAAAAAATAAACAACAACAACAAAAAAAAAAAGGAAAATAATTCCTCAACCTTCATAAAATGGCGTCCACGTCCTTCGCTCTGTGTGCGTTTATAAAATGGGGAGGGGGGGGGAGGAATGTAATAAAGGAACAGTTCGAATTTTTAAAGTAACCTGACAAGTAAATTTTTGCTTGGCCCTCTCCATAATGTGTAACAACTACTTTTGTTGAGCTCACGCACGCCGCCTATAGTAGCAAAATTCACTAGACTAGCCTGCAGTCGTCCGTCGCCATAGCAACCTGCATGCAGAATGAAGGGTTATCTCATTGCCGGAGCAGAGAGATGTTATGAATTTCAAGGTCCCTTGTCCGTACAAGTATTATACCGGGCGCGCATTTGAATATATCGCTGCTTCCGCGCAAGCTATAAAGAAAAGTTAATAAGGCTTAAATGTCTATCGTACATACACTCGCCTATGAATAATACGCGGTTGTAAGGTATTATTAAGCGTACGAACAACCAAAATTGATGCCTGCAGAATGCACACTAGTAATAAAGAGATATATGTGGCGGCGTAAGGAGATTTTATGAGTGTCGAAGAGCAGTTACAAGCGGATCTCGGAATATAATGACGAAAATTTGTTTCCCGCGAAGAACTTCAACATTTCGCTACTCTGCGATGGTAAATAAACTAAGTATATATTGTATATATATTTATTTATTTTTGTTTTCGCTGCATTCTTAGTTGAAAAATGTTTGGACGGATTAGAAAATGCAGATACGTGAATACAAACATCTGCGACTGATTGAAAAGTCTGGCAGTTGAAATTCGTGGTAAGAATTTCGGGAAATTAAGGAAAATTTTAATATATACAAATTTAAGGAAGAGTTGGATAAACAGCATTATTTTGTCTCTGATAAAGACTGGTGTGCAAAAAAAATCGGCGTAAGTGCAATAGTTTGCAAGATGATTGATACAAGTCAATGAAATTTGGTATGGACGTTCATTTGTAGACTTTTTTTGTCTCTCGGAAGGCCACTTATGGTCAGAGAAGCATATAAGATAGACTTCAATAATAATAATACCGTATTTTGTGGTATCACAGGGATTAGAACACGTGATACAGCAACACACGTGGCATGTATCTTCTGTTTCGACTTTGACCACTTGGCTACGGTCGATCGTATGTTGTCAGCCTGTCGTTTCGGAAATATGCAAATAAGTTGATACGTATCTGAAAATGAATATCCAACAGAGTTTAATAAGTGATATGATAACCCTAGACAGCCAGGCAACGCCCACAACTTGCTCGCGCTGGTAATGAGTGTTCAATAGTCCAAGTGATGTTAAAGTGAAGGCTCTTATTTTGTATATTGGACAAAAACGTAAAAATAATATTTTTTCTGTCAATCAATTAAGCACCAACAACACAATAAAAGATAAACTAATTATATTCTCGTGTGCTTTAAGTTATTAGTTTAGAATAATCCTATTTAATATGTTGCCGCTCCCACAACACATTTACATAGAATTAAAACGAGCAAAAAATTTGCCTTTGTAGTTTTTTGTTTCTTTGAGCTCTTTTTTTTCCTGATCTTTTTTCTGAGAAGCTCTTTTTTTTTCCTGATTCTTGGCCGAGAGCATCCTATACATCCTCAATGGAATTCAGGTCCGAACACCGCGGTGGTTACTCCATTTGGGAATGTCTTCACTATGAAGAAAGACTGGCGTGTCAGAGAATCCTACCACCTTCTGACGTTTCTGATCTTAATTTAATAAATAACACACGAAAAACTGCACAAAAGAAGGGAAGCATAATTTGACTGTGTGTTTTATTTAACAAATGCTTCGCTAACCTTTTTTCCTTACAAGTACTCTGATTATTCAGGAGAAACCTATTTGAAAAACTATCTGAGGTCCCTTTTTAAATTTATTTGGATGAGAATTCAGGAGCCTGCGCTGTGCGATTTCTAGGAGATATGAATTCATAGATCCATTTTGCCTAGTCCTCATAATTGCATTACGCAACAGAAAAGATTGTTTATACTGTATGTAATTGTTTCTAATGAATATTTTGTGTACTGAACCCAACGGCGTCTTTGGAGTTTTTCCAATGTCAGTATTATGACGACAGCTGAAGGTTTTGTGTTTTTGCGACTTTTATAGCTAATACATAAGCACGTATCAATACTGTGATTGATAGGAGCCCTGTAACATTCGTATAATCGGTTTATTTTGGTTTTTCAGTTTGTTTATAGCTAATAACGAATGTGAAAGTTATGTCCATATTCTTTCTGCAATTTTCCATCTATATCTGTCCGAACCAGGTGAAGCATAACATAGTTGGCAGAAAGTTTTGCAGTGCGTATATGAAGGCTGTCCTGGAATTGCCTATAAGTGACAGAGCCAAGTTGTGGGCACGTCATTTCTGCTGTGGAAGTTTCAGTCCAACATTAGAGGAACATTGTTTGTGATAGTCGTAAGTGGATGCTTTGCTATACCCGGAGCCCTCGTGGGTAGCACAGTTGGTAGAATCGCCGGCCTCCCCACACCGGGTGGAAAAGACCTAGGTTCGAGTCATGACGAGAGAAATTTTTATGGCCCTTTTTCACAACTTGGCTGATTTAGGTTTGTTTCACGTGAGGTAGCATGGTTTTTTCTCCCGGAAACTAGGGTTTTTCGTCCAGCAAAACAAAAAATCTACCACAGAACACACATAATTTACAGACAGTACACGCGGAGCCATATGGCCTTAGTCGCTGAAGACAGCTCTACCTTGAATATAGAGAGAGAGCTCAAAAATCATGACAACTGCTACTTTAGTATTACGGGTATGCACACCGGACAAAAAAATTAATCACTCGTGGTATTTAGGACATTTTTTTGAACACTTGAACAGATTGCTATACTTGTCTTTTACGCTTGTTTGTTTACAGCACTGAAATTAGATTAAAGTTAGCCCGTTTTCTGTGTTTGCAGTTGTACTTGCTGTCAATGAAGAAGCAAGGGTTTCACTACGAAAGACGAGACGTAGAAAAGATGTTGAGCAATAAAAGGGAGTGATAGAATTTGGCAGGTTTAAAGGACATTCTGCTAAAAAAGTAGCTGGATTTGCTAGTGTGTCAGGAAGAAGAGTTTTTCAGGAAAGGTACAAGTTGACATCAACCAGAATTCAGCGGCAGAACTGTGGTCGAAAGTCTGTGACAAGTCATCGTGCTCGGTGACGAATATCGCGTTTAGTAAATGAAAAATGATTAGAAACAAGACTAAAATTGCTGAAAACAGTTAACTAAGAACCTCATCAGCCGATGTCTGAGAAATTACTGCGAAAGGGGTTACATAACATGGATATCTGGAGTAGAGTTCCTCCAAAAAACATTGTTAACAACTGCGCATAAAAAAGCCGGGCCATATGGGCTAGAAGGCATAAAAACTGACTGCTGATAATTAGAAAGCTGTGATGTGGTGTAACGAATCCAAATTTTGCCTATACTCGAATGATGCCAGGCACTGAATTCCAGAAGAAGCAGTGAAGCATTTCATCTAGAATGTGTTCAAGTTAAGTACAAGCTGCTGGTGGGTCAGTTATTCTTTGGGGATGTTTTAACTATTACGAAGGTGGTCCCTTGCTTGAAATACCAACCAGGATGAATTTGGCTGACTATAGAAATATTCTAGATGACCAGGTTGTGCCTTTTGCTGAAAAGTTGAGACACTCGTCATTTCGACTCCTGTATTCCAGGATGACAGCCGTATCCTGAAATACAGGAATAACAAGGAACACGACAGAACGGTAGAGCATTAAAATTGGCCAGCCAAGTCACCAGAATTAAATTTTTTTATGGAACATACGCCAACTATAGACATATTAAACACTTAATCGGCAACTACAAACATTTAATATGTCTGTAATTGCTGATGCGCCTAAACCCTATACCGACCAACCAACCGTAAACCTCTCGCTCACAATATTAGTATTAGCCATATATTGGCTAATGACAATAAGGAAATTACAGGCTTTTGCTGCACCCCAAAAAAAAAGGAAAAAGCAGATAAGAAAATAGAAAAATTGTGCGCTGCCCTCCTCACATATGTATTTATCCATTGATCTTTACCAAATTCTCAGTCTCAATTACTGGAACAAATTGCCTACCTGCGGAGGCAACTTGTTCCAGCAGTAATCAACAACTCGCTGGCTAAAAGAAAACTTTTTACAATCCAGTCTAAAACACTTACCCTGTAATTTTAATTTATGTTCCCTAGTTCTGGAATTCTTTATAACTGGGAAAATTTCACCTTCATTCATTTTAGTAACTCCTCTCAGAGCCTTATAAGCCTCAGTCAGGTTCCCTCTAAGATGCTTTGTTACCAAGCCCATCATAATCGAAGTCTTATTTTCGTACGGGCGCAGTTTTGCCCATCTCACCATACAATTTGTCGTTTTCAAGAAACTTAGTCTTTTTTTAGATGAGGTCTCCATGCTCAGACACAGTATTCCAAATACCAAAGATCTCATCAGCCGATGTCTGAGCGATTACTGGGAAGAGGGTTACATAACGTGGATATCTGGAGTGGGGTTTCCCCGAAAAACATCAATGTTAACAGCTGCGCATAAAAAGCCCAGCAGTTCCGGTTGGTAAATTGACTTTTAAAATTAAGCCCAAAGTGTTCGGTTGTTAAACTTACAGAAAAAAAAAAATACTTTCTAAAAAAGTTAAGACGGTTATTACTAATTACCGTTTCTAGCGTATTCTCATTTAATAAGAATTAAGAACTGGTGTAAATAATTTGGATAAGTTTTTGGCAAAAAATGTTGCTTTTGTTGTCAACTATCGACGTTTCAGGTGTTAACATTTTCCAGTCCGAGCACCGGTTACAGTTGACGTTCTTCCTATGAACATGGTCTTGGTTCGACTCTCGTCTCCGACCGATATTGAAGAAAGTTAAAGTTCCTCTTGAACGTCGACCTCAACGACTGATTTATTTTATTTTATTTTTTAAGTTGTGGTTAAGTTGGTCGTTTCGCGGGTTGCATAGTTTACCTCTAACTTGATGTTTACTCAGTACTTTAATTTGATGTTTAACAACGTCTCATGTGACCTAGCAATGTAAGCACAGTTCTCGGAGCGGTTTGTTTCCACCTGGTTAAATAAAAATGAAAGATAATGTTGTTACCATAACTTCTATATCCGCAGGGGCGAATTAGAAGAAACAATTACAGTTTAAATAATATTTTGATGAGATTAAAAATTGTGTAGGGAAACCTATTAAAGGTCTTGTGTACAACGCCAATAAAATTATCAGATACGTTGAATGCGTAATAGCTTTTACGCATATTAACATGGCGACTGAGTCGAGTGGAGTGTTTGTTCAAAGCTTTCGGGAAAGGAGATAAGTTATCGTGTCGAATAAAACAAGTAATTACTAACGTGCACTTAAAATTTAACGCGTAAAATCTTGGGGGATCAATACGTATAATTGCAAGCTGTACGAGCGAACTAAACTGAGTTTCATGTTTGTACTATTCTGCCATTCCATGAATTTTACGTACATTTAAGAGAAAAACCTCTTCGTGTACCTTTTTTAAGTCGTTTGTGTCAACAGGAGATTCAAAAATGTTAAATTTCAGTTGTATTTTATCAGAAACAAATATTTAAAAAAAAAGCCTCCCGGATATTACATTGGAATCGAACCAGAACTAAAAATCTAAACATATTTCGTTATGCTCGCTGAAATAAAAATGAAAATACGCTTTAAAATCTCATTTCCGCAATTTTCAAACTATTTTTGTCCACGAAATGTTTCAATTTTTTTTTGTAATTTTCTATTTTTAGGAATATCTGCTTGTATAAAATAATGTGTTGAAATTCATATCATATTCGTTAGACCATTAATATATAAAATTTGTTCATATTCGTTAAAGAGCTGTTAACCCTACCTTTTGGTTTTCTGAGTCGACGAACAATTAAAAATTAAAATATATATAAAATAAATTCAGATGAATTAAAGAATATTCCTACAGTTATTTGAATAATTTTACTAACTTCGTAGATAAAAAAAAAAAATATCCATCTTTTTTAGCTCAACATAATGTTCAGAGGGGCTAATCATCAATGGCGAAACCACCATATCATCATGCCCGCTACCGGGGTTGCCAGAGGAGTTGGAGGGCATGACGTCTGGATTAGCACAGTTATTAAAGGTCACATCAGGCTGTTCGGCAGTCTGGCGAAGGGAGCGTGGAAGAATTTATAGTTTCGCCTCTGTTAATCAGGTACATTTTGAATTTTATGCCCAGGTTACTTATTTTATTTTATTATTATTTATTTATTATTATTTTTTTTTGTGTGTGTGTGTGTGTGTTTCTGAGAATCTTAGACATGTTGTAGCGCAATGTGTATTATCTGAAGTTGGTTTAGGATGGTTTTTTTTTTTTTTTTTTTTTTTTTGGCATATTGCCTACTTTGGCCACAGTGCATTAATTCATATAGTGAATAACGCCTGAGCAAGTTTATATTTACAGGCCAATTTCATGTTGTGCGGGCTGAAAACCAGGAATAATTCACGGGATGAAGGACCCTGCTCCTTCCCTACCTATCCGAGATCGGCTGACTACAGCAATGATTGAGCGGATCCTTAAAAAGCCTTCCACTATCCGATGGATTTGAACTCGCACCTCTCCGTGCAAGCGACAAATCGCGAACCTAATATCTTATAATGTAACCGAACCAGTCAAGAATTGGCAGTAGTGGCCAGCATATGTGTTGTGCATAAAATTAGTTTTAAATAGTTTAGCTGTGTATATTTACTGATGCATTTTAGCTAATGAGAAAGCTGTTTCGTTTACAACTTTTCAACATTTTGTTGAAAAGTTACGCGGGAAATATTGAATCATTCATGTAACAAAACTCCTGAATTCCCGGGGTAGTACGGGCAGAGAACTCTGCTAACAAGCACACCGTTCCAGTCTGTCCCACAGATGCACAGTTGAATTGAGTTCCTAGGATTGTGCTGGCCAAAGCAGATACTCTTCAAACTACTGTTTGAACAGTATGTGCTCTGGCGTTGTGAATGGTTGAATTTGCCATGTTGAAAGTACCCCCTTGTTCATAAAGGTAATCATATAACATTTCCGGGTGTACCTGATTCTCTACACTCTAACGTTCATGGGGCTTCCACTGGGATCAGGGGACCAAGGATATATCAGATAACACACTCCACATCATTGTCGGCTCCATCAACTTCTACTATTGGTGATTAATAGAATGGTTCCAGTGTCTCGAGTGGTTTGCTTCATGCGTGCACACAAGTGTGTACGCACGAATCCCATCAATGACGCGAGGAATTTTTATGGATATTTTTTTACACTGACTCAGGCAATAGTTGCATGGTTTTTTCTCCCGGAAACGATGGTTTATTGTCCAACAAAACGGCCGGAGAATACAGGCACACTGTACTGATTCATTCTTAATTTTTTTTGGCGATTAACACACACCTAAAACTGTTGACTTGTGTGTAATCCTCCTGCGCCCATACTTCTCATTCCTGACTCCAATGCAGCCGTGTTTTCCGGGTGGGGTCCAGCATCAGCGGCTTCCGTAAAAGTCTCCTATTCCCGTAGTGCATTCTTTGTAGGTTCTTCGCATGGTGCGGTAACTTATATCGTGTAATGTTCCGCATTAAATGCCGATGTCAGGTTTTGGGCGCAGTCGCCTCTGTGCACGAATGTTTTCCGGGGGGGTTTCCCATTCGCTATAGAAGTGAATGACACTAGTCTTTGAACTTTCGACAAATACCGTTTTTAGTAGTTAAAAAAAAAAAAAAAAGTTAGACAATGTACGGAGTGCATTATGTTTCAGGCACATGCAATTTTTATTAATTTCTTAAATTAATTGAATTTTTTCTTTTTCTCTAATTAATAAGAGAAAGTGATTATCTTGTTGCTAATTGATTACTTATTGATTTACTAAATTGTATGAGTTTTTGCTTCGCTGCACGTAACTCCCAATATTCGTGATATTCACACCATTTTACAATATTTTGTAATCAGGAGCGTCTGAAATGCAACGCGTATTCCAGGCTCTGTGATTTAATGCATGCATTAAACACTTCTAGTATACTGTTAACGCTTTCGTAATGCAATTTTACTTTTTTCCTTCTTGGATTTAATAACAATTGAAATATAACAGATACTTAATGATTGTTGTGATTGGTATAATGAGCAAATAATAATTATTCGTGACTTATGTATTTAGCAAACTGGTAATAACAAAAAAAAAAAAAAAAAAAAAAAAAACAAACACTATCAAAAAGCAGCGAATTTTAAGCGCGAACCGACAATATTTTGTTTCTGCGCAATCGCCATATTGAAATTCACTCTTCCAATGAGCCTACAGTAAAAAACAATATCCAGCGCTCCAGCTACAATGTATGGTATGTGGATAGCCTTTGTTATAGATCCTTAGCTCATGGTACGCGTAACAAATCAAAAATGAAATCAAATTATTATATTAGAGCCACCCATTATTTCTAATATATACCCATATATGTATTTTGTCTGTAAATTGCGTGTGTTCTCTTGTCGATTTGCCTGTTTTCTGGACGAAAAAACCTCAGTTTCTGGGGGGGAAACTTTACTATCTACGCCTGAGACCGACTAACTCAGCCACGGAGTGAAAAAAAGCCCATTAAAGTTCCTAGCGTCATCGACGGGATTCGTACCGGGGTCTTTTCCACCCGGTGGGGGGAGAACGGTGACGATACCGCGCAGACTTGGTACGCGTAATGGTAAGTGAACCCTTAAGAAAACTAGAATTGCTCTGGTGTTGGTATAGTTGGTAAATCGCCGCCCCCCCCACACCGAGTGGAAAAGACCGGAGTTAGAGTACCGTTCATGATGGGAAGGATTTTTATGGGCCTTTTTCACAACGTGGATGAGTTATTCGGGTTCAAGCGAGGGCAGCATGGGCCTCGAAAACTCGGGTGTTTCGTCCAGCAAACAGAAAATCGACCACAGAATACACGCAATTTACGGAGCAATATGGCTTTAGTCGCTGATGCTCTTAAAACCCTACGATAACAACAAAAATTGAATTACGTAATTACAAATACATAAAAACACACAATTTGTTTTATTACAGTAGTGGTATAATAACTTTCCTTGGTCTATATGATATGTATGAAAATAATAATAATAACCGAACTTCTGTTGGTTTGATTCTAAAGAAATTTGGGACGGCTCTTCAAGTCTTTATAAAAGAGCCAAATACTGTATAAAATTTTTATAAGTATTTAAGTGTAGTTGTTGCGGACCCCAGGGTTCCTCCATTAGCATAATCGGTCACGTGTGTTGTAGTGTTTTTGTGCTCTGCTGTCATCGTGATGGCGCCTGGCATCTTACCAAAAGACTCATCCTGATATCAGGATCAGCAAACAACGAAAGCTCCTCAAGACATTCTTTTCTTCGTTGAGGAAAGAGTCCAAATATCATGGACCAAATTTCACCCCATCAAACTATTAATAGGGAAAGATTCATCATTAACAAATATATGTACTGTATACAATCAATATCAAGTCTGAAGTTGGCTTCAACAGTTCACTAAACAATACAAGTCCAAAAGGATAATCCACTGGAGTGGTATTACCAAGGAACAAAAAGTAGAATCTTCAGAGGCAGTAGAAATCCAGTAGTTCTAATATATAAAAATAACATTGTTAACATCTAATACAAGTCACTGTGAGAACTAATAGTTAAAGTCACTTTTCTGTACACCAACTCTGAGGTACAAAGAGCCATAAGAACAACAGTCTATCTTGGGTTAACTGATCGAAGTTCATCTCTCCTTTTGAAGACACGTGTAGCAAATGTATTAAGAGCATTAAATACAACCTGAGATCGAACAAGAAAAGGTTTATTTTCACTAGTGAAGTGTCCTGCAGTAAGTTGAAGTTCTTGTCTATAGTCCAAATAGTGACAATCAAATAAGATATGATCCATGTTCTCTTCAGCCCCACACAGACAAAGTGCAGTACGAGACAGTCCTAGTTTAAACAGTTTACTATTAATGCTGCCATGACCCGACAGCAGGAATGTGCCGTGCGATCCTGGAGAAAACCATAAAATTTCTTTCTTCTTGAACTCTCTAACTAAAGGTAAAAATTCTCTCGTTACACTACCAAGATCTGAGGTATTCCAATCTCTTTGCCACTTTTCAATGTAGATGGAACGCAGTCTTTTCCTTTCAGATAAAATTTTAATACGAAAATCCGTCCACTGGTAGGCAAGTTATTACGTTGGGTTGGACAGTGAAGACAATAGGCGCTTTACGCTAACGCTCCTAATAATAAAAAGTAAAAAATAATAAGCAGACATATACTAAAAAAAATGTTAATGAAATTTTGGATTGCTGGAACAAACCTTCTTGTGATAACCAAATACAGATTTTCAAGAAAATCTGTCCACTACAGTTGAGTTATAACATGCGGACTGACATGCTGGAGACCATAAGTGCATTAATTGCGTACAAAATTTGTTCTTGTAGAATTAGTACGACTGAATTTATAGAGTTAGCAGTCCGAGACTGCAGGGTAAAAAAAAACAAAAAAACGCATAATATACGAAAGTTACCCGCTTACTTCTTTCATTATAATATTTTTAGTTATTTTTAGGCTGTTTTTTTTTTTTTTTATTAATTACAAAAAACAGCCGCAGTCTGACATCAATCCGAATTCACAATATTGAAATTAATTGTAGAACCGGTCTTCTATGCAAACAAGGTCCGTGACCTACTTCATGTGTCTGACGTACATCCTGTATTATAAAATTGTTTCTTATAGTAATTCCTAAACTTTGCAGTGTAGACCAACTTTAAATATATTTAAGTAATGTGATTGTAGTTTAAAAGAAAGAAACAGCAGTTTTTTTTTTTTTTTTTTATAGTAGCAGACAACCAGTATCAGTCTCACTTCTACGTAATTACAGGCACAACTAGATCCCTTATACTATGACAGTCTTGAAAACGATTGAGCTCGCAATTCATTCAGGTTTTGTTGGATGCTGTTGTGTTTTCACTCTCTCCGTTTAAGATACCTTCTCTATAAGATTTAAATGCCCTAGCATTACCTCTGTTTCCTTATGCCAGTTTAAAACAGTGCAGCCCTGTAAACCGGACACTTGCCATCCTGAAACACAGAAATATCGAAATAACGAGTCTCAAATGTTCAGCAAAAAAAGGCACAACCTGGTCATCCAGAATAGTTCTATAGTCAGCCTGATTCATCCTGGTTGCAATTTCAAGTAGGAGACCCAGTTCATAACAGTTAAAATATCCTCGAAGCATCATTGGCCCCAAATACCAGGTTTTACGATACCTTGCACACACACTGGATGAAATGCTTCATTGCTTCTCTTGTGAGACTACATCACAGCTTTCCATTCATCAGGTCCACTTTTTACGCCTTTTAGCCCATATTAGCCAGGGTTTTTATGCGTAGTTGTTAATATTGGTCTTTTTTTTTTTTTTTTCGGGAGGAACCATACTCCAGATATCCATGTTATATCTCTTCGCAGTAATCTCTCAGACATGGGCTGATGAGGTCCTTGGTTAACTGTTTGCAGCAATTCTGCCGCAGATTGATTTTAACTTGCACCATTTTTTAAAAACTTATTGCTCTTATTTCTGAAACACTAGCAAATTCAGCTATTTCTTTAGCAGGATGTCCGTTAATCCTGCAAAGTGTTCTTTTCTTTTGCCACTCACTAACACCTTTCCTACATCCCATCTTTCGTGGTGGGAACCCTTGATTTTTCATTCACAGTTGTATATCTGTGAAGAGAAAACAGGTTAACCTTGTGCTTTAATTTCAGTGCTGTAAGCAAACAGGCGTGGAACATACGCCTCTCAATCTGTTATATGCTGCCCTAAATACCACGAGTAACTAATTTTTTGTCTCCGATGTCTGTTATCTGTTAAAAAAAAAATCATACGATCAGTAATAGATATTACGTAGATGATAACCAATCGGTATAACACACTTATTCCTTATGGGTAACAACCCGAGTATACAGAATTTTCCAAGTTGTATTACACTAGTTTTTCGGCAGTGTGTTTCCCGAGAGAAAGGATCTTTTGACCTTAGCCCTTTGTAACCAAACTGAGAATCTTCGTAGATAGTCTAAAAATATCATACGACCAGGTCTACCAACCCGCGAGGCTCGAGCAGTTGAGGCTGTTATATTTCAAAGGGGTATTTGACACCCTTTCGTGGCAGAGTGTCCGAACCTCCTAACTTCTTGGTCTGTAATTCATAGTTTCATCTCTGTACAGCGGTTACGATTTTCCTTCCACATCGTATGGAAATGCCCTGGATTTCAATCCTGTTAAGATTGAAGCTTCAGTATATTGTGTCTGCCAACGTTTATTCTTCGGTTGGTTTTCTGGACAAATTTTCGGGGGGGGGGAACTCTGCAATCCTCATCAGAAGGCCAGCTAGCTCAGCCACTCTGTGAAAAAGCTCGTAAAAATTCTTGGCATCAGTGACGGGATTCGAACCCGGGACTTTTCCAACCTGTGTGGAAGGACGGTGATTTTTAACTACTGTGGTACCCCCGAGCGGCACAAAACGAAGCTACTGCGAGTCATAAAAATGCGATGTTCAAACTGAAATTACTTTACCATAGGAAAAAAATTTTCCCTTAATTCTTTGCCAATTTCGGATAATCCATATCTTGGGAATGTTCTTGGAAAATCGTGCAAGATTATGGTTTGGCAGTTAGTAGGACAAATTACAAGTTTGCAGCAATACATCAAGTTAAATAAAGGTAGAAGAAATTCCATTGAAGAAATTCTCAAAGACTAAGGAAGTTAGAGATGTAAATAGGAAATGGCACAATATCCCATTGAGGAAAAACATCGCAGTGAATATGGCTGTGCTATGCCTCCTGGGTCTTTCCCCGCGGGTGATGCAGATGGCAGTGACATTTCCCATATGAAGGGAATCTCTTGGCAAATGGTTAGGTAAGAAATGACTGTAGTTCATGAAGTGTAAATGTGCACTGAGGCTTGAAAACACTGGAAAACTCGTATAAACTTCAGTAAGAATAAATATACATAAGAAGAATGAGTTGAGAAAGAGGCACTTAAATATACAATAAATTTTGAAACGTAAGATTTGAAGGGAGTGGAAATATAAGTAAGCCGTGAATGGTATTAAAAATGCGACCTTCAAAGTGAAAATCTGTTTTACCATCAGGAATATTGTCCTAAATTGAAATACACTTATATGGATAAATATAGATATGTATAAATAGATTAGAGTAATTGATTTTAGAAGGAAAAGAAAATAGAAACGCGCCAATATAAATTCCTCCCGCATTGATGGGATTAGTCTACAGGAAAAGAACAAAGATTACTTGGTCTTCATGTAATGTATACGTAGCCATGCTACTCAGTTAACGGCTTTTTAGACGCGTTTGCATATGCATTAAGCGTCTGCTATTTTCACATGTCCGTCCGCATGTAATAGGCTGCCGTCGCCGAGTAGTCAGGCACGCGGGTGCACAAGTACACGTGCCTTGAGTGACCCGCGTTCAAACCCGTGACTGCTGAATCCGGTGCTGTTTCTTGTATTCCCTCTACCTTGTGAATTCCTCTGACCGTGTGGTCGTCCCGGAGTATAAACAGAAAATTTATTATTTATTAATACCTCAACTCCTAGGGGCTGAGGCGCCTCTATAGCCAGGTGGGAAGGAGCAGCAGTGCGTAGCACACGCTTCTTGATTAGACCGGAGTTCGAGCCCGTCACCACCAAATACGGAAGATGCAGAAAGGTCAGGGAATGACCACCGCATATCCCGGAGCAATATGGCCTTAGTTGCTAATGCTCCTAAAAATCAAATAACAAGCAACAACAACCTAGGGGCTGAATTTCATAAAATTTTATATTTGGATCTTTTAAAAAAACCTATAGAACCATTCAAAATTTCATTAAAATCGAACCAATAGAATGCAACCGTTATTATTTTCGCATCTTGTAGCTTAAGCACTGTATATTGTTTGTTTCCGTGCGCTGATTGGAGGAATAAATGACAATGTGGCGGATGCGCAGAAACGAAATGTTCTTGATTCGCATTTGCTAATGTTCCTGAAATGTAACACACTGCAGGCATTAACTAACTGGTTTCCTCCGTCATGATTAGCTGAAGTCCTTGAATCATTAATAAAGTTTGATTTCGTTAATAATATAAAGTAAGGTCATCCTTTCTATGAGAAGGGGACATCAAATATGAAAGTGAAACTTGAGTTTTCCCCAAATATATGTTTGATAAATGCTTCAATAAACATTGAATAACACCTTGATTAGATTTTGACTCTTTAAACACCTAAGTTTGATATTTTTTTTTTTTTTTTTTAATTCAGCGACACATCTTGGAGAATTCTGTGAAGCATCTTGAAGTAATAGCATCGTGTTTGATGTTTTTTCTCAAAGTAAAAAGTTGGGAAAAACTTCTTTAATAGTGTTTGCATTCACCATAAATTGAATACTCTATTTAGTAGTTCTATTTGCTTTTGGAAATTTTCTAATTAAGGAAAGATAACGTTAATTGCATGACCTGCATATCTAATTTAACTCGCTTCAATTGGAAATTCTTTATTATTATTATATATATATTTTTTTTCATTGAATTCTATCAGTATACAGGAGCTCAGCCTAAAGTTTATTGATTTTTCTGATAAATTCCTCCCCGATATATATTCTCGACGTCATTCTATTATTTCTCAGAAAATGCAAATTTTTATTTATGTAAAATTTGCGTTTGTATCGTGTAGGTAATTTGGATCAACTCGAATGTCCAGCCTTTTTGTCGTTAACATCAATGATATCCCTCCACCTCCTTCCCCACTCTAATCCTGAATTTCTTACACAATGACTTCGAAGCGATGTTTATATTATGGAAAATATTTCACTGATAACATTCTCGGACATTTCATTTTCTCTACAACCTCCGTACCATTAATATTACCAGCGCCAAAGGCTTATCTACGTTAAGGTCACCTTATACATATTACATTACACTTGATTTAAAATGCATCTTTAATTGTGGCACTTAGCTCAGGTCGCCGTCTAATATATCTAATAAGATATATTAGACGGCGACCCAAGGTATATATTATACCTTGGGGTCATATTACCTCCCCTACCGTCGGGGAGGTATGTTTCTACTATCTAACAAACTTATGTTTCCCACATTAAAACAATTCAGTATACTGTATACATATTTACAATTAAATTATATCCCTGTCGCTGGGTATAGAGAGCGCAACCACCCTCGGTCTTGTTTGTTTGTTATTAGGAGTATTAGCAACTAAGGCCATATTGCTCCGGGATATGCGGTGGTCATTCCCTGACCTTTCCGCATCCTTCGTATTTGGTGGTGACGGGCTCGAACCGCGGTCTGATCAAGAAGCGTGTGCTACGCACTGCTTCTCCTTCCCACTTGGCTACGGAGGCGCCTCCCTCGGTCTTCTCAACAATTTCTACATGGCGGTGTCATGCTTTCGGCAATGTTCTGGGTCTAGTCATCTATGTGCCGGACACTCTGACGTCTACCACCTATTTAAACATCATCATTATTATTATTTTTTTAATATTTATTTTTAATATATTTTTTTGGCTGGCTCCCAGGTCTGAGCAGCCTGGGAGCGGGATTGCTGGCAACCATCACCCTTGCACTACTGCTGGTGGGTGCGGGATTATAGTGCCGGATTGCACTGACAGATTTATTAGATCCAGGCCTGGCTTTACGTGCCAGGGATGAGCGCCGGGTTGCATTTACCCATGTGGTGGCTGCCCCCTGGTGGAAAAGTGACCTGACTTCACATTACACTACACAACACATACACATTTACACTGTTCGGGTCAGAATACTGAATTTATTTTCCAACAGAGTACACAGGTGGAGATAGACGTATGTCTGGGTGCCATCTAGCGACATGAATATACAATACAATACCTAAACATCATTGCCGACCAGGTACACCCTTTCATGGCAACGGTCTTCCCCTCTGGCGGTGCCGTCTTTCAGCAGGATAATGCACCATGCCACACCGCCCGGATTGTTCGAGACTGGTTCGCGGAACATGAGAAAGACTTCCAAGTATTACCCTGGCCTCCAAATTCCCGAGACATCAATCCCATCGAGCATCTGTGGTTTGTGTTGGAACAGCAACTCCGATCTGCGGCGTCTCAACCACGGACCTTAACAGGAGTTAAAAGGATCTGCTGGTTACGTATTGGTACCAGATACCACAAGACACATTTAGAAATCTTGTAGCGTCCATGCCTCGCCGGGTACGAGCTGTTTTGACTGCACGTGGAAGACCAACTTCATATTAGGTAGGTGGTCATAATGTTTTGGCTCATCGGTGTATCTATTACTTATGGGTGTTAATAACAATATATGCAAATTAATGATATATATATATATATATATATATATATATATATATATATATATATATATGAGATAACATAACGGGAATTTTTAAAGACATTTCCATCATAAATCGTTTTTTTAATTAATAAAACTAAATAAAAATACTTCCATAGATTTAAGTCTCCCATCGATATTTAAAAAAATATATTCGTAATTTACATTTATTCCTGGGGAATATTTTTACCCCAGAAACTCGAATATTGCTTCCCTTAAAAACCAGCAAACCCCACTGTAGGTACACACTCAATTTATATCAATATACTGATGCGTTACTTACTTCCTCGTAAAATCTAAATAGCTGAACAACATTTAATCCATCCTGGGAATGATAATCAATAGGTTTAAAATATCACTTACAAGGTTATAAACTTATTATTAATAACTAAAACCTTAATATCTCTCGATTACTAAACTTGTTAACATTGCACTTTATTGTCCACTGTGATGTGTTGCAACTATTGTGCTCTCGTGGGGGGTGGGGGGGGGGGCACAGTTGGTAAGATCGCCGTCCTCCTCCTCACACTGAGTGGAAAAGGCTGAGTTCGAGTCCCATCGATGACGGGGGAATTTTTATGAGCCTTTTTCATAATGTGGCTGAGTTAGTCAGTGTCAAGCGAGGGTAGCATGGTTTTTTCTCCTAGAAACTAGGGGTTTTCGTCCAGCAAACAGAAACTCTATCTCAGAACACACAATTTACAGACAATATACACGAACAATACGGCCTTAGTCGCTGATGCTCCTACAACAACAACTATTGTGAGGGGAAAGCGTTTTCTCAGTTTTATGACTGCACGATTGCGCATTTAAAAAAAAAAAAAAAAAAAAAAACTATAATTGAGAAGAATGCTGGAGCTCTTTTATTGCACTAGTTGAGAAGATTGTTTTAATTACCCTGTATATAGCATAAGAGCTCCGTTTACATATTTCATTGCATTGATAAAATCAAGTTTAAAGAAATTAAAAAATATATATAGGTTTTATACAAGTTAGCATTGTTATGCAACTGTTCTATCTTAAAAATAGCCTTACTGAATCTCAGTCTTCGACGTTAGTGATTCTTTTATATAATTTAATATCATCAGTATTTTAAACTGGGTTTAATTTATTATTCAAAAATTTACATAAATAACTGAAAATTTTGCAGAAACAGAAAGAAAGAGTATGCATATAAAAATAAAATGCACGAAGGTTGTAATAAATAAAACCAGCGTAACATTTTAAGAGGTGAAGAAGTGCGCGCCGTGGGACTGTAGCGGCCGATATCCGAACTAATGATATTGTCGGTAGAATTTCAGTTAAATGAAGGTCGGTTACATTCGGAGCCTTAGAAAAAGTCAACAAAAAAATACATGTAATAAATTTAGGGGGAGGGGAGACTAAGTAAATAAGAAAAATACGCAGAAATCAACAATGCACTTTCTCGTAGATTAAAGCCCACATTCTGTTCTTTTTTGTTTTTATTCGAAACAAAGTGATCGACAAACCAAAATAAGTGTCTGACATTCCGAGTAGCGTATCCAAAAGAAGCTAAATAGCAGTCAGCTGTCAGAAAGTGTAAAATATGCCCGTGGGTTATGGAAGTGTGCCAACTTTTTTACAACTTTGGGGCAGTATAAAAAACACGAGGCAGGACGATCAATAATACGCGCTCCATTAAAAAATGAACGCGCCGTCAATGGCGGTCGTATTACACGCTACGATCACTGAATCGGGGAAATCTTGTTTCACTTTCCACTGCTCTTCGTACTCCCACGTTTCTCTCAGTGGACGCTCTTTTGGGTATTTATTTAGTTGACAGTTATTCTGCGAACCACGTGATTAAAACTGCACGCTTCATTGGTCAAAATCATATCTCAAGTCTCTTTAACAGTCCTCAACTTGATTCATACACGACGGCAATTTGTTTCTCCGAAGCCAAAGTTTGCATTTTTTTTAAAATACAATTTTGTGACACACACCAAAAATTGTTAAAATTAATTAAACTATTTAAAATTATCTAAACATTGAATGTTATGATAAATTAGTTAACTTATTCACAAATTATTTAATTATCTTAATGAAAAATTCTTTTCGCGTATCCTCTTGATGAAAAACAAACTTATTATCTAATGACAAAGTTATTGCAAAATAATTTTGTTATAACCAGAAAAATCAAAATACGTTGACGTTAAATCGATGTGCTGAATATTATGAAAGCCATCCATCAACCCAGATATCTACAAATCCCTCATTAACAGTACAAGAGTAACTACTGGAATTCCTCATGGCAGAGTGCTCTTAGCCACCTTCTTTACTACTGTTGTTGAACCACATCGCTAAACTACAGTTAAAAAGGTAAGGTTTCATTAGTGGCGTAACTAAGAGTTTAGTCTACTAGCCTACCCAAAGTTGGACTTCTTTGGTTTTCTAACCGATGGTTGATGATATTTGCTAAGGGTTGCCTGTAAATGGTAATCAGCATTATATAATGGCCGCAGCTGTTCTTTTTTTCTTCGTTTACGTGCACGTTCCACCCCACTTTTGGTGTTTTTTGCGCCCACTATCAAATAAACTTTTGCATGTCTTTTCCGCCCATCCTATTGTTTTCGTTGCGTCATATTAAGCCTGATGTAGCCGAGTGATCAGGAGCGCGAGTGTAGTAGCACAAGCCCTTTGAGTGGACCGGATTTCAAGCCCGTGCCTGCTAAATACGATTAACATTTGTATTGATCGATTTATTGTAAACTCCACTGATCTGGTGGTCGTGCCGGAGTATGAACAAGAAATATCTGGAGTGGTTATTCGGATTATAATCCACCTGGAACCCCTAAGCAAACTGAACAATTTTATAAACGATTCAGTCCCTTAACTGCATGGTGTCGAAGAAAGTAAGCTCCGTGAAGCTTGATTTCTTTGGCAATGACCATCTCCCTCCTTCAAGAGAGTCCCTAGAAAGTACATTAAATGCCTTAATGCTTTTTAAACCAATTGAATTTTCATTTTGCGTATTTGTACAAATTTCTCAGCATTTCTTGCATAACTAGCGAAATCAACTTATATTTCAAATTGTTTTATCAACCACATTGATACCTATATATCACGTCACGTCTATATAATTATGATTCATGAATATTTAGAGGTTATAATTAATAGTATAATTTATATAAGTTTTCCTCGGTAAGTTTAAAGTTCATTTTTACAGCATCTTCTACAAAGGTTTTTTTTCAAATATTTTACTCCGATACCACATTGATACAACAAAAAACTAAAACTTTCTAAGGCTCTTTTTGGTGTCCTGAATTTAGTAAAAATCGTGTTCTTCGCCGTAATCATTTAAAAATCTTTGGCTCGAAAGAGGAGGAAATCACAGCAGGAAGCTAACTGTAATACATTATACATAATTTCATGATTTTGAGTACCGCACATGAGGCCAGGTGCCCGCTTCCATCTCTAAGTGCAGTGTGGCTATATTTATGTTTATGACCAATATGAATATTCCAAACATTTGGGAAAATCCATTACGAGAACTGTGCGCCCGTTTTCTAATAACTAGCTATGCGTATTAAGACTAGGAAAAAGGGTTAAACAGGGATGCCAGAAGTGTCTCTCTCTCTCTCTCTCTCTCTCTCTCTCTCTCTCTCTCTCTCTCTCTCTCTCTCTCTCAATCAATCAATCAATCAATCAAAATTATCCAATACGATGCAACTTTTTGCCAATAGAGAACCCAAAGCAGGAAATTAATCAATCAAATTCCTTCCTTAAGCGAATGGAAACTTTTTTTTTTCTTTTTTCCAGGCGAGTTTTGTGCTTCTGCTAACTGGTATCAGTGAAGAATACACACTGTGAATATCGTCACAGCTGCGAAGGAGGGAATGCTTGACGTTTCTTCCTTCCTTCATCTTTTTTGTGTGGGATCGTGACCTATACACAGAATACGCTTAAAATTTTATATTTATTCCATGGTGAAATAGTGAGGTCCTCTCACCTTCGAGAGACATTGTAAACTAGACGAAATGGCGTCTCCGTAGCCAGGTGGGAAGGAGCAGTAGTGCGTAGCACACGCTTCTTGATTAGACCGAGGTTCGAGCCCGTCACCACCAAATATGGAGGATGCGGAAAGGTCAGAGAA
Source organism: Mastigoproctus giganteus (assembly GCF_048544385.1). Taxonomy (NCBI): domain Eukaryota; kingdom Metazoa; phylum Arthropoda; class Arachnida; order Uropygi; family Thelyphonidae; genus Mastigoproctus; species Mastigoproctus giganteus. The sequence continues at coordinate 211,529,386 of NC_143577.1, read as the reverse complement.
TGACCACCGCATATCCCGGAGCAATATGGCCTTAGTTGCTAATGTTCCTAAAAAAAAACCAAATAAACTTGACGAACACATAATAATAAATAAATTTTCTGTTTATACTCCGGGACGACCAAACGGTCAGAGGAGTTCACAAGATACACAGAATACAAGAAACAGCACCGTATTCAGTAGTCACGGTGCTGTTGCTTGTATTCTGTCTATCTTGTGAACTCCTCTGACCGTTTGGTCGTCCCGGAGTATAAACAGAAAATTTATTTATTATTATGTGTTCGTCAAGTTTACAGATACCAAATACCTTCAATATTATCAGGTCCGGCCTCTAGGCCGGACTAGGCCTGGAGTCCGAACCTGATAATATCTAGGCCGGATCTGATAATATTAAACCTAGAATGCGTGTAACATGCAATCTCCCACGTTCCTCGTTTTACAGGCTCTCCACCAAGTATTACAATTGATACAAATCGAGAAAATGAGTTTTTCTCGCAAATTCATTTCCCAACATTCTGCAAAGCTTTTCTTAAAATAGTTTACTCCATCACTCGGTATGACATTAATATAACAGAAACTTTCATATCGAATACCGGCTCTTGAGATGGCTAAATAAGATTGATGGGAAACCGTTTAGTATTAGTATTAGTAACGGCCGTATGGTGCAAGAAAGCCTATGGCTTATGCTGCACCAGCCAAAAAAAAAAAAAAAAAAAAATCCGAACAAAACAATGATAAAAACAAAAATTAAATAAATAAATAATAATAATTAATAAAGAAATAAAAATAATAAAATGAAATTAAAAATTAAATAAAAAGGAAATTAATCCTATCATCCTATGCGCTTCCCTTACCCGAAAGTACTATCCAGATGACCTTTGAATTTCCCCAAACTGTCGGCCTCTACCACCCATGAAGGCAACTTATTCCAGTAATTTATAACTCGCTGGCTAAAATAAAACTTCCTGCAGTCCAATCTAAACATTTCCCCGCGTAACTTGAATTTATGTCCCCTAGTTCTAGCATCATTTATAATCTTGAAAATTTTGTCCTCATTCAGTTTACTGATGCCTCTCAGAGCCTTAAACACCTCAATCAAATCTCCTCTAAGGTGCCTAGTTTCCAAACTCTGCAACCCACATATTCGAAGTCTTTCTTCATAAGGACGCCCTTTTGCCGATCTCACCAGGCGAGTTACCCTTCTTTGCACCCTTTCAAGAAGCTCGATGTCTTTCTTTAGGTGCGGTCTCCATACTTGAACACAGTATTCCAAGTGTGGTCTAACATAGGCCTTATATAATGGGATTATCACGTCCCTATCTCTACTTGCAAAAGTTCGATAGATCATCGATAGGACACCATGGGCCTTCCTTGCAACCTGTTTATAATGCTCAGAGAATTTCATGTCTGACCGTATCGTAACACCCAAGTCCCTTTCCTCCAGTACTGGGTTTAGTTGAACTCCACCAAGTGAATAAGTTATTTTGGGATTACTGTTTCCCAGGTGTAATACCTTACACTTTGTTGGATTAAAGCACAGCTGCCATTTTTCTGACCATTCTTGAAGTCTATCTAGGTCTCTCTGAAGAAGCTCAGCTTGACAGTGATCATTAACTACTCTACCAATTTTAACATCATCTGCAAATTTAGACATCACGCCCTCTATCCCTTCATCAATGTCGTTTATGAAAATTAAAAACAACAGTGGTCCTAATACTGATCCTTGGGGAACCCCACTTCTTACATCAACCCAATCTGAGGAATAGCCATTTATCACAACCCTCTGCCTCCTGCCCTGAAGCCATCCTTCTATCCATCTAAGGATTTTCCCAGTGATTCCAACCTGTTCCAGCTTATAAAGCAACCGCTCCTGTGGGACTGAGTCAAAAGCTTTGCTGAAATCTAAATAAACAATGTCGAAATTATTCCCTAAATCCAGCTCGTGAGTGACCCTTTCGAAATAGCGAACCAGATTTGTTAAACATGATTTTCCCTTTACAAAACCATGCTGAGTATCCTTGAGAATTTCAATTCTATCCAAATGATCCTGAATTCCACCCTTGATCAATGCCTCCATGATTTTCCCTACTACTGAAGTCAGACTGACAGGTCGATAATTTCCCACTTCACTTTTAGAGCCACCCTTATGTATGGGAGATACATTTGCACTTTTCCAATCCAAGGGAATCTCCCCAGAGTCTAGTGATGCTCGCATAACCAGCCTCAGTGGTTCAATGCACTCGCTTGCCGCCTCTCTCAAGATTATAGGGTATATTCCATCAACTCCAGGAGCCTTACTAGTCTGTAGGCTTGAAAGTTTTTTCATTAAATAATCTTGCGAAATTTCAATATCATTAATTACATATTTTTTAACTTTGCTCCCACAATTTCCCATTGCCACAAAAGGCTTTTCATTTGTAAATATCGATGCAAAATAACTGTTGAGTTCATCTGCAACGGCAGCTGGTGTATTTATTACTATCCCCTTTCCCTTACGTAAAGGTCCGATCTGGTTTGTCCTGCTCTTCTTGGCATTTATATATGTGAAGAATTCTTTATCCCCCCTCTTTGCTCTGTTTGCTAGTGATTTCTCATAAACTGCCTTTGCCTGTCGAACCTTTTCTGTGGCTCTATTACACACCACCTTGTAGCTGTTATAGGCTTCAGTACTTTTTATTGCTCTGTAACGTTTCCATGCCACCTTTTTCTGCTCAAGTAATGTGGCAACTTCACTATTCATCCAACTTGGAACCCTTCTCGTGGAGTATTTTTTTAATGGTATATACGCATTCAAGGCATCTGTGATTAATGTTTTGAAAGCGTACCACAGTTCAATTGTATTCATTCTCTGCGCGATATCTACCCAGTTAATAGAGGCCATGTAGTACCTTAAGGCATCGTAATTTCCTTTTCTGAAATTAAAACCCATTCCTTTGCCTTTTACTTCTGCTACCTCTCTCGTCATCATCCACCGTAGAACTCCGTGATCACTTCCTGCTACTGGTTCCTCTACTGTCAGCACTGTTATGTCATCTGATTCATGTGTGATGATGAGGTCTAGGATATTCTTTTCTCTAGTACTTTCCCTGACATGTTGATACAAATAACAGTCATCTAGTTGATTTAAAAATTTTGTTCCCCATGTCGAGTTTCCTTCCCATTTACTCCAATCAATTAGAGGCAAATTGAAATCACCCATAATAAGGCATTGACGCTTACTTGCCCATTCCATTTGCATGTAGAGGCTTTTGTCATAGTCTTCACAATCACCTGGTCTGTAGATTACGCCTACTCGCATTGTACCTTTGTTTCCAACTATCTCACACCATACAGACTCTAATTTTTACCATCTCAAGAGTTTACCATCTGTTTACCATCTCAAGAGCGGTATTATATATTAACCTGGAGATATCATACCTTGGATGCAAATTATAATAACGAGAAACTCCAGCTCAGTTATTAATAGACTGGATGCGCCTCAAGTGGAAAGTTTTTGGATAATTCGACCTCGGGTGATGTAACAGAGAATAAATGGTGAACCAAAACTCAAGTGCAACACAATACAGTTGAACAGGCTAAGGAGATTTTTCTCAACAAATACACTGTACTGTTAATTTTTTAATAATGTGAACATCTATCCAGGGAAACTACGTACAGACAAAACATACAGGAAAGAAATCTTTGGTAGTGTATACCGGCAGGCTCAATTATGAACTGTGAAACAAGTAAAAAATTAAATCAAGTCAACTTCCTTTCAGCTGAGCAGAAAGACAATTTTTTAAAACTTTAACTTAATGTTTAAATTGTTGGCTTATAATAAGAATAATAATTTAATAAACGTATAATAGCTTATAATAATCTTATGTCCTATGTTTTATGATTTTTCGGCGTCTCCGTAGCCAGGGGTGGGAAGGAGCAGCAGTGCATAGCACACGCTTCTTGATTAGACCGGGGTTCGAGCCCGTCACCACCAAATATGGAGGATGCGGAAAGGTCAGGGAATGACCACCGCATATCCCGGAGCAATATGGCCTTAGTTGCTAATGCTCCTAAAAACCAAACAACAACATTATGATTTTTCAAATTTTGTTTGTAAATTTTGAAATAATGTAACCACTCCCTCTAGCCAAACGCTGTTAGTGGGTGTCTCGAAAGAGGCCCACTGGGTGGGAAAGACCCGAATTCGAATCTCGTCGATGACACAAGGAATTTTTATGGGTCTTTTTCACAACATGGCTGAGTTAGTCGGTCACAGGCGAGGGTAGCATGGTTTTTCGTCCTGTAAACAGCAAATTGACCGCAGAACATACGAAATTCACAGACAATATACGGCGCAATATGTCTTGAGTTGATGATGCGACTAAAACCCTATCACAACCAACTATTTTGGAAGTCTCGAAAGAGAAATAAATAGTTAATAATAAAATTAATAAATAGGAATAGGCTGTGGAGCAGTTTCTGCCAAGTGAATTCGTGAAATGCGTTAAGGGGTGCCTCAGGTTAGGAGAAAGCAAGTGAATGATGTTGAGTTGGTGCGTCTAGTTCTGAACTTTGACCATTGGTACTTTCAGACTCGTTGATATAAGGTTGGCCTGGGTATTTTGACAAAACTGTGGTTGGGAGGTCGTCGCGAATGGCCTAACTGTTCTCAAGATCTTCCAAAACAAGGTTTTTGCTCATATGTTCGTTTAGTACGTATTCCATATGCTCTTTCACGACCTTATATTATGCTGGTTATGGATCCATAATTTAGTGTTTCGAATTGCTTTAATTATATGAATTGTTTGAGTTTAATATTGAATCTTATAATCAAAGCATTGCTGAGACTGTGGTTCCAATAGATTGAACTTCTGTTTTGGGTTACAGTATGAACAGCGATGTTGATGCAGGGATCTCCATCGTGTGAACTGTTTTTTTCCAGAATTTGGTCTGTCGTGCAGAGAGGGTTGACCTTTGCAAATTGATGATGGAACTTCACTAGCTGGGTTTCGGACAGTGGATTGGCTACGACTAGTTGATCACAGACTTTCGTTTCAAGACTGGGGTGTATCGGCATTCAGTCTATTCTAGAAGGTAGTCAGATCCATCAGACTTTTACATTTTCTCTGAGATTAGTATAAGGTAGCTGTTTGAGTTCACCTTTCTGGTTAGCAAGTGAGGTTTTCAGTGATCCTTAATGCAGCTGAATACGTGTAGTTGATTAAAATGTTCGTAGCTTGTAATATGGGCTTTTCTTTTATTATCCCAATCAGATGTAGTGGTGTGGACTTGTCCATCTTCTTTAGATGTCTTCTCCAACAGGGAGTTTGACGACCATCAAATACAAAATTTCTTTGTCCCTAGAATCAATTGTTTTCTCTGTGTTTAGTGTAGTCCAGTCTCTAAGGTGATCCATCCATCTCATCTAGTCTAGCTGATAGGTGGCTCTAGAAGACGTTTGGAGGATAGGACTGCAGCTATACTAAACAGCCTGGAAAATTGGACAAATATAAATTAGTTAAATTTCAAATTAAAAATTACAATTAAACATTAAACACTACAATCGATCGAAAACGGACCCCATTAGTTACTAATACTAAGCATTCAGGAATAATTATTGATGACAAATCTTAGTGTTTTACCAAACTTAGAAAATGTAGTTAATAAGGTTAAAAATTTTAGTTCAACCATTATGCTTATTACAAAAGCTGAATGGGGTTTGCACAGAAAAGTTTTATTATTATATTACAGTGCAGTGTTTTAACCAATAATTTCTTATGCATGTGTTTATTCGGTTATTCGGGTGCATGGTTTAATAGAGCAATTAATGTTAAGACAAACCAGACGTAATTATCCATACTAGTTATTTTACTATCAATGTGTAGAGCATCTAGAACTGTTTCTGCTAATTAATGCCTTGCAAGTTATTACTGGGGTTCTGCCTCTAGATATATATATATATAATATATACAGTGGTGTTTGTTATAATTTGCCGTAAAGGAAAGTCAGTGACTCTGTTAAGCAAACTACTAATCGAGTAACAATGTTAAACAGGAAAAGAAAGAGATAATGAAAAAGCTTATTGATACATGGCAACAAAGGTGGAATTCCAGTGAAACAGGTGCAGTGACGAGGCTGTTTTTATCTGAAATTACGGTAGGTTTTGGTAATAATAATAAATGGTTCTACTTAAATATCGTAACATCCTACGTTATAACAGGGCATAGTTCGTTAAGAGACTGTAGAAACAAATTGTTTTATTTCGGTCTTGAATCAGATCCTTATTGTAGTTGCAAATGGAAACATGTCTTGTGTGAGTGCGTGATTTATGAGGAATTTCGAGTCCATTGAAAAATATAGTCCCAGATTAATGGAGGGTAATGAAAAGGTCCTGATTGAAACAGTACAAACTTCCTGGCCCTATAAGATTTTGAAGTCAGTGTTCCAGAAACGAAGAGAACTGAATTATTTGTTACAACCAAATTGATTCATGCAATTTGTGAACGCTAGGACTATATAGCTAAGTCCTATTTGTATAATTTTTTTTTCTTTGCTGGTATTCTGGAGAGCGCTGGATTTTTTATTATTATTATTATTTTTTTTTAATTCTTTCACAGTTAGTAGAGACAGGCCTGCCTCCTCGTGGCTGGCGATGGGCACCACTAGCCACAACGAGGCTCTTGCATCAAATTAAAAGCTGAAAGGAGCGACAAAAGAAACATTAAAAAATTGCCAACGTGCCCATCATTAACAGTAGGGCGCAATTTTTTATACTTGCCTCAGGTACTAAAATGGCTAGGCACGGTTGTCCTGGGCACCAGTTGCCCAGGTTTTGGCAAAGAGGCCTGAGACAACACAAAAAATACACAACATTATACACTTCAGGCCTTTTTACAATGACATGTATTCCATAAAATGATAAAAAGTGGAGTTGGACGATAGTCTAGGGACCACCCAAAGACAAATAATAGTACACCATGTACACCTATGATGATCTGTGGATACCAGCATTCTGTTACTATTGAGAAGATGTGTACCGCCTCCTCGTGGCGTGGAAGGGTACTACTGGGAAGCAGCCTTCGTGGTTATTGGTACTTGTGGTAGCAAAGTGGCTAGAAACAACTAAATAACACACATCACGCTGTACATTATACTACACTCAGTATCTGGACATTTTATAGAGTTCTTTGTAACAAAGTGGAGTTGAACTAATGTTTAGGGGCCGCCCTATTATAAGCCACAACACATTTCCACATCCATATCCTTCTCTCTCTTCCTCTGGAGAACCCAATATATTGCCCTCCAGTGCAGTTTGTCGTATTTCATATTTCTTTCTTCGATGTGCCTGCGGTATGCCAATTTTCTCCTCTGCATCGTCTTTATTGGGCGTCTGTCTTTACCATTTACAGAACTCTTTTCATTGCTAGCTCTACTTGCCCTATTTCCATGATTCTCCATAAGCATCCCATCTCAAATGTCTCAATCTTTTCGTCCTTTATTTGTTAATTGGCCAGGTTTCTCCCCTTCATATAACAATACAAGCCATTTATAACGTTCCAAAGCCCTGAAACTTAATTCCAGATTCCGCTTGCCCTTGTTCAGGATTTTCCGATCTGATCGAATTTTTTTGCCTGTCCCATACGTAATCTGATTTCTTTAGTTTGATTATTGTCTGAGTAGAATAACTTGCCTAAGTTTCAAACAGAGAAAAGTCATTCTTGTTGACCTGCATATCTCAGACTGTTTACTATTGTTCCATTTATTTTGATGCCATCTTGCCTCTCATTCTGAGCTTCCTGTATTTTTCTGCATATAAATTCTATAGAATATGGGAATGGGACGCAGCTTTGCCTCATGACTCTGCCTCGATCCGTTTTGCATTTCACGTCCTAACTTTGGTTTTCTGATTCCAGTAGGCTCCCTTTTATGACTCTTGTCCATACACTCCAATATTAATTTTGTTTTACATGAAGCAGATAAAATATAGTTAGAGGCAACTTTTCTGAGAGGCATCGTTCTTTCGGTTTCATCTTTCTTGCCTCCTCCCGAAATTCCAATTCTGTTTGGAAAAAAAACAGAATTGGCTGTTTGGTTGTATATGGCTGAACAGATGACTTCTGTATAATAATATGCTTATGTCCGGAACGCTCTTTGAACTTGAATAATTCAGACTAAACAAGCATGGCCTCATTCCTTTTGCAATAGGTTTTATTTAGCAGTAAAATTGAGAGAAAGAAAGGTAAAAAAATTTTCCAACTGATTTTCAAAATTCCCGTTATTTTTTAACAGTTTCGCTACTCAACTCAAAGATATTCGTCCCGGGTACACTTGAATAATTGTAATTTGGTCTACGCAATAATTGAAACTTTTTATATACGTCCTTTTTTTTTTTTTTTTTTTTTTTATAAGGACGATATAAAAAAAATGATCAAATTGCATTTTTTAAATATTTTATTACCCGAGACCTTCGCTAGCAGCGAAGGGAGCCGAGGGATAAGTTTTTGTAATTACTTTTATATTAATCTTTGCTTCTTCTCTGGAACAGTTTTGACGAAATATTCGCCACGGGTACACTAATATTTTAACATTACAATAATTAATTAACGTACATCTAATGGTATGCGCTACTAGCCTTTGCATCTCCCACAAGAGATGCAGTATTTCAGGGTTGCTCCATTTTTCTTTGTACGCTGTTGTTTAACAATTTTCAGAACAAATTGCGATTCCCAGCATTAATTTTAATAGATAGGAGGACTCGCTATGCCTTAGCGTAGAGGTCTGCACGGGCCTACATTTTTTTATTTTACCCGGCTCGGCCCGACCAGACATGAGCACGAATTTGTTTTTCAAATTCATTTCTCCCCAGAACCAATTTCTATCCCACCCCGATTGAAACTTTTTATATAAATAAAATCGCTAGCATTACTTTGAAGTTAGATAATAATAAAAAAAAAAAACTTTCAGACTCAAAATTCAATATTAATAATTACTAGGGGGCTTCGCCCCCTGCTCGCCCTCCCTCGAGCACGCTTTTCTACATAAAATATAGAGGTATACGGAATACGTCAAATCTTTTCTATGTAAAAGACACATGTCGAAACGCGCTGGTCGATATCTAATCAGGAAATGACATATGTAATTATTTACCTGTGCATTTCTAGTGCGCGGCATTCTCAAGGTCGAATAAATATCACTAGGAGCAAAACTTTTTCTAATGTATAGACAGATATAACAATAATTATCCAAAATAATTATCAATATTAATTATATAAAAAAGAAAATGTAATATATTTTCAGTTTACCATATTTAATATAATCCTAAAATGAATATCGATATCCACCTCTACTTAAATTAAAAAATTAGAACTGACTGTCACTTCTGTTGCTGTATGAATGATGTGTAAGCATTCCCCTTACCTGTATTTCTAAATTACTGGTCAGTACTGGATATAGCAAAGAAGCAGTTAAAAAGTGTTAATGTTCTTAGAATTGAAAGCAGGTCAACCCAAAATCTCGGATGTAGTAGAACTAGGGATTAACAGTATCACACTTTAAATAAATACTGTATACTGTACATATACAACTAAAAAAGAACCCATTGCCTGGGGACATAATGACTCATATACTCTTGATGTAACGTAAACTGCAGTAGCCTTTACCCTTAATGCCCGCTTAAGGGTAAAGGCTACTTTACTGCGCAAAAAATACAGACCGGGTCATTTCCACGAAAGAGTACAAATTTCGGTGAATTTGAGACGTTGGCGAAGTGCACCTTATTGGTCAATTAAAAGTGTCAACAGATAACTAATACACATTTTTTCTAAAACACCTTTAGGAATTTAAATACATAAAAAATATATTTAAATATAAGAAATATCCCGAAAAAGTCCGAAATGTTTGGAAATAATAATTCATTACGATTATTTGTACCCGAACTGAGCCCGAACATCGTTGTGTATCAACAATAGATTGGGACTATGGTATGCGAGTTGCATGGTAGCAACGTACGCTCAACCCAGAGGGGAGAAAATTTATATATTTACCCTTCTGTCATTGGTATTCCAGCGCAGTTTATCTCAGTTGGAAGAGAACGGTCCTGACCCGGCCTGGCTGAACTGTCCCGGTACACCCTAAAAATGGAGAAACACACATTTGCTAATTTGATAGCAAAATCACGCGAACATATGAATGACTACACCGAAGCATCTAAAATAATAATAATTAAAATAATTTTCTATTTTTTTTAAAAACTCGTATAATTATGATCACTTCATTACCTTTAATTTATTTATTTATTTATTCTGTTTCCAGTTATTAGCCTTTCTCACCTTGACGACTTAGTCGGTTGAGGACTATTCAAAAGTGATTTCCGAAATAAAAAAACAATTTTATTATTTTTTTCCTACCAGACTATGCTTATTTTATTATTATTTACTTATATAGCGCATTAGCATCTAACACCATATTGCGTTGTACGTATGTCTGTAAATTATCTGTTTCAGCTTATAGTTATATGAGCTGAAACACCGGTAATAACTCATGAGAAAAAACCTAATCTCTCCTCCTGATATCAGCTAACTATACCGTCGATTGAAAAAGCTTATTTTATATTATTCCACCAATTCGAACTTTGCTAGTTATCATATAAATGCTTATTAACTCATAGCTCCATAATACAGTTGAATCATGCTACAAACAGGTTCCAAACTTGCCAGTTAGCAAGCAATATTAGTGCAGTTTCCTGTTGGATAGAAAAGAAAGGTTATGTTATGTTGTTAAGACAGCATTAAAGCACTCCTTGGCTATAAACAGCAATAATTCTGTGGTCGGTTTGTCAGGCTAGGTGGATTAAAACTTAGAACTTCCGGCAGATAAAAAAAAAAAAAAAAAAAAATACGCAACTACCTCGAAACAAACTGATTTTTCCACCGTTTGTAAAGTTCTGCTTGTAACGATGGTAATCAAACTCTTCCACGGGGTATGAAAGAATAGCTCGTAGCCGCAGTGTTCTATGAACTATTGTTTGCAAGAATTTACAAACAATATCATTACTTGAAATCATCTGAGTAATGGGTCATTGTCAGTTTATACTGAGTGGCCACTTTATTAGCTACATCCACCTAATAGCGAGTAGGGCCAGACCTGTCCAGTGTTGGCGTTTACTGAACCCACTGTAACCCTACTTTCGGCTGCGATACCACATTCGTGATAAGATGCGACAAGTTATATGTTATGGATGGTTATCTGATTGACTGTAGCCTTTCTCTTAGCCTGCGCAAGTCTTGTCAGCTTACGTTGACCTCTCGTGTCAACGAGCTGATTCCGACCACAGGATCGCCGTGGCTGGATGTTATTTAGTTATTGTACCTATCTCGACATATCAGAGACAATCATTTGTGAACCCCCAGCAGAGTTGCAATATCCGAGATAGTTCTCTGGCGCAGACTATCATGCCACGTTCAAAGTCACTTAAGTCTTTCGTTTTGCCCATTGTCACACTGAATTGCACCAAAACACAGCTTTCCTATGTGTCTGCGCAACCCTTTATATCATATGGTATGAACATTTATGCTGTTACTGAAGAGGTAATTTACACTTCAGAAAAGGCTAAGTGTACCTAATAAAGCGACCACTGGGTATATTTCAACTTTGTGTTTTTGGTTTTTACGAAGTTTTATGAACAACTTGTTTCGTTTCGTAGCCTTGAACATTGTTTGAGGCTACGAAATGAATGTTGAAATATTAAATTATGTTCAATAAAGAGTTTAATAGTCCTAGTCACGTTCGTTAGCTCTTTTATAAATTTTGTAAGTTATGACTGTTTTTGTGTCGGTGATTTGGCGTGAATATCGTACAGCGTAAATAATAGTGTAGCGCATGTTGTAATGATGAAATTGTTAGGTTTTAATTCTGGTGAATAAGTAGCTCGAAGGTTGTAATCACATAGTTTGGCCTAGGCCTGACGTAGCCCAGTGGTCAGGAGCGATAGCACGCGTTCCTTGAGTGGACCGGGGTTCAAGCCCGTGACTAAATACGATAAATATTTGTATTGACGATTTATTGTAAACTATACTGACTTGGTTGTCGTGCCGGAGTATAAACAGAAAATTTATTTTATTTACATTTTTTATTTTTTTTAACAAAAATTTTATTTCTAGTAAGACTGATTTCAAACTCTACAAACGTAATACACTCGCCTAAATAGCGTATAGCATAATACACTCTCGCCTAAAAGTTTGGAATCATGTTTCATTTTTCCTATGAAGGTTTTTAATAAAATAGGACCAATTTTTTTTACCAATTTTTATTAAAATATTTTCTATAATGTCAAAAAAAATTTAAGTAATATTTAAAAATGGAGTTTTAAAGGGGCATGATTGTGGGAGCTCGTGCGGCCGATGCTTCGAAAACGGCATGTCTAGTCGATTGTTTAAGGTGTACAAAGAATGGTGTCGAACGGATCAAATCACCTCCCGCCGATAGAATCGTACAGGATTACGCAAGGTGAATGTTCGTGGTGAGCGAATGGTGCAGCACGTTGTACGGGCTCAATGGCAGGTCAGTGTGCAACAGTCGACATCGCAATACATAATAAACAGAAGGAGTTCACAAGATAGAAAGAATACAAAAAACAACCGTATTTAGCAATCACGGGCTTGAACCCCGGTCACTCAAGGCACATGTACTTATGCAAGAACAATATCTCACATAATGGTACGCCGCATATTCAGACGTATGAGGTTCCACAGAGAGACGACTCAAGAGACACCCTCTCCTCACCGCTGATCATCGTCTACGACGAATGCTGTGGTGTCAGCAATGCGCTGGTTGGACACTGGAGAACTGAAAACGATTGTGCTGGTCGGACGATGTCCAGATCTGGTGCAACACGCCGACGAATGCCTTCCTGTGTGACGCAAGCAACACGAGTCCATGGCCTCATCATACATGGTACCCACTATTCAGGGAGGTGGCGGTGGTTGCTTAATATGGGAGACGTTTTGCTGGCATCCACAGGTATAGCTCTACTTCTTGTGGATGCGGGATTTCACATTGCGCAGAGAGGGTGGAAAACTCCCGTAGCTATGATAGTGGTATTCTTTAGGCCCCAAACCGCTGAACTAATCTGCCTTATCATTGCAGTGTATTTTTGAATTTTAGCTGACAGGTATTTTAAGTGGGGATGGAAGGATAAATTGGCGTCTAGATCCAGATACTTGATTTATGTGTAGAGACGGTGGGCAGGAGCAGCAGTGCGCACACGCTTCTTGATGAGACCGGGGTTCGAGCCCGTGACCACCAAATACGGAGGATGTGGAAAGGTCAGGGAATGACCACCGCATATCCCTGGAGCAATATGGCCTTAGTTGCTAATGCTCCTAAAAACCAAATAACTGTGTAGAGACGGATCGGGGTGTTGTTAATTTTTATCACTGGTGGCCTTCGAATTTGGAGCTTTCCTTTTTTTAGAAGGATTGATTTTTTTTTTTTTTTTCACTGGAGATTCTTAGTTTGTGCATGGTAGCCCAGTCTTCATACATACCGGAAGCTCTTAGGAGTTCATGATGCACTCTTCCATATTTCATTTTTTCCCGGACAGAAACGGGATCTTCCAAGACTTAATGCGCAGTGTCATCGGGCCAGCAACGTGCACAGGTGTTTCGAGAAACAGTGACGATATCACCCATCTTAATTGGCTGTCAAATTCGCCTGACCTCAATCCCAATTTGAACACCTCTGGGATGTTTTGACACGGGAATAAGGCATATGGATACGCAATCATCATCAATTCCGACACTGTAGGAAGCTTTGCAGACATCGTGGCTGCAAATCCCTACGGGCATCCTCAGACAACTAGGCAATCAATGTCTACGCGAATAGTGGCTGTTACCAGTGCGAACAGTTGTCCAGCACTGGATTAGGTATCTGTTCATAAATCAGTGATCACTGAGTGTATATATAAATTGTATTCGACCCTATGGTAAATAACCGCCGTTGGTGTTTATATATTTTACTAACATTACCAGATTAATAAGACATTTCAGAATATGTCCTAGAAAAGATACACATCATAAATTTTAATGAAAATTTATAAAATTTTGGGAAAAATATTTTACGTCAGTATTTTGGACAATTTCTGTCGGTTCAAAAGATAAATAGCCCAGCAGGGGTTACTGCATTAATGAGGAACGTATCTGTAAAGTTCAAGCTGTGTACTTCTGTAGTTTGACGAATAGTTCATTCGCCTGTGTTTTTTTTTTTTTTTTTTTTTTTTGGCGCTCTAGGCGACCTTCTAGTTTGCCTGCAAGTTAAGCCAGGTTTAGTCAACATCAAGACGTGCTTTAAATAAAAATAAACTTCACGTCATTCACAGCTTGAGTGAGGACTCCACTGCTGTAGATCACCCCCCCCCTCCCCTTCTTGGATGACCTTATGCTTTCATTTCCGTGTTTATTCATTTTAAGTGTTGTTATGAATGCGACTCGATAGTTGTAAAAATGTTTGAGTGTCCCTTATTCTAAAGGATGTTCTCTCTCTAGTGTTTGTATGTAAAGCTACTGTTCCAGTTATTATTTAGTTTTGATGACTTGTATCCGCTCGCTTTAAGTAGCCGGCCCTTTTATTAAGAAGAGTCAACGAAGACAGAGAGGAAATGAGATCGGCGTTTTTTGATCTTCTTGTTGTGTGGTGCATCTTTTACAGTTGCTATTTAAGTTTTTACACACGCCTGTAAGTTCAAAATTGTAATTATATATATATATTTTTTTTTTTTAATTTCTTTTGCGGGATTTTTCCTATTTTTACTTCTTTCTGAAAAGTGACTTGACTGAATTTCACCACTTTTGTTTTTGAGGATTTCAGAGAAAATTTCTGAATTTTTTGTGAAACCTATCGTCCTACAGTGAGGATGAGGAAGGTTACTTCTCTACAAATTGTGTGTGTGTGTGTGTGTGTGTGTGTGTGTGTGTGTGTGTGTGTGTGTGTGTGTGTGTGTGTTTTATTATTATGCTAAATTGCCTTTTAAATAGTATGGTAATATTTTTAAATGGGGAATGACAGGATGCTACCGTAAAAATATTAACCAGAAGTGGCCAAACGGTATCCTGCGGGCTATATGTATGGACGGCCAAGCTTACGAATACTAAGCCATTCCTGATCTGATTCTATCTTAAGGTGGCGATCAGACGAATATACGCAATTTATAGACTGAGGCGTTTTCGAGATTTTTTTCTCTATTAAAGATAGAGTTTAATGTGGAAGGTCTTGAACACTGGCGAAACTAACATATCGTCAGGTTCTCCTCTCCGGAGTATGGGGGTGGGGCTGCAAAAAACTTACGATGCATGGAGTTGGGGAGGGGGCGTTCGCAAATCTCGCTGGGGCTTCCAGAATCTGTAGTTATGCTGCTAGCCTTCGATTTCTTATATTGGTCTTCGTCGTGGAACAACGTTCAGCGGATCGATTTTTGTGCCTTGTGTTTCCATTGCTGTTTATTTCTACGGTTTTCAGCTTTGATAGTTGCCCTGTATTTTGAAAGCTGGCGTTATGATGTTTTGTGGTTTCAACTACGTAAATAACCAGTGTAGTCTTGGTATTACTATATCCTATAAAGTAATCTCTTCCTATTGAAGAGTGTACTTTACAGGATACAGTAAATGCTCAGTGGTGCCATGGCTGGGTATCATGGCACCACTGAGTATATTCTCCCACTGGAAACTAGATACAACTTTAGTATCCTTAATATTTTCTCAATATGCTCTGCAACAGTTTGGTCAAAAGCAATGGTGGACATGGTCAAAGGTTGTTGCTTTCATCTAACAGCAATGAAATGTTGAGTATACATTACCAATGGATGTCACATTAGTTATCATTGTTACGATTCAAGACAATTATAAAAATATCTGTACATATACGCTGAGGAAAAGAAAGCCCAGGTTACGGAAAGCCTCGTCCTCTGTGAGAGTATCGCGGTGTTCGCTAATTGTCACTAATTTTTGAGAAATCTTAGTTGGAATTCTGTCGGAGGTAGAGGAATTTCTTAAGGCGTTTTCAGTCGAGGACTGCAGTTAACCGATCTCAAGTGGAAGGATTATATATACAGTATAGTATCTTTATTGCAGTCAGCGAAAAGTTTTACATGGATGCCTGATGCAATACCCATAACGGAAACAATACTAGGGGTTTAACATAAAAAGGAACCAAAACAGGGGAAAAAAAAAAAAAAGTTGTAAACACGGGAAATGAGAAAACTGGGTTTCCCCCCCCTCCCACAATGGCAACATGCCGATCAGGGTTTTTGATTTGATTTGAGTTTTATTGGCGCATTAGCAACTAAGGCTATAATGCGCCAAATCCAGGCGATCAGGGAAAAACAATGACAGTCACTCAGCTGAAGATGAGAGCTGCTCCCGGACGATACGTCTTCTGTAAGATTTGTCCTCAATAAATTTCTTGAAGTCAACATACATCTCTATGGGCAGGAATCTGTCGTCTTTCCTGAGCCACCACGCCACAGACTGTAGAGAAGGGAGGGCTCCCTACTTCGGGTCGTTTCAGGTTTTCCGGCCCGTAAACAGACATTTGTTGCGCAGTAATGCCTTAAACAACTGAAAACGTCGTCATGGCCCACATCAGCGATTCCTAACTTGTGAATTCGGATATAGTGCACAAGACGGAATCTGCAAAACTTCATGCATTGATTCTTTTAGTGATTTTAAGCAAAAAAAAAAAATTCATATCAGCATGCGTCCGATTCCTAACTGTTACGGAACTATGACTGTTTGAAATTGAAAAATTATGAAAAATAGCTATGGAGTTTTGAATGCTAAAAAATAATAAAAATGAGTAAGTTTAAACAGACACGTAACTAGTACAATGTTTATTCATACGAGGTACATATTTGCTTATTCTTAGTTATTTTTTATTTTACTATACAGTATTTTGCTATATTTGAAATTTAACTTGCCTTGAAGAGTTTTTGACATTATGGGGAAAAATATTACATTACATTGAACAAATGGGAAAAAGATTGCATTGTATACAGGTAGTTCTCGACTTTACGAGTTAATTCGTTCCTAGTGCGCGCTTGTAAAGCTAAAACTCGTAAAGCGGGAATTAAGTCCCATAGACATAAGGTTAAAAATAGGGGTTACGTTCTCAACAATGCAATTAGTTAGCTAATTAGTTTGTTTAAACAATGATTGATTTATCCAAAGAAATGAAAACGTAGCCTGTAAAATCAAGCAAATTATAATAATAAAGAAATTATTTATTACTTATAAATTTTAAAGAATGTTTATTCTTTATCATCGACTAAATGCACTCTCGTTGATCACTATTATTGGCTGGGCACTCGTTGGTTTGTTGCGCAAAGAGTCAGAAATGCTTCAAGAGATGTTTGTTTCGAAGATAATCTTTTCTTTTCTTTTCAATAGCATGCATAAGCATTTTTTAACGGAACGCACAAATTGCAACTAACACGATTTGCGCGGAGTAACAAGTTTATATATATAATCTTTATTGTATACAAACGTGGTATATACAATAGACCCTTCACAGTAGCAACCAGTGTTTCCATTTTAGCGGTTTTCCCGCTAGATTTAGCGGAATTGCTTCAGGTTTAGCGGATAAAAATATGAAATAGCGGATAGCGGATTTTTTTAGCGGGAGGAGTATAAATGTTTAGCATTTTATGTAATTTGGCAATGTAACATTTAAATTAAGAAATGTTCATTTAAGAAATATTAAATTAATTGTTCAATTGATTATTTAATTAATAATAAAAATAATTCATAATTGAAATAGTAGGGATATCATATTTCATAGTTTTTTTTTTTTTATAAAGCGAAGAATCGGTTTTATATTATTCTGGATTTCCCTCAGGAGAACCCCAACAATTTTACGTAGTTACGCTTGCGGTCAAACGACCTGATCATTGGGTCATAGCTTTAAATTGTTGGATCAAATCTAAAAATGTGGAAAAAATTCTAATGACGCCTTTTTTTGAAACCGCGAAGGAATGGCATCGGATAATTTTTCTTCGTCGTATTTGTTTGGCTTCCAAGAAATGCGATCCGAATTACCGACATCTCTTTCAACGTTTCTAATAACCACAGTGTAATAATATCTTAGTATAGTCAGTCCTCGTATAGCACGATAGTTGTATTCCTAGAAACCCTCGTGCAATATAAACAACAGCCCCTATGGGAAAAATTGGGTTAGGTGCCGACCACCCAAGATTGAACACACATTTGTAACCAAAACATTACCAAACACAATAAATAATCGTAATAAAATACTTACGTAATTTATTACGATTGTTATGTATTTTTTTATTACGTAAAGGTCGTAATAAAATATTGCTAATGCTTTTGCTTCTATCGTAAGCAAACTTGTTTTTTGTTTGATTTTCTATCCAAACAGATGACAGCCATTCCATCTCTTCCAATTCTTTGTGTCTTAATCTAATGGATTTTAATTACACTTTTAGTTGTTCCTGCTATCAAAGTTGTTTTTAATTTCTCCGCATTCTTTGTAATTCTCGGCGTTGCCTCATTTAGGTCTGTAGCACGTGCAATATCACATGGTCTTTCATTTCGCTCAAAGCGTTTCACGATTTCATATTTTTTTCTCTATCGATAGAGGCGGACTGGCCATAAGCCTTACCTTACGGGATGGCGGACAAAAACAAAACGAAATATACCCAAAATTTTCGGAAGGAATGGTTAGCTTTTCCACAATTCAAAGACTGGTTAGTAGAGATTCCAGGACATCCAACTCGAGCAAGATGTAAATATTGCAAGTCTGATTTTACTGCTAAAATTTCGGACATTAAAAGTCATTTAAAAACTTTCAAACCTATTAAGTCAGCAGAACCATTTTCACCTAATAGATCAGGCAACCAATCTAACTTAAATTTTCCCACCAAGAATTTACAAACAGCGGAAGCTGAAGCAAAGTTAAGTTTGTTTGTTTGTACTCACTCGTCAATACTGGCAATAGACCACCTTGGTGAATTATGTAAGAATGCATTCCAAGATCAAACAGCCAAAACTTTAAAAATTCATCGAACAAAATGCAGCGGCATTATAAAATATATCCTACACCCCCACTTTCAGAAAGATTTATTGAAACTATAGTTTGTTACTAGATGAATCAAACGATATTAGTGTAACAAAACTATTAGGTATTGCAATTGTGTATTATGATGAGCAATTCGATAAAAGAGTTTCTACATTCTTAGCTCTTGTAGAATTAGACAAGTGTAACGCTGAAAATATTTCAAATTCAATTAAAATAACGCTGGGAAATTTTAAACTTCCTTTAAATCTTGTGGGCATTGGGACAGATAATGCTAGCGTTATGATTGGAGTTAATAACAGCGTTTATACACATTTGAAGTCCGATGTACCTAACTTGATATTAATTAAATGCGTATGTCATTCTTTGCAATTAGCAGTATCTCATGCAACCCGCGAAACATTCCCTAGAAGTCTAGAATTCATGATAGCTGAAACTTATAATTGGTTTAGTAAATCCACCAGCCGACAAAATCAATTCAAATATTTATACAGTGCCATAAACGATGGTGCAGATCCGAAAAAGATAGTTCATTCGTGCCAAACAAGGTGGTTATCCATTGAAGTTGCTATAACGAGAATTTTAGAACAGTATATTGAATTAAAAGCCCATTTTGAAATAACTCGTTTGACTGACAAATGTTATACTGCAGGACTTCTTTATTCAATGTTTAAAGATGAAAGTAATTTAGCGTATCTTTTATTTTTAAAACCTATCTTATCTGAAGTACAAAGAGTAAACAAATCTTTTGAATCAAATACTGCCGTTCCTACATTATTACTACATGATTTAAACACGCTATTGTCGATGATTGCCAATAAAATGTTTTTACCAAATACACATTGAAAGGATAGAAGAGGACATTAATAATTATTTAGACTCTAAGCCATACCAATTTGAAAGAAAAATAAATGAATTAATAATGAATAAACTTGTCAGAACAACAGATGAAATGGCAATAAGAGAGAGATGCCGTAATTTCTTGATTGGTTTGTATCAACAATTAAAACAACGCCTTCTAGACAACATAAAAGAATTAGAAAAAATATCATTAATCTCAGTTAACAATATATTAAAGCAAAATTTTCTGTTAAATTTATTACAAAAACTTAAAATTGTCTGAAGTAGAAATTGAAAAAATTGAGCAACAGTATATAAACATTACTCTCGTTAAATGAGAAAACTTCAACAATACAATGAAGTTTTGGTTAGAAGTTTCGAAATATCGATATGCAAGCGGTGAAAATCCGTTTAAAGAAATTAGCGAATTTGCAGCAACTTAAATCTAGTAAAAAACAAAACACGCAACAGAATGAGTGTTGGCACGGTTAATGCAATCTTATCAGTACGATACGGGCTCAAAAGAGTTGAAAAGTGTTGTAAAAATTATGTTTTACCTGAAGAAGGTAAAAGATGAGGCGGTATTGAATTTCGAAATTAATTTAGATTTTTAGATATTGATTTTATATTAAAAACAGAAAAATAAATAACTATTTATATGTACTATTTGTTTGTTTGTTTTTATTCACTACAAAGTACAAACAAATGAAAATTTAAAAAATTTGGCGGGTCAAGTGCTAAAAATAGCGGATTTTGAGTATGCGGCTAGCGGGAAATATTATTAAGAGTTGGCAACACTGGTAGTAACGCCAGGGGTTTTACATTGGCTGGTGGACAATAGCCTTGGGGAGACGGGGCCCACATCGAAGTTCGGGCTCATCCCCCAGAGCCAACAATAAAATAGAATCAGTGTCAGATTATTTACAGGATACTGTATATGCTTTTGACAGTATTTACAATGAAATAATAAAGATATTCATATTTACATTATGTTATATTGATATTCATAAAGATATTCTTCACTTTATACAACACATTCATAAAGACATCGTGCTTTGAACATTATTTACAACATATTGGGCATTATTATGCTGCCCTTATCAATGTGCACTTTGCCTGGCCAAGGTCAGGCTCTTAAGGATCTGTCTTCGGTACCTCCGATCCTTCACAAACCTACAGAGGTCGCCATCAATTGAAAGGATTATGGGGAGAATCTTCCTGGATAGAAAGCGGTCACTGAGCGCTAGTCTGTTATAGTGAGCTGTGAGCGTGGGAGCTGACCTCAGTCCGGGTAGAGGGATCTTCCAGCCACACAGTTTCCAGATGTTGGCTCCGGGACGATTCCGGTTGCCATCTTGACAGTGAGAACAAGGTATTTTTCAAATACAAGATCTGGAAGTCGGGCAAAATTAAGTGATATCGCCATCGCAGTTGTCCTTTGCTGGGGTGGACGACGATGTTTTTGCGTGATCCAACGAAGGAGCCAGTATTCGGCGGAGTACACGTCCAGCGCATTTGACAGAATTTTGCTGTGAGCTTGTCAATGTAGGGGTTGAAGCTCAGTTTACAGTCGAAGACAGACTCCCAAGTCTGTATGCATCTTGACCATTGGGAAGGGAATGCCGTCTAGAGAAGCTTAGATTTCAGTGGGTTGGCGCTTCAGAGAAAAGACTATTTGGGCTGCTTTGGCAGAGTTAATGAGGAGGCCAAATTGATGGAGATAGGATCCTAAGTCGTGTAACTTTTCACAGATCTTTTTATTGATGTTTAAGAGATGTTCGTCGGGGTTAATCTTAATATCATCGGCATAGCAGAGTATGTCTTCTCTCTGTTGCACAAACGGAATAATAACTGCAGTAAATAATGCTCCGGAGAGGACTCCGCCTTGGGGAACTCTCGCAGTGATCTTTCTCCAGATTGTTTGTTGATCCGCTTTAAGAAGAATGGTTCTGTCAGAGAGCAGGGCTGTGATAAACCACAACATGTCACCTTTTATGTAGAAGTAGTTTTCTAGGAGGCAAACAAGTGAGGGGATACTGATGGAGGCGAAGGCAGCTTCCAGGTCGAAGTAGGTGACAGAAAGCTCTGCTTTAGCTTCTAGTGCATTGAGAATGGTGTTGGTTATGGATGTTAAATTGGTGACTGTGGATCTTCCTGGAATGGCATAGTGAATCTGTGGGGGTTTGTGAGGCATGATTTGATTGGTGATGGAGGAAAGTAATGTCTTCTTCGTGATCTTCAAGAGGCTGGAAGAATGAGAGATTGGCCTGAACTGTTTAATGAGGGTTGCAGATTGGCATTTAGGGTATGGTCTCACAGCATAGCTGTTCCAGAGAGGGGGAAAGTAGTGCTGTGTTAAGACACGGTTAAAAATTGATAGTAGAGGATCGATGATAAACGAGCTAATTCATTTAATCATGAATTGTGGCACAAGATCGGGGCCTGCAGTTGCAGTGGGTGGAAATCCATTTATAGCAGTTATAAGCTGCTTCCTGGTGATGCGAACGGTGGCGAGCATATCAGTAGGGACGTTGTTGATGGGTAAGTTGCCTAGGTGCATCGGGGCCACAGTGTTTGAGAACCGTGCAATGTGGTCCATCCACAGTTCAAGGTCCAGTGTTTTAGGAATTCCTGTGTGCTGAGAGTCATAAAACGATTTGCCTTTTCGTAAGGTTGAATTTAAAAGCTTTTTAATTGCAAATATTTTCTTGTATAGCAATACGATCTTGTATAGCGCCTGATTCTTTCCATCTCTTATGCAGATTTTGTTTTTGTTGAAAGCTGTTGTTCAGTGCTGGTGTTCACCAAGCTCTCGAACGGGAAGTGATGCAGACAGTCTTTGTAGCACCATAACTTGCAATGGTTTGAATCCATCTGGTCATGAGGTCCACAGCTAGAGCTCGAGATCACAATTATCGAGAGCCTCCCAAGGTATCGAGGATGCAGTTTCGAGACATCGTGGTGGATCAATGAATTTGGGTGCCGTGATGTATTTTTTCTTTTTTGGGCCTTGGATATCAAAGTTAGGTGCGGCTAAGTGCATGAGTATGGCAATGGGTTCGTGATCGGATTAAAATAGGTTTTGAGGGCTGTCTTCGAGGTCGCATGGTACTGAAGAGAATATCAGATCCAAGAGATTAGATCCTCTCGTGGGATGGCAGTTAAGTAGGCCGATACCCAATGAATCCATACTGCTAATGAGTTTCCTACTTAGATGTGTGAGAGTAGGTGGAAGATTGAAATCTCCACAAATAATGTGCTTAGCAGAGGCATCGAGGTGATTTACCAGCCAATGGATACGAAACTTAAAAAAAGAATGAAGAGAAGATTCTGAAAATTTATTTGTTTTTTATACGATTGAAGATTTCAGTAAAGGGAAACACATTTCGCCCTAATAACGCAAAAAAAAACAAAAAAAAAAACACAGAATTCCAGTTATCGGTATTTTCGCAAATGCAATGACAGTTGACTACCCGATTATAATTGCTTGCAGTAACAGAAAAACGCAATAAACCGGAAAGTGCAAATTGTTTTTATTGTTTTATGGTCGTGACCTCCAGAAATGTGCTTTAGAAAAATGTCACAAAGGTGTTCAAAATTGGTTCTTATAACATATGATAACGATAATAGTGTAGTGCATTTTATTGATTTGAATTGGTAACTAATATAATTTGCACATAAACGACTTTTTAGACAGCTATAACGAAAATTTCAGCTTCCGAGGGTTCACATTACAATATTTTCACAATACGATGGTGTCTCTGGAACGGATTAATATCGTAAAGCTGGATACACTGTATTGTATAGCTACGCGCGTTGTTTGAAATGCGGTATTTATGAATGTTTAACATGCATTCATTTTTTGCAATTAATGTTCGTATTTTCGATTTTGTTGATACTTGATACTTTGGAAAAAAAAAAAAAAAAAACTCGTAAAGCGAGAACTGCCTGTATTTACATACCACCAGGAAAATTGTACCCCACGAAGAATTGCCATTGCCGATTCATCGCAACCGTTAATTCAGATACTGCATGCAGTTCATGAAATGTGATGCTCCGTCATACTAGTAGTATATTTGTAATCATATTTGCAGAAAAATTTTCTCTAGAGGGCCAGCAGTTTATTTTTAAAAAATCTGGCCCGTATATCACCTGTCAGACATTACCGGAAGATGTCCAGTTCAAACAGCTGGTCACCAATGGCTCCACACGTTTAAAACAAACGAAGCTGGAAGTTAGTTGTCACTGTTCGGTATGGATTCTCACGAACTCATAATTGAGAGTCTCTGTTTCACTCTTTTTATAATAAAATGTGTGTGTCATCAGCGAACAAAATGTAGTGATGCAAATGGATGTGCAGCTTATCAAAATTCCAGACAGGAACCCATGTCTGCAGGTCCAAGATGTTGAATTTGATGGATGTTGTACGAGTATACTCCTTCGTTGTTTGATGTTTATTCCGCCCACCTCAATGTGGAACATGAGTCGGGTAGAAATTCTTCGAGTAACTAACTTGGGGTTCCATCGTGTCTTTTAAAAATTTTCTCCATACCGCCGTCCATACCCGTACTGCGTACAGGTCTGGAGGCCTCATTTTAGGAAGGATGTAGATTTACTTGAGCATGTACAGAGAAGGGCAACAAGTCTAAGTTCTGCAAATTGCAGTGGCTGGAGACTAGGCACCTGCACGGTGATCTGATTGAGGTATATAAGGCCTTGAATGGATTGAGCACGCTGAATTCTGATGGGATCCTTCCACTTGTTCAGATGACGAACCTAAGGGGGCATAAATTCAAATTAAGAAAAGACAGATGTAGGATAGACGTGCGGAAATTTGCCTTTAGCCAGCGGGTGGTTAATTGCTGGAATAAACTTCCATCTGTCGTTGAGGAAGTTGATAGGTTGAATAAATTTAAGGAGGAACTGGACAGGCATTTGGAGAGAATGGTGTGATTTTTTTTTTTTTTTTTTTTTTTGTTGGCTGATGCTGCATAAGCTCATACATTTGCTTTCTTGCATCACATGCCACTACTACTGTCGTACCAAACGTTCCTCTGTCAACGACACACTCAGAAATGAGCCATATTCTAGCAAAACTTGGTGAACGTTAATAAAAACTCGACGATTCGTGATTCTTTCGTTGTGAAATCATTGCTAGATAGCATTTTACCAAGGTTGCATGTTTTTTGGATTATGCTCCTTTTTCAGCTACATTTACTTCGGATTAACAAAGTTTTTAGGAAGAAAAGTATCTCTGCAGAACTGTTCACTTCTGTTGGGTGCCCTCTTCAAATTTAATGCGAATTATGTGAGTGGTTTTTATTTTACAGCCAGTTAAACTTTACTGACTCTTCATGTCTAACTTTTTATAATAGTCATAGTATTAAGCAGTATATACTGATACGCTTACTTCAGATTAATTACATTGATGAGTTGTAACTTGTAATACCGACGTAAAGGGGATTTTTACCACCTAAATCTCTAGGAAAAAAGGCGCCTCCGTAGCCAGGTGGGCAGGAGCAGCAGTGCGTAGCACACGCTTCTTGATTAGACCGGGGTTCGAGCCCGTGATCCACCAAATACAGAGGATGCGGAAAGGTCAGGGAATGACCACCGCATATCCCCGGAGCAATTCCTTAGTTGCTAATGCTCCTAAAAAAAAAAAAACCCATAACAACTCTTTAGGCAAATGAAAACTAACTTGACTGTCTTTTGAATGGCTGCTTTTAACTCTTGTCAAGTATTTTTGGTTTTAAAAGTTGTCGATTTTGTGATGTTATTCATGTGGAAGCGTTTTGGGCTTAATTGTGCACGCTTTTATTGTATAAATACATTGTAAAACTTCATTTTGGTTTCATAGCCTTCTTCTTCTAGATTATT
Source organism: Mastigoproctus giganteus (assembly GCF_048544385.1). NCBI lineage: Eukaryota > Metazoa > Arthropoda > Arachnida > Uropygi > Thelyphonidae > Mastigoproctus > Mastigoproctus giganteus. The sequence continues at coordinate 211,503,610 of NC_143577.1, read as the reverse complement.
ATTACGTGTATTGATTGTTTTTGCGTAATATTCGTTACTTATTTTTGTTATAAGTTTGTTTCGTTTTTGAAGTTACGCAGCTAAATTACTGCCTTGCAGTCTGTGGGAGAGTTTTGAGCTATCCCTGGATATCTATTCCTGGTTTACCAATCAGTCTTTTTTGGAGGGGTTCATATTAGAATGTTAATAAATTACTACGGCTCTGCTTCCTTACTTACGCCTTTATTTATTTGTTTTATTTTCTTGATTTAAAGTATTTCATCCCAGGTCTCATCCCCTGGCCCCACTTGCAATCCTACTGATTTACTCGAGGCTGTTAAGACAGAAAATCCAAAATCGAAGCAGGTTAACATAAGGAATATTAAAAAGTTACGTGACAAGGGACGGCTACGCCTAGTGAGCCTGATGAAATCAAGGTTATATTAAGCTTAAAGAACTTGGTTTTTATTTTGTGGCTCCAAAGGAAAGTGGTTCTACTATCATTATTTATAACATTGATAGGAATCTGAGCAAATTTATCAGAGAAATCTTAAAGAATTTGGTATTTCAAGGGAAGATTTCCCGTTATAAATTACTGGTATTAAACTGTATAAATTAAATCACTTTTCAGCCAGGTCTAGTTCCAAAACTTCAGTTAATTTGATTGGCTATGTTTCAGGCAGGATCAGATCCATTTTTAAATCTGCTCATAAGATTTTTTTTTTTTTTTTTTTTTTTTATCGTGGACTTCTCGTTTCGAAAAGACTTGTTTCGTACAGAAATGCTTTAAGTATCTGGGGTTTGGACCGAACAAACACAATTGTAAATCTGATCTTCCATCTTATGAACATTGTGCTGGCAAATGTCATTTATTGGCTGATTGTCTCAACAAAGAAGATTCTCCTAAATGCATAAACTGCAAGATTAAAAAGAACCATTCGCATATTGTGCGTTTTGTTGATCTGCTATTCAAGAGTTTAAATTACCTGTGACTAACATTCACCCTTCTTAGCATTCATTTTTAAAGATATTGTAAATTGATGGATGTCGTTCAATTGCTAATCAACTACAAAAAAAAAAAAAAAAAAAAAAAAAAATGGATGGTGGCAGATTGTATGTTTTTTGTATACAAAAGCCTTGTGCTAATGGTGTTGCGAAAGGATTTCCATTAGTTTATACAGAGGATGGACAAAATGATGGAAACGGCTGTAATAAGAGTTAGAGATATGCACTAATATGGTGTTGGGCCCTTTTATTTTAAAACAGCTTGTATTTTAAGTGAAATAGATGCAAATAAATCTTGAGCTGTCGTTAGAGGAATATTGGACCATTCTTCTTGGAGGGACGTTTCATTCTCCTTGGTGATGAAGGTTGAGGAAATCTGCTTCCCACTCTTCTCTCTAAATATGCTTACAGTGGTTCAGTAACATTTGTCTGGGGATTGTGCAGGCCATGGCTAAGCCTTGGTTTCATGCTCTTCAAACTAAGACTGGACACGCGCGGTTGTGTGTATTGGAGCATTATCATCTTGAAACATGGTATCGTTGGTGGGATGAACCTGGTCATCAGAATATCAAGGTAGTGATTTGCCCGTTCAGGGTGGTGATATGACCGAAAGAATAACAAGATATTGCTGCTCAAACCATTGTTCATCCTCCTCTATGTTTGATGGTTTACAGAAGACAGTCAGGATGATGCGCTTCCTTTGACATCCACCAAACGTAAACTCACCCTGATGTTGGAAAAAGTGTGAATGATAATCGTCTGAAAATTTGATATGTTTCCAATCATCAAGTGTCCAATTTTTGATAATAATGCTAGAAAGCATCCTCTTTCTAGCATTACCATCAGTAACGAACGAGTGCCTTACCAGTAGCAACTCTGCCATAAATTTCAAATTTATGAAGTTTTCGTCAAACTATTTTGCATGAAATTGGATTGCTGAGACTCTCATTAAGATTTGTAGTTATTTTAGAAGCAGTAGTTCTGTTTTCGGGATACAATCCTTTTCAGTGTTCGGCGGTTGCTTTCAATCAGCTACAATTATTCTGCCGTAATTTGTCCAATCGGAATTTCATTTTCCATATTTGTTGAATGCAGATATCACTTTCGATAAAGTTGTTCTGGATACATTAAACAAATTAATAGTTGTAGTCACCTGATAAACGTGCATCAACAATTTAACCTCTGGAATTCACAGGTCGGTCATTTTCTTCATGTAACCTTTTATATCATCTTTTCTTCAGAGTACTATATGCAAGGGAAAAAAAATCATCACTGTTTCTAAAGTGATGATTTTTATTAAAAAAACTACTACTTTGATATTTGTTGTTTCCATTTTTTCCATCCCGGGTAGAATTATACAAGGTAAAATTTGTAGTTTTTATCTGCTATATTGTCTGCAATTGGAATTTAGTGATAACTAGAATTGACTGGCGTTGTTTCTTGTATTAAAGATGTGTAGATATTATTATGATGAAGGTGGAGAAAATCTGTTTCAGTTAGTGATTTTCGTTCTGTGTATTTATTTCAATGTATTGTCAGTTTAGTGATGAAAGTGACCCATGCATTACTTAGCTGGAGCAAACTGGATTTTCTTGATCATGAAAACGTTATTGTCGGCAATGATGCAAATGCGCGTTCAACCTTTTGGGATAATTATCTCTTCAGCCACTGCCTCTATGAAACTGAGACGTTGACGAGGTAAATCGATCACTTGGTGGACGTCGGAAGTCCGCACTTCGCCATCGAATTCTGACTACTCGTCGTGCCTTGTGCAACGCTCTTGGTCTGCTCGCAGACAAACACCTGAAATTGAAACACAAAGGATGAATTATGTACCTCTCCGTAAGCAGTGTATCGTCCTTATTCGTTTTCAAAAGATGCATTCCTGGCAAAATCTGGTTACTTCTTCTGTGAGTAATTTCAACCCATGGGGATCAGTGCACTGAATTCTGATGGATAACATCAAAATATTGATTTTTTTTCTTGGCAGGACTACTGAATGGATTCTACAGAGAACTGTTCCTGCTGATTTTCAAGCTGTTTTACAGACTCTTCGAATATGTAGCACATGAATGCCTCATACCACGAGGCCCCGCTCTTGTTGGATAGGATAGCTATTACTATTAATAAGATAAATGAAGCACATGAATGCCTCATACCACGAGGCCCCGCTCTTGTTGGATAGGATAGCTATTACTATTAATAAGATAAAGCTTGGCAAGTCTCCTAGCCTTTCTAGGTTTCGGCCAAAAATGCTGAAACACGTTTTCAGGTAATTCCTAGGGTTTTGTTCATAATGTACAATAAATATTTATCAGATTCTGTTTTCTCTAAGTTATAGAAGCTATTTCTAATTAAATTAATTCTCAAACATCCTGATGATGCTGCTTCTGATCCTAAATATTTTAGACTAGTAGCTCTTCTGTCAGTCATCTGGAAAGTCGTCTGCCTTGCCTTTCATCTTGCTGGCAGTGTGTCTTTAGGCATAGTTTGGGTATAACTGATACTATTACTAAAGTGCTAAATATTGCTGAAAGTTCTCCATCCAAAATACTTGTTAGGTATCTTCACAAATTTCAAAGGTGCCCTTGATGACCTGCAATAGGCAAGTGTGCTTCGGCAACTTACGATCTCTAAATATTATATTCACATTTTCCAAACTGAGACTGTGTGTCTGAATGTCACGTAGTTATTTGCACTCGCTCCCATATGATAACTGAACAGATCAAACAAGGCTGTCCGCTAGGTCTGGTCTGTTAATATGGTGTTGTATGGGTGGCTGGCCCAGGATATTGGCACTGTTAGTCAAGTTGCATATGTCGACGACCTCGTGTTCTTGATTTTTTTTTCGTGCCGGCTTTAGTCATCAGCCAACACTGTTTTAATCCAACTTAATTGACTGGTGTTCTGTGCACCAGAAAGAAAAAACAACTGGCGCTTTTTAGAGGTCGACTTGCACAGAGTAGACTCCCATTAAGGCTCTTAGTATTCATTTATTGCTGCGTATTCAGGCTTGAGGTTTGATAATAAACTTACCTTTGTTACCACGATGTTGAAAAAAAGACGTGAGTTACGATTAAATTGGAAAGTGTCTGCAATTCTACCCAGACACGATGGGAGGGAGTACATGATGAGAGCCTTGTCACTCAATTTGGCCCAGGAGAGATTGTGCAAGGCTCATGGGATAGAATTTTTCCCAGCGTGGTTTGTGCTTGTTAACAGGAGAGACTGCTTCTACAGGGATGGGATACACTTAAATAGAAGGGGTGCAAGAATATTTGCTGATGTTATCGAGGCAGTGTTCGGTGGGTCGAAAAATGCTAGATGGTGTGGGGGGGGGGGATTCACAGACTAAAAGATTAACAGTAGCCACAGGCAGAGGTGCAAATGATTCTTGCACTGATTCTATTAGATTGGAGGGCTGGGTGCTGGAGTTTTCATGGACTAGCGGGAGTCATCACGGAACAAATAAATACATGAGCTGTGTTAGAGTAATTAAGCATAAGAATAGCTTCATGTATACTTGTATGTACACCAGTGCTAGAAGTATGGTAATTAAATTGGATGAATTTGAAGTGCTGGTCAAGACATAAAAGGCGGATATTGTTGGGATATCAGACGTGCTATCATGCAGTGCAGAATTGGAATTTTTTATTATTATTATTAAATCCGTTTATTAAAAATAGCAAGTGTTTGCTTTCACCCCTTATACACAACCGACCGGCTAGAAGGGTGTACAAAATGCAAGAATTGCAATTATATACAATATGAGAAGGGTGTACAAAATTTGGGGAATATAATGTGTACAGAAAGATAGACATGATAGGAAGGGCGGAGGGGTTATGCTGTTAGTTAAGAAACATAAAATCTAACGAAGTGCATCCAGTTGACATATATGGTCAGTGCAATGTTGAGTCAGTTTGATGTGATGTAAGCACTGGGAAAGCAAAAACGAGAGTAGTTATAGGCCTAATGACTCTGAGTTCAACGAACAACTGTACACAGAAACAGAGTGGGTTTCTGTGTACATCAGAGATCCCCATTATTAGTCAGATTGTCTAATAATGGGAGATTTCAACTTCTCAGGTATTGATTTGTGGGTTCGTCACTCCTCACACTAGTAAGACTTTTGTGGATTTATTGGATAAGTTTTCTACAGAAACACGTTAGAGAGGCAACCAGAGAGAGTAATACTCTTGATCTGGTTATCAGCAGTGAATATTCGTGCATTAAGAATTTGCGGATAAGGGAACCACTGGGTAGCAGTGATCACAGTGTACTGATATGAGATTTACTTAAAGATATCAGGGATAAAGGGAAGGGTTTTTGCTTCCGTAAAGGTGACTACAGTGTCTCACAGTTTTTAAATTGTATAAAGTGGACCAACTGATAATGTTACCGGCAGCAAATTTTAAAAGGGAAGAATTCAGGGAAGTAATCGTTGAAGCTACTAGGCTTTTCATACCTATTAAGAAATACCGTTCAAGGTTTATGCCTAAATCAATGTCAAATGAACTGAGGCTCGTGGCTGAGAAGAAAAATGCGTGGGATGCACATAAATTATCAGGCAACACAGAGGCCTATGATAGTTATAAACTAGCCTGTAATCAAGTCACAATGGAAGTTAGGCAAGCGAAGGCAGATTACGAGACATCTTTGGCAAAGGATGCTAAGAAAAACAGCAAGGCCTTCTTTGGTTATATAAACTAGAGGAAGAGGACGAATCCAATTGATATCGATGGTTCGACTGTTGACGATCCTGATCAGATAGCTGATAATCTGAATGAGTATTTTGCATCTATATTCACACATGAGGAGTTATTAAGGGAGGGAAATGCCAGAAGTTTATCAAACTGTAACAGGGTGTTTAGTGATTTTGTAATAACTGAGAGCAAAGTGGATGAGAAATTGTTGAAGTTAAACATAAGAAAGGCACCTGGGGTGGATGGGATCTATCCAGTTATATTAAAGGATGCGGCAAAGGAAGTAAGCAAACCCTTAGCCATAATTATGAGAGCATCCTTGGATTCAGGGGAAGGCCCCACGGACTGGAGATGTGAAAATGTATCCCCAATTCACAAAGGGTGATCTAAGGGTGACACGAGTAATTACAGACCAGCTAGTTTAACTTCTGTTCCGGGGAAAATAATGGAGTCACTGGTTATAGACGCATTGCAGGATCATCTAGACAAGACTGCAGTAATAATTCAGATGGGTTTGTTAAGGGAAAGTCTTGTCTGACAAATTTGATTGGATACTATGATGAGGTTACAAAGGAATTGGATGCAAAAAAATAATTTTGATATTATATACTTGGATTTCAGGAAAGATTTTGACAGTGTTGTGCATGGAAGACTACTTTACAAAATGGAGCAGTATGGTATTAAGAGTACGTTGCTACAATAGATAAAAGGGTGGTTGAGTAGAAGAAGACAGAGTGGTAATCAATGGGCGCTGCTCTTCGTGGACTAACGTTATTAGTGGAGATCCTCGGGTTTCGGTGTTGGGCCCGCTGTTATTTTGTATATTTGTCAATGATATTGATGAAGCTATATCAGGCTTAATGTCGAAGTTTGCAGATGATACAAAGGTTGGCAGGGTTATTAATGACAGTAATGGCAGTGTATTGCACACTGCCATTACTGCAACAGTATCTAGAAAATTTGGGCACTTGGGCTGAGAAGTGGCAACTGGAGTTTAACATTGACAAATGGAAGTACTGTTGTTGTTGTTTTTTGGTTTTTAGGAGCATTAGCAACTAAGGCCATATTGCTCCGGGTATATGCGGTGGTCATTCCCTGACCTTTCCGCATCCTCTGTATTTAGTGGTCACGGGCTCGAACCCCGGTCTAATCAAGAAGCGTGTGCTACGCACTGCTGCTCCTACTCACCTGGCTACGGAGGCGCCGGAAGTACTGCATATGGGTAGAGGTAACCCCAGAGAAACGTATCAACTGTGTGGTACTACACTCTTCTTCGATGCGGCCCCTCGTTTGTGATCATGAACTCTAGCTTATTGAGAGCAAACAAAATTACAAATGATTTAGTGCACGTTGCAATGCTGTTTTCAAGAGACGATTAAATATTTTGTAACGCATTCGCTCCAAAGTGGCTTATTCTCGGCCCTAGTTTTCCTGATTAACTTTTCTTGTCTTTTGGTTTTGATTCTCCTTATAAGATCTATGTCTCATGTGGCCTAGACTTTGAACTGGGATATGACTACTCACAAGATTTAACTTCCAGATGACTTGACTTTGCTCTTGTTTCTAACTTGGATTGAAGTAGACTTCTTCATGGTCTTGGCTTTCTTTGCCTCCTATTTCTTGGGTGCGATTTTGCCCATACATGTATTGGTGCCCTCAGCATATCTCTTGGTGTGGGATTTTGCTGATGTTTGTGTTGCTTCAGCTCCCCTGCAGGGAATTTTCCTTGTGAACTTTCTCAAAAATGACAACTGAGGGCCTTTTTTTTTTTTCTCTTCCTTCCTCTTGTTGTTTTACCTGGACAAGGTAACATCGATGTGAATGGCTTGCCTGGTGGCAGGGAGAGGAACAGGACCCAGATTTCTTTGATTGCGGCTTCTTGTTTGCAAAATTGCCAATTTCAATTTTCATGACCTTTTGTTCCTCAGCATTCCCTGAGAAATTGCTCATCCACGCCTTAGGCTCTTAACTTAACAAAAAAAGTTTATATAATTTTAAAAAAGATCTCTTAGCCTCAGACATTCACTCAATTAAATTGAATCTCAATGTCTGAGTTAATACCCCGAGCCACTTGGAATCAGGTTATTACTATCTAAAACCTCATCTAGCTACTAGGTTTGGTCCTCCCAAAACGATTTATAATGAATAAAATTTTTATATACAATATATTCACAGAATATTCACTATATATACTATTTACAACTCAAGAGTATAAAAACACATGCAATCATGTATAGAAATTAAAAATTAAAATACTGTATATAGAAATTAAAAACCTCTACATTTAAAAACTTCATTTATGAAAACCATAAAGTTATTATATATTCTTCTAACACAAAGCAAATCATTTAATTTAAAACCTCTTATTGCGTTCTGCAAAACTGTTCTAAAATTCTGATATAAAAAACAATCGAACACAATATGCTCAGTGGTCTGCTCAAGCTCACATCTGCAAAATGGATTACTCTCAACTCCATATGAAGCTAACGTGTCCCGTTATTAAGTTAGTTGCGTACAAGCCAAACTGCATTCATTGCCTGTTTTCTTCCGCTTTATTTTTCGAGATGAACTTATGACTAACTCTCCCTGGTATAGAACTGTCCCATCGTTCCTGCCAAATTTTATAGATTTCTCTTTTAAATTTTATTCTTTCTTTTTTAATGAAGGACTTATCATATATCTGTCCTGGGGTATTTTCATAAGCTCTACAGAATTATTAATCTTAGTTGCATATTCTAATGCTTCTGTGTCCCGAGATCAATGGGAAGCCTCCTAGCTATTACCTGTGGAGCGTCATTCGACAGTTCTGTTGGCTCGAGTCACTCCCAATAACGCAAACCGCTATGCCGAAGCGAGCAGCAGCATACAGCTCTGTATCCCCATGCTCCATTTGTATAGGTCATTATAGAGACAAAGAGACATTTACATAGCATGCCAAGAAACCTTCTCTTCAGTCCCCAATCTTTTCTCACAATTCCAGCAATCTTTGCATACAGAGCCTTAACTTTCGCTTTCAAATATTTCACATGCGCTACAAAGGATAACTTATCGTTGAAAAGCACTTCCAGGTACCTAACCCTAGAGGCGCAAAATATAGCCAAATCTCTATATCTCAAAGCGGGATAACGATTTACGCTCAAGGTTCCTTTCAGCATCAATAGCCTCTGGCTTGCTAGAAGAAATATTTAACATATGCAAATTTGCCCATTCTTGTATCTATCTTAATGCACTAGTAGCTCCTATTTCTTTTCTAGAATCTGCTGACACTACAGCCAACAAGCCATCAACATTTGCAACCATGAAACTATTGTCCTTGGATCTTTCAATAAATCATCTAGTACGAAGTTCTAACAGTATGGCCCAAATGTGAACCCTAAAACATCATTTTCTACTTGTTGGTATACACTTCATATTGGCCTCCGTAGTCGAGTGGTCAGGTTAGAGAGTACAGTAGCATACGCTCTTTCAGTAGACTGGGGTTCAAGCCCCTGACTGCTAAATACGGCCAACTGCCAACCCGCACCGGACCAGCTTGGCAGATTACGGTCCATTTCCCTCAACATGAATTGTTGCGGCTTCCATCCTGCAGTGGACTGTAATTGCTGCAGTTCACTTTTTTTTAACTTCGTTTTGATTTAACTTCGAAGTATTAGTACTAAGTGGTGTATATACACCACTATATATATATATATATATATATATATATATATATATATATATATGGTACATGTGTGTGTGTGTGTATACTGGTACATGTTTGTATATATGTACTGGTACGTGTGTGTGTGTGTATATATATGTACTGGTACGTGTGTGTGTGTGTGTGTGTGTGTGTATATGTACTGGTACGTGTGTGTGTGTGTGTGTATATATGTACTGGTACGTGTGTGTGTGTGTGTATATATGTACTGGTACGTGTGTGTGTGTGTGTATATATATGTACTGGTACGTGTGTGTGTGTGTGTATATATATGTACTGGTACGTGTGTGTGTGTGTGTATATATATGTACTGGTACGTGTGTGTGTGTGTATATATATGTACTGGTACGTGTGTGTGTGTGTGTATATATATGTACTGGTACGTGTGTGTGTGTGTATATATATGTACTGGTACGTGTGTGTGTGTGTGTGTGTGTGTGTGTGTGTGTGTGTGTGTGTGTGTGTGTGTGTGTATATATATGTACTGGTACGTGTGTGTGTGTATATATGTACTGGTACGTGTGTGTGTGTATATATGTACTGGTACGTGTGTGTGTGTATATATGTACTGGTACGTGTGTGTGTGTGTATATATGTACTGGTACGTGTGTGTGTGTGTATATATGTACTGGTACGTGTGTGTGTGTGTACCAGCGCATATCGATAGTACGAAGTTTAGAGACACTTCGTACTATCGATACGCGATATATTATGTTATATACACTGTATCATCATCCTTCCTTCCCTAAAGTACTCTCTCATTATTATTTTATAAACAACTTCAGGATACTTTATGCTTCTCAACCTGTAAAGCATGCTCTCCCACCAAATATAATCAGATGCGCCTCTAAATATTTAGGACATACCTCTCAACAGTCATGCATTTTCCTTGGAGAACCTCATTTATAGCGCCAGCAGTCGATATGCCTTTACAAAAACCATACTAGTTTCCTGAACCTTAAGTCTTTAATATTATGTTATGTTTTAATATTCGATGCATCACCAATCTTTTAAAGGCCTTTCGTAATACAGGCAATAATACAATCAGTCTTTGCGACATAGGATCAGGTCATTGGCAACGCTATCATGACTTTTAATTAATACTTTTAGCAAAGCTGCCATCCAACATTTTGGAAAGGTAACTTCCTGGTTGCAACCTGGCCAGTCGAACAACGTAAAGCTATTTATGTACAGGCTTGTACACTGGTGTGCAAAACTTAAGGACCAGTCAGGTTTTCACCTGTAGCTTCTCATAGGAGTGGCATGGATATGGGAAAAGCATACCAAAGGAACCTCGTGAGGTACAGAAATGAAGGAAACAACAACGGAAACAAAACGGTACGGAGGGACTTTATTGAAAAATAGCAATATAGTACTGGCTGCCATGATACAGATGCATCACTGCCAAAGATGAAACAAAGGGAAGAGGTGGTCCTCAGTAGGAGATATGGTCACCCCTAATGTCGATGCAGGCTTTGCACCGCCTGTCCATACTTAGAAAAATGTTGTTTAAGTTCTTGCGGTAACATTGTCCATGCCTCTGTCAGCGCTATCTTCAGCTGGTGAACATTTTCTGGTGGGTGTGGACGTGCCGCTAAGCATCTTCCCAGAGCGTCTCATATGTGTTCGATAGGATTTAGATCGACGGAACGGGCAGACCAATCCATACGAACAATGCTCACTTTCCTAAAGCATATCAACAGCTGCAGTGCGATGGAGTGTGGCATTATCATCCATAAACACGAATTTGGGTCAATGGCACCGCAGAACAGATACACATGGGGAAGGATTAGCTCAGTACAGTAGAGTGCACTGGTTACAGTACCGCCTTCCAGTATCTGGAGTTGTGTACGTCCATCCAAGATATCCTCCCCAGACGAGAACACCGCGACCGGGCTAGCCAGGTGGGTAAAGTGCCTGCCTGGCAACCCAAAGGTAAAGTGTAAAGTGTGTTTAGGGTCAAACGGCACCAGGGGTTTCCCCCATCTCCGCGTTGCTTTCATTGTGGGTGAACCAGTTCGCTGGGAAATGCCAGAGATTTAAAAGTGTATGGATATTGTATATGTGTAGTGTCATGTACCGTTGTTCATAGCTACAGTGGTACACCCGGTCAGCCTCCCCGTGGCATGGTGTGGTAACGTCGGGTCCCACTAGGGGCTCGGCGGCTAACAGACCGGAGGAACAAAGGGCACAACACAATATACAACACATGACCCCCCACACACTTCAAATCTCTGACCCCGACGATACAATGTACACCCGCGGAGATGGGAGAAATCCCAGGAGCCGTTAGACACTAACATACCTTATACCTTATACCGTTGTTCATCTGGTCGTTTAGCCGCTGGACCCCTACTGAGGTCCAACGTTGCCCCACTTTCGCCGCGTGGAGGCAGACCAGGAAACACCAGTAGACTAAGATTTACTCTGGCAGGTCCTGCCGCTTAATTTCCTGAGATTTCGGCGGCTAGGACAAAAAAAAAAAAAAAAAAAGAGAGAAAAAAATAAAAAAATAAAAAATAAAAGATAATAATATATATGTATATTTGGTAAATTCGAAGAGGAATAACGCTAAATTTTGAAAGGCCGAATGTATGGGCGAAAAACGTAATTTGGAGATGATTAAATCAATTCCGAAGTGTAGGGCATTCGCTTGCGTATGTGTGGGTTGAGTGGGTGGGGAGAATGAAGCCTGGGGGGAGAAAAGACAGAAGTATGGAGTCGAGAGAGGAGGCAACCCCAAGTCACAGTGGGTCATGCCCATGCCCCATCAGAAGGGAAAGTGGGAATGGCAAGGAGGGGAGGAGACAGTAAGACCATCTCCCCCCCCCCCACCGGGGATAGGGATATTAAAGATGAAGGAGGCTAGGGCGCCCTCTTCAAGTCGCCAAATGGCGTTTGGCAGCTGTGCTGCGTTAAGTCTCTTTTCTTCAATGTCGAGTCGATTTCAGTCCAGTCGCTCATGGGGTAAGCCCCGTCCTTGTGTTTTTCACTTTCTTGTCTCAGGGTTTTTCTCTGTAGTAACTCCATTGGATGGTATTTTGTGGTCTTGTATAGTTTAACTTGTGGTGGTCTTTCGTCAGACACGATTTATGGTAATTAGCAGTTTTCTCCTCTCGAAGAGGTCCTGCGCATATTGAGAAAGTGCTCTGTATTCCTCTTCTGTGTCAATGAAGTGGGATTCCAGTCCTTTCGGAAGGTAGTGTATCTTTGTGATCAGGATGCCTCTGAGATCTTCATATTCTGGGCAGTCGTAGACCAAGTGATTCCAGTTCTCGACCTCCCCACACGTGCAGTTGGGGTCCTCAACAAGGCCGAACCCGAGCAGCTTCTCCTTAAAGGGGCCATGACCAGTAAGGAGCGAAGTCAAGTGCTTCCCCGGAAAGTACCAGGCCGGTTGCTTGGGTATATTTTGCTGAGGTCGGGGAGGAATTTTCTTGTAATTTCTCCTTTGTCGCGGGTTCGAATCCCGCCTCGGGCTTGGATCAGAGTAAAATGCAAAAACTTTGGGAGGTGCATTATGGCCACAGAAGCCGATGCGCCAACAACTAACAAAAAAAAAAAAAAAAAAAACCCATCTCGACCGCCATATCGATCCCTTTTATTGATGTTTGCGGGGTGATACCGTGTGCCAACCTCTCGCCAGATTAGCTGACGTCCAGAATCGCTGCTGACACTGAATCTACTCTCATCAGTAAAGGGTACCGTACCCCAGTGCGCTGCTGTCAAGTCCTTGTGTTCGATGCACCACTGTAAAAGGGTGTCTCCGAAGGGACACAGCGTACTGACCGTCGGGCAAACAGCACACCTTTGTGGAGTCGCCTGGCCACAGTAAACCGATGTCCTGCGCTCCTGTGCAGCTGGTTTGCAGTGGATCCCGCTGTCTGGTGTCGGTCCCTCTTGGCCTGTAGGAGTATATAGCGGTCATCACTGGGCGTTGTTTTTCGTGAATGACCACCACTGGTTCTTCGAACAGCTATACCTGTCGTTCTTGAAGGCCGACCACGCACGTGAGACGATGCTATGGGCGATACCGAACTCTGCAGCCACACTCCTCGCACTTCGACCTTCCTCGAGCTTCTCAGTTATTCGACCTAGGGTAAAATCATCCAGATGTTGTCTACTGGCCATTTCGTTGTCTGCAACACTGTATGAAACCTATCGAACGTCTGTAACAATCGTGCTCACCATTCGGTAATTATCACATAACTGCTGAACTGCTGCTTTTATCTGTTTATGTGAGCTCTCTCATCACGATTCAAATTTTTGCATGTGCACCAGCTTTCTACTGAATGGCCACATTTATGCAAATCGTCACAGGCTGTTTCGTTTGATTTTGTGGTTGTAACCTTTAGGAATAGTGTTGGTCCTTAAGTTTTGCATACCAGTGTATAAACGCCCATACTTGCTATGCTCATTCTAATGCCCATAGTTCCTTAACTGCTGAGGATCGGACCCATTTTTCACTCAGAATGGCCTCCTGAAACATCGCGTGGTTATGCCAAAGTTGACCAAAATAAACAATAATTACAGCACAAACATATTCGAAGATTTTTAATCAGAACTATACAAAATTAGAACTTGGAGTACCGATGTGTTTATATGAAATAAACTTAGTACATTATTTGAACCTAAGAACTAGTTATGTTATTTTTTGGTTTTTTAGGAGCATTAGCAACTAAGGTTAAGGAATGACCACCGCTCCGGGGATATGCGGTGGTCATTCCTTAACCTTTCCGCATCCTCCATATTTGGTGGTGACGGGCTCGAACCCCGGTCTAATCAAGAAGCGTGTGCTACGCACTGCTGCTCCTTCCCACCTGGCTACGGAGACGCCTTAAGAACTAGTGTTAACTGCATTGAATACTGATTCATCTCTACTGTGTCTTTAAACCTGTGTATTAGAGACAACCTACTAGTGACCTATAATTACGGTACGTCTGCAACCAAGCAGGATTAATAATTAAATTGTCAGCTGCTGACAGATAAAAGATAAACAGGCAGCAAGAAAAAAAAAATTTTTTTTATTCTTTCTTGCTGCCTGCTTATCAAAATTTTTGTAATAATCCAAGCATAAAATTACAATACAAAAACCAATCTGGATGTTTATAGGTGCCTATTCTGATTTGATCCGATTCTTGCTTGTCAGATTTTAGTTTGATTTTAAGCAAGAAGTATTGAGGGACGAGCTGTTGGAACTGGTGAAGATGCCACTTGATTTGCAAATGGATACAGATTCGTAAATAGCCTGAGGTGTTAAACAAGTTATTAAATGTACACAGTGCTTTCATTTCAGGCGCGTTTGACTTTTGTTTCTTAAGTTAAATTTTGTTTTGGGAAAAGAACAAATTAATAGAAGTGAAAAGTAATTAATTAACTAATAATATATAAAAGTAATTATTTTCAGTTCACTGTACATCCTCACAACGTAATCACTTTTTTACCTACCGTAATTTATAATAAAACTTTGAATGCAACAAGTGAGCGCACAGCATCAAAGATCTAGTGCTTGAGCTACGATATGGATTACCCACATATATGAAAAAAGAAATAATTGTAAATTTTTTATTTCACCAGTTTTAATTAATTCGGGATGGCTCGATAAATCTTAACTTTAAAGGATAGATATAAAATTTTATGAAAATGTGTTCACTGGGAATCAAGTGGTTCTATGCATACAGACTAACGACCATGGAGAAAACAATAGGCACTTTACGCTTATGAAAACGTGCTTAAAGATACCATAATATATTCCCATTCAACAAAGAGGAGAAAGTTTGAAATTATGACATAACACAGTCACGTTATCGTTGCGTTGCAATTATAGGGCACACCGCTATTTGAGATCACGGATAATGTTATCACTTTTACGAAGTCTCGATCAGATGTACAGTACCGTTTAAAAGTTTGGAATCACAGCGTATGACAACAGTTTTCGTTAATTTTTTTTTTTTTTTTTTTTTTGAAATTAGCTATAACAATGTAAGGTTCAATATAAAAACACAACACACTACAGAGTAGTTTAAGATTTTGTATTAAGCATTGAAATACTTAAAGCAAAAAATATTGAATGATTAATATTAACAACTCTGCTGATTTTTCATCAAAATATCCTCCACGAGATTTTATCACTGCCGTACACAGATGTGGCATTTTGGAAATTAATTTTCATAATAGTTTCTTGACTAACATTATTCCAAAAGATCTGCAAAGTTCCCATAAATTTTTTGAAGATGGGCTGACTTCACGAACTTGACAGTCCAGGTGATCCCATAAAATGCTTGCTCTGTTGAGATTAAGTCCGGTGATTGGAATAGTCGCACCATAATTTACAATACCCATCCTGTTGTTTACTTGCTTAGAAAGTCATGGTTATCCTGATCGTGGTTTGCCCTTTAAACTGCCAATCTCCTTGAATCGTAGTTTGTACTCCTTTAAATCAAACGCCTAGTTTTTTTGCCAGTACTTCTCATTGAATAGGCTCAGTAAAAACTTGCTTCTTGTCCAAATGGCAGCCGAGCATTCTGGTCTTTTGCCAAAGCTATTGGCCGCAACTTTTGCCCATCTCTGTTCCCACCCCATCAGGGGTGGGAACAGAGATTGCCACTTCAGCCAAAGATAAAGCTAACCTGCTAGCATCCTATTTTTCTTCTAACTCTTGTATTGATGATTTTCGTAAACCACCTCCCACCATTCCTAGTATGCTCCATTCAAGCCTCCTGTGGTCTTCCGTGAAAAGGATGTCAGAAAAATTTGACAAATCTTGATGCTAAGAAAGCTCCAGGCCCCTGATGGTATTTCTCCACTTTTTCTTAAAACTTGTGCTCCTGAACTTACTCCTGTTTGTGTCGCCTTTTTTCACTTTCTTATTGCAAAGGTATTCCTTCTGCTTGGAAATTTGCTCATATCAAGCCAGTTCCTAAAAAGGGCGATAAATCCTTCCCATTCAATTATCGTCCCATTGCATTTACTTTTAATCTTTCCAAAGTAATGGAGAAATTAATTAACCACCAACTCTTAAACTATGAGAAAACTTCCATCTGGTCAATGACGGTCAGTATGAATTCCGTAAGTATCGATCCACTGGTGATATTCTAGCTTATGTTACTCATCTACATACAAATTCAATGGAAAAATTTGGTGAAACTCAAGCTGTTGCTCTTGATATTTCAAAGGCTTTTGATCGTATTTGGCATAAGTCTTCTAAATAAGCTCCCATCTTGTGGTTTGCCAACTGTTTTTTTGTAACTGAGTACAGTATCCAGTTTTCTCTCTCATCGCTCATTGCGGGTGATGGTAGATGGCGCTGTCTTCCAACTTCTCCACTAATGCTGGTATTCCCCAAGGTTCAGTTTTTTCTCCCACTCTTTTCCTTTTGTATATTAATGACTTTTTTTTACATTGACAGGAAATTCTATCCATAGTTTTGCTGATGATTGTACATTGCATTCCACCTTCCAGTTTGAGAAACCTTGCCCTGCACAAACAGCTTCAACTCGAATATCCACTACCAACTCCTTAAATGCTGATCTCGAGGTAATTCTTCAGTGGGGCAAAGATAACTTAGTTTGATTTCAATGTTTCTAAAACTCAGTCTTGTCTTCTATCTCGCAAAAAAGATTCTTTTGCTCCCATGCTTACCTTCGATGATTCTTAGATTTATAGACAAGATCACATCTCTATTAGGGATTACCTTGACTTCTAATCCCTCTTTGCATAAGAACATTACAATTATTGTTTCCTCTGCATCTGAAAAACTGGGTTTTCTCTTCCGCTCTCGGTACTTTTCTTGCAAACAGCTATTCACTGTATAAATCGCAAATTCGCCCTACCATGGAATATTTTCACACATCTGGGCGATGGCCCCAAAACCTCTCTCAGGCTTCTAGATTCCATTTCAGAAGAGGGCAGTTAGGCTAATTAATGACCCATCTCTAACAAAGTCTCTCCACTCTCTGTCTAAGAGACAGAGTGGAGAGACTTTTTCTGTTTCTGCTGCATGCCTTTTATATAGATACTTCCATGGGCATTGTTCTGAATTGGCGTCTATAATTCCTGCTCTCTCTTCCAAAATAGTCTGAACACGTGCCGCAACCAATCAACAAACTTTTACTGTCCAACTTCAAACTCACAACCAACTTCAAACTCACAACCAACTTCAAACTCACAAAACCAACGTTTGTTCTTTCTTATTTATTCATTCACTTCCGTTCTCTGTAACAACCTTCCTCATACGTATTTCCTTAAAATTACAATCTCCATAAGTTCAAGTCTAATTAGAACAAATATCTTCTTTCATCCTCTCAACCTTCAACCCATGCACAATACTAAGTATTACAGGGGTTCTACACATCTCGTGTTTGGGGTTTTCATAAAAAAAAAAAAAGAAGAATAACTTTTTTTATACAGAGTTATAATAATAACACTTTATTATAACTCTGTATAAAGAAAGTTATTCCTTTTTTTTTTTTTTCAACACTCAGGTAGTTCTTTCTTGCGATGTTTATCACTAAACACAAAACTTACCAAAAGCAGAACACGGGTGTTCGATTTTATAAGTTAAAACTCGTACTCCTCAATTTATGTTGCTGCAAAACGCTCTAGAATAATCGTAGTAATCTTTTACAGTATTGAAAATACAATAGTCGTACTTTCTAGAATCATCTACAGCTTTCAGGAATCGTTTGCAATATTTTACCACATCCAGGAGTCTTCTATACCTTTCTGAAATATTCACGAATATTCTAGAAATTTCTTAAATACAGTATTATTTAAGGTTTTTGGTTTTTATACATAATAAAAAAATGTTAAACAGGTTGGTCCTATTCTAATAAAAACTTTAAAAATTAAGAAAAATGAAACTTGATTCCAATTTTTTAGGCGGGAGTGTATAGGAATACTATACATAGAAAATACCACGTTTATTATATAATCAGCACTTCGGTTTATGTTACGCTTTTTCGCCTTATCGTATTTTACGCACGTGCATGTTTGTCTAACAGCCCGATTTGTTTTTGAACTCCGGCATGTTGCATGTCAAGTTACTGCTGTTGCTTCGTATGGTTATCAGTGTCGTTACTCAGTGAAAAAAGAAAGTACTGTATCTTTACTCCAATGATCTGACAGTTTTACAGTAGAACATTAATCCTTTTTTTCTCTCCTAATTCTTGATTTCAGTATTTTCTTTATTTGTTTTTAATGGTTTGTATGGATTTTCAAAAGTATCTATGATAGAAGCTGCTTGAAGCTGAGTCCCGAAATGATCACAATAAGCAGCGTACACTGTGTATATCTGAGGGGTATAATGGCACTGCGGGGAAAGTAATAATTTCTTGTAGAGAATGATAAACAGTATATCGAACATTTTATTCAGTATCAGAAGTTTGGTGGTCTGAGAGACAACGGAATTAACATAAGAAGGATGAAGTCGAGGTGTTGGATAACTTCCAATAAGGTTTGTATTCCTTATGAATGAACTACTTATAAAGTAAGCATTGGAAGTTGATGGTTTGATTTGGACATGTTCTTACTCAAAGAGAAAATCGAGGTAGGGCTGAAGTTCATATCAGAGAATGAATCAACGACTTTTTAGATATTCAAGTCATTCGCAAATACTCGAAATTAGCATACTGGAACGTGGGTTAAAATCACTGATATAGGACTAACAGAAGAGGATCTAAAGAAGAGCTTGTGGGACTCTTTGTGATAGAGGGAAAGGAAAGGAACAAAAGTATACTTCAGTAAGAATTTTTAAAACAACGATTCCTAAGCAGCTTAGGAAATACTGAAATCAAGCAAGTTTTTATAAATGAACTAACAGGCGAATAGAAACATGACACCACGTGTAAGCAAGTTCTTGCTAGATGTAAAAATTTATTTTCTGAAATTTTTAATTTTAATTCAGGATTTTGAATTGGTCCATTTTGAAGCCCATGTTTCGTCTATGTGATACACTACATTTGTTGTTTGGTCTCATGGTCACATTGATCATATTTATTTATTTTTTTATTTATTTATTAGCCATATGGTGCAAGGAAGCCTGAGGCTTTTGCTGCACCGGCCAAAAAAAAAAAATAAATAAAAAATAAATAAATAAATAAAAACGATCATGGCAGTGATAACACCGGGGTGGGACAACTCCCAGCGGTCCGTTTTAAAATGTTTAGAAAATGTGAGAGATAAATTGTGTGACAAATAAAATCCTTTTTAAATACTGTATATACATTAGGTATGTAAATTTGTATTAATACAATGTATTAATATATGTTTACATACCTAATGTTAGTTGTAAAAAGTTGCAATATTTGAAAGCGAAATTTCTGTCTCCTCCATACTGCGATTCTAGCCATCTCTATGAGTCATAGGACCAAATGACAAAGCATGGGTTGGAAGTACCACGTCGCTACCGCTGCACTTAGAATCAACAGTTTGTTGGAATACGGAGTGAGTTGGGCTTCTTTGATTTCCTAGAGACACGGCTTTCAACATAGCTCTGTTTTTTTACTAGAACAGTTTGTGCCCATATCTGTAATTCTGAATAACCATTCTCTTCACCAGATCTTATTCCCATTGGCTTTCACGTGCTTGCAGTACAGAGACCTTAGAGAATGGAAGTCTTATAGTGACCAGGACGTGATGCCCGCTGTGAATCATTGTTAACTAAATGATTTATTTTCAAAGTGAATACAAGCTTTGGAACAACTGGACTAAATGCATTTTCTCCCCCCACCTTTTGGAACCCTCATTCGTGCATACAAGATCTTAGGGATACCTATGATGAACCGAAACGGCGTTTCGTCGAATTGCATATTTTTGTACTGGAAATAAAAGTCCTTTGAGCAACTTTGTTAGAGCAGGCGATAAGGTTCTAAAGCAATGGTTTCAGTAGTTTGAAATCGTTCTGCCACTTGTAATGTGATATCATGCTATTCCGGTCTTTGGTCAGCTTCCCATTCGTCGACTACTTTTAATTTCAGTGATTTCATAGATTCTTAAATATCCTGAGGTATTAATTACCTTGATTTTGAGAGCATGTTCAATTTCAGAAGCACAGTTTGGATGAGTTTTACAATAAAGTCATTTGTATGATGATCATACAAATATTTTTGGTAATATTTTGGTAAAATGTTTTTCATTTGTCATACAAATGAAAAAATATTACCAACTGGAACACTAACATTCGAAGACAAAAAATACATATTATTTTAATTTTGTAAAAAGTTTGTGACACATATAAGCATTACACACTAGTTTTCAATGATTTAGTGAACTAGTGTGTTTAAATTTTTAAAAGTAAACGTGTCAGTCTGAGTCCTGATCCAATTCACGCCAATTCCGTGTAAATGTTTGAAAGGAGCTTTTTATAGATATTTAAAAGTCGGTACGCATTTATTTAAAAAGTGAAAAAAATGAGTCCCTCCTTTATTTTTAGACACCGGTAGATATAATGCAATTATTTTTATTTACTTATTTTTGTATAGAGCCCATTATCATTGGTTTTCAGTGGTGTCCAACCGCAGGGCGCATAGGTTCGTTACTTCACACTGTGCTGCCCAAGGGCACGCAAGCAGGCTTGAGTATTATGTATCCCTCCAAGTTTCAAACTGACGTATCACAAATTATACAGGATGAGTTTTATTCAGCCGAACATCAATATTGTTTAGAAAGAGAAATGAACACTTAAACTGTATTTAGAAGTGTTGGGAAATTCTTGCCACAACATGTTCAGTGTGTTCAATCATTTCATGTTCAATCACTTTCTTCAGTGGATTCTTTTGAAACACTCATCTTTGAGATAACCACACGGTTTAATAAAAATCACACCTGGTTAAATCAGGTGACACTGGAGACCACTCCATTCATTTGCTATTCACCTCGGTAGCGATTAGAAACCACCCTGTTTCCAAAAATTCATCCAAGAACTCCAGGACGACAACTGCAGTATTCAATGTTGCCAACCAAATCGCCAAGCCTTTCTCTACAACATGATGATGTTGGTACGAAAAATTTGCGAAACTGCAAAAAAAAGACAAAAAAAAAAAAAAACACCCTGTAGTTTGAAAATATTCGTTTTTAGTAATATTAGATTTTTCTATATTGCTTACATTTTTTATGTATCTTCCTCTGTATTTAACAATATTAGTATAACCATATAAGAATGTTATTAGTATAATGTAATAATTGTTAATTTTCGTGTATAATTATTAAATGTTAAAAAAAAAATAAACTAAATATGAAAGTTGATAAGGAGAAAAGTAATTCTATTCGAAAATTGCGTAATTAGTGGTAAGGCATGCTTTCCGCAAGAACCTATGCGGTTCGAGACCTTTGGCATTTTATCTGTTTTGTTCCATAGCTAAAAAAGGTTTACCCAATCCTGATTTACCTGATTTTAAAATATTTTATTCCTTTTTTTCAGTTACCTCGGAGATGTATACACTTTTATAACATTATTTTAATAACCAATGTTCCCACGAGAGGGCAGTAACAGTAGAGTATTCTAATACCTTGACATAGCAACAGGGCAGTTGCTTTGCCAATACTGTAGTTTGATCACGCACAAGTTTGTTTACGTTGACACCTGCACAGACACAAAATCGAAGTAGAGAATAAATAATACTGGGTAAAATTCCGTTTGATTACAAAAATGGTGGTAGCAAACTGTACGAGCGTAGGTGGTGGTAAGAATTTTTTTACTACTCACCAGTATGAGTTCAAATATAATGTTTTAATCAGTCAGTACATTTTGGTTAACGTGTACGAGTTCATTGCTGGAAAGAATTTCGAGAAATTTCTGACTTTTATCGAATTGTTTCAGCAGGTTATTTGCCTGCGATTTGAAATAATTTAATAAACTTGCATCTCTGATATAGTAATTACACTTGTGAGAGGAAACTCTAGGTTTTATTCGTTTCGCATTTTTGTTTCCATCTCTGTGCTTTCTGATCTAAAAATATTCGTTAAGGAAAAGCATATACTGTACTTGAATATATTAAAGCAAAACATTTATAGTGTCACTGACATCAAAGGAATATAAAGCCTTCGTGAAAGCAAATTACTTAGGGAAGGCTTGCTATTTAATATAAGAACTTCGATCAGTAATAATTTATGCAATGGCCACTATACACTAGAAGCGAATCAATCAGAACTCAGACTACTAATAATTAACTTTAGATGCTAACACAGCGATGGAGTAAAAGAATTCCAAAACAGCTACGATGTACGTAGTAAATTATGTGATATTTTATATCAGTGTTAAAGTTATAATAATAAATTAATTAACCGATAAGGTTAGGAACAATAAAATGAAGTATTTTTTAAGGAAGAATTAACAAAATAGCCAGAAATGATTTCAATACTGTAATTGTCTTAATTTGGCTGAATGAAATGGGGTTTTATTTGTAAGCTGTAAATTCAGATGTTCAGTTTTGGCTTATTCTTTGTTTTAGACAGGGTTTCTTTTTAGGTGCAGGCGGTCGCCAGAGCCCAGTCGAAAACAAAGATTGCCCTCCCCCCCCCCCTTTCTTCTTTTTTATTCCCCCAATTTGGAAACATTGAATAGACTTCAATGATCGTGTAGGGGATACGACACTTTTCACTCTTTCAGAAAGATCTCGGTTGAAATCTTGTCGGAATTTTTAGATTATTTTTCAATCCAAACTACTGATATCGTTAAATCAGGCGGGGTGGAGGTTAGGGTTTATCCCTGATTGCTTTAGCTCGTACAATATGAAAATCGGCCCGTTACTGCACATAACTGAAGACACATACGAACTGACTTGCTATGGCCAAAGTAGTCGATATGAAAAAAATTCCCAATTCAGCCATCAAGCTAACGACTAGAAGCACATCTGATCAATAGCGCCATCTATAAAACAGGCTGCACTTGTTGACTGAATAGGATTAACTAAGCGCTCTCAGAATGTGTAATTGCATATTTGTAAGACTTGTACAGTGTAGTAAGGCACACGCGTTTGAGTGAACAGTGATTTAAGCGCACGTGACTTCTAAATACGTTTAGTAATTATATCCATTGCCAAAATAATTAATTGTAAACTGCTCTGACGTGGTCGTCGTGCCGAAGTATAAACGACCAAGAAAAACCTTAGGGAGTAACAGCAGACTACGATATCTCGTAGTATACTGTTGCTCCCTATCTTATGAAGTTTACTCTCGGGCAGCGAGTTGTGGAAAGATGCAGTAAGTTACCTGAAAGTGTGGTTGAGGCGGAGAGTTTGGAAAACTTCAAGAAGGAATTGGATAGGCACGTTTTGATGATAGGGAATAAGTTTTATATTGAGAATAAGTTTTCTTCTTTACATCATTAATGCCATTTTAATAATAAATTGTGTGTTAGTCCTTGTATTTGATTCGGATATTTTTGCTAGGATTTAATTGATAAGGCTTTATGACAATGACTACGAGAAAGATTTGGAGAGAGAGAGAGAGAGAGAGAGAGAGAGAGAGAGAGAGAGAGAGAGAGAGAGAGATGTATTCTTTATTTCTTCACATACATATACACACGTGCGCAAATCACACGGTGTGTGTCCCAAAGCAGGAGCAGAATCCCGAATGGACTTTCAGCCAGAGTTTTGACCCATAGCGAATCAAACAAGAAGAGCTCACAAGTAAGACCCAGAGGCAATCACCCCAAAAGTGAATCTAATATACGTTCTCCTCTTCCTGATTTCAGTAAATTATGCATGAGTACGAAATAAGAAAATGTTTGGGCCCATAACAGGTCATGAGCGGTTAGCCTGCTGTTGCTCAGAGATTTAATTCCCAATGTACTGAAGAAATGGAAGCGGAGAGGTGCCACCAATCCCAAGAAAGGCAAGGACCGGGTTATCCCAAAGTGCTGACCAGTACGTGCCTACGCACATTGAGACGGCTGGTTACCTTAACTCACTATGACACCGAAAAGAATCTGTCTGTAGTTGTGAACGGCAACAGTAAAATATGTCTTGCCACGTGATGTCGATGCTATTAATTTTCACGGAAGAGCTGCCGCCCACAAGTATTTTGATAATAGAAACAAATGCACATCCGTCGATTAGCATGGCATACTGAAACTGCACTTTGAATCAACAAAAATCGGTTTTGTGCAGCAGTTTCGATAAATATGTCCATCAGATTGGACATACTGTACTCGTATTTCGGTATGAAGGATGCCTGGAGATCGCGTGCCACCTGCGTATGTTTCCCTAATTGTGAAATTGTGAGGGTATTTCGGTCTGGGGATTTTCATCTCGTGGCGTGGCGTGGTCTAGGTCTGGATAATTCTCTGGCCTACACTGCCAATTTTATAGAAGCCGCCCTTGCACTTTCCAACACGA
This sequence comes from Mastigoproctus giganteus, assembly GCF_048544385.1. Classification (NCBI taxonomy): domain Eukaryota; kingdom Metazoa; phylum Arthropoda; class Arachnida; order Uropygi; family Thelyphonidae; genus Mastigoproctus; species Mastigoproctus giganteus. Next base: position 211,478,888 of record NC_143577.1, on the reverse strand, counting down.
CAGCACTCTGTCAAAAAGCAAGGATTGTGAACGGGTATTTGAAGAGACTATCGGAACATTGCAATCGTCGGCAACAGAGCACCGACCTCTGCCCAACTGAACATCTCTGGGGTGAACTAGAATGCAAAGACAAGACGGCTGTTTGGATTTTCATTATAATTCTGCATTTATTTTATTTCATTTATTTACTTATTTTTGCCCTAATTCTGCACTGGCGAAACGGCTGGCCACGTATTTTGACGAACGATCAAACAAAATTGCCACTGCAGCTGCAGCAAAATCATTCAAGAGGTCCAGGAACGCACAAGAGAGATTGCCAATGGTTACTTTAACTGAGCATTTCATCGGAGTTGTTTTTATGGGTTAGTTGTGGTAAACAAACCAGCATTCACAAAAGTCAATTCTCAGCGCCAGTTACAGTGGTATTGTTCTTCCAGAAACTACATTAGAGGATTGGAAATGTGTGCTCTCTAGGGATGAATTCGTCCTCTGTAGCAGTTTAGTCATCATGATACACCGTCGTTTAGAGAGGTAAGAGTTCGATACCTGTCGACGACTGGAGGAAAATCTGAAACCCTCTTCAATCGACATAGTGTTTGGGGAGGGGGTTTCCACCGGTGGTTCCCCACAACTGAGCCATAAGTACTCTTGTGAAGTATAGATTACTCTGCACAAACCAGAAAAAAGTATTGTGTGGTATATGTGAGTAGTATTATGTTGGGATCTGTTGTGTTCTAGCTTTTGGCCGCAGGGCCAAGGATGGGACGACACCGCTAGGAAGTAAGCCAGGCTGCCCATTATTCTCCGGCTGGTCTTCGCCAGGGTCACCTGAACTTCGTGGACGAATACCAAGTTAAAAAAAAGAAAGAGAGAGGAGAAAGAGTGGGAGGGATGTAGATGAAGGCATCCCCCTAATTATCGATGGGACATTGGCTCTACTAGGCGAAAGGAGGGAAGGCTATCCCAGGGAGAGGGAAGAAAAGCCACCCAGCGAGGGTACTGGGTGTGGTCGCCTGTTTTGGCATTGCAGAAATCTTAAAATGCTGGATCCTACCGAATCCGAGAACTGGGTCAGCAGCATCCTACCCAGGGTATACCCGAGTAAGTGTGGTCAGGTGAAATCCTAACCAGTCATGTGGCTGGGTTATCAGTCCATGTAGGTGGAAGTCGAAGGTCACTCCTGGGAATTAAGACGCTGTAAGTCAGAGATAATAGTAGAGTCGCTATTGGTAAAGTCAAGTCCAGGTTTAGATGGCAAAAGTTTTAGGTGAGGATGCTCAGGTTGGGAGAAAGGTGCAGAGGGAGACATTAGTTACGGGCAGGAGAAGTGTAGTTTTATATGGTGGCCATTATTGTTCTTCTGCGGGTGACAGGCATCTGAGCGAAGTTGGTAAAAGCTTAGTAGTGTACTGCTGGTCTGTTATGAAAAGGTACTCTCTGTATTGTGGAAAGTCTTGTATATCAGTGATTAGTTGGCTAAGAAGGTCCTCGTAGCTAGGACAGATGTAGACTAGATGATGCCAGTCTTCTATCTGGCCGCAGTGGCTGTAGGGATCTTCAGTAATGCCCACAGATGTTAGTTTTTGATTGATGGGACCAGGAGAGAACAATATTGGAGGTTTCGGATAGACAATCGCTATTTCTGGTATAAACTTCTTTGTGATAGGTACCTTGGTGGAGTCGGTTCATCGTGCTTGCCATATTTGGTTCAGTTTGCTAGAGAGAATCTGCTTTTCTTGCTTGATATTATTTGAAACGTTGATGCTGTTGTCGTAGATGGTTGTGGGGATAGAGCGGGAGAGACCTCTTATCGGCAACGTAGTTAGCTGATCTCACGCGGAGGGAGCAGTTTTCCTCTTGAATTAGCAATATTTTTTTTTAGATGGCACAATATACAAATTGCTCGGCGAACACAGACTTCTACAGAAAAATAAATATTACGTCTTTGTAGTAATGAGGCCGTTATAAACTTTCAACCTATTGAAAGAATCTGATTCTCGTGAGAGCTAGAAGAACAATGCTAGAAAATACAGTGGTGGAAGTTGTTGTAGGGTTTCAGGTGCATCAGTGACCCAGACCGTATTGCGCTGTTCTATATTATGTCTGTAGAAATGTGTGTTTGTGGACTGATTTGTTGCATGTTGAGGGGTTGAATTACTCTGGAAAACCTTACTCTCTCCACCTGAGATTAGATAACTAAAGTCTCTTTTGAAGAGGACTTTAGAAATTCCTCCAGTATACGTCAGGAATCGAACCCAGACCTCTCCAAATGATTTTGCAGTTCCTAATTCATTTCACAAATATACGTGGTCTCAATTCTAATCTCAACGATGTCCATTTCCACTTGCATGTTTGCCAAACCCCATGTACTTTTTCTGACAGAATCTCAGTTATCGGTTGATTCAACTACTGCTAATTCTCAGATGCCCAAATTATTCGCTGTATGATTCCTTTCGCCTCAAAGGTGGTACTTGTGCATATGTCCGTTCTGATATTCCTTGTCAGAGACTTGGCAATTCGGAATCTCCTCTCTTTGATCTTTTCTGGCTAAAAATCTCTCTACCTCATTGTGTCAAATTCATCTGTTTTCTCTACCGTTCTCCCAACTCCACCAATCACTTGGAGCTCTTTGACTTACTCTCTTTGCAACTTTTTGCACAGATTGTTCATTTATCTATAAGAATACCGGACAATCCTAATCATACAGCCAATACGCTTGATCTTTTTCTCACAAACAACCCTTCTAAGTACACGGTCGAAGTGAGAGGTCCTATAGGCACTTCAGATCACAACTTGGTGAATGTCTCTTCTCCAATGGAACCTTTATCTCATGGCTATTCCCAACCTCCTGTTGTTTGGCATTACAAGAATGCAAAATGAGATGACCTGCGAGAATTCTTTTCTTCTTTTCCTTGATCGGATTACTGTTTCAAAACTTCTGATGTCAACGTTTGCTCAGATCGTGTCAGTGAAATTATTCTTGCAGGAATGGAATCCCTTATCCCACACTTCTCTTTAAAATCTCGTCCTTTAAGTAAACCTTGGTTTTTCAATAAATGTGCTAAGGCTGTTCAAAAGAAGAACGTTGCATATCGTAATTGGCTTGTTTCTAATTCTCCAGTTTCATTTTCTGCTTACACCAAAGCTCGCAACAATTGTAAAGCAGTTATTAATCAGTCCAAACTAGAGTTTGAATGGGCTAAGAGTAGAAAACTTGCTTCATGCCCTAATGGTAGCCGAGCATTCTTGTCTCTTGCCAAAGCTATTGGCCGCAACTTTTGCCCATCTCTGCTCCCACCTCTGTCCAAACCAGATGGTTCTGTTGTCACTTCAGCCAAGGATAAAGCTGACCTTCTAGCATCTCATTTTTCTTCCAACTCATGTATTAATGATCTTGGTAAAACACCTCCCACCATTCCCAACACGCTCCATTCAATGCCTCCTGTGGTCTTCCGTCAAAAGGATGTCAGAAGGATTTTGATGAATCTTGATGCTAAGAAAGCTCCAGTTCCTGATGGTATTTCTCCACTTGTTCTCAAAACCTGTGCTTCTGAACTTACTCCTATTCTTTGCCGCCTTTTTTCACTTTCTTATTCCAAAGGTGTTTTTCCTTCTGCTTGGAAATTTGCTCATATCCAGCCAGTTCCTAAAAAGGGTGACAAATCTCTCCCATCCAATTATCGTCCCATTGCAATCACTTCTACTCTTTCTAAAGTAATGGAGAAATCAATTAACCGCCAACTCTTAAACTACCTAGAAACCTTCCGTCTGATCAACGATCGCCCGTATGGATTCCGTCAGTGTCGATCCACTGATGATATTCTGGCTTACGTTAGCCATTTATGGACTAATTCAATGGAAAGGTTCGGTGAAACACAAGTAGTTGCGCTTGACATCTAAAAGGCTTTCGATCGTGTTTGGCATAAAGGTCTTCTAAACAAGCTTCCATCTTATGGTTTGCCAACTGTTTTTAGTAATTGGTTATCCAGTTTTATCTCTGATCGCTCACTGAGGGTATCGGTAGATGGCGCTCTGTCTTCTAACTTCTCCACTAATGCCGGTGGACCCCCCAAGGTTCAGTTCTTTCCCCCACTCTTTTCGTCTTGTGTATTAACGACCTTCTTCCATTGACTGGAAATCCTATCCATAGTTTTGCCGATGATAGCACATTGCATTCCACTTTCCATTTTGAGAAACCTTGTCCTGCTCAATCAGCTTCAACTTCTCGAAAATCTGTTATCAATTCCTTAAATGCCGATCTTCAGGTAATTCTCCAGTGGGGCAAAGACAACTTAGTTGATTTCAACCCTTCTAAAACTCAGTCTTTTCTTATATCTCGCAAAAAGGATTCTTCTGCTGCTATGCTTATCTTTAGTGACACTCCGATTTCTAGGCAAAATGATATATCTCTTTTGGGGATTACCCTGACTTCTAATCTCTCTTGGCACAAGCACATTACAAATATTGCTTTCTCTGCAACTAAAAAACTTGGTTTTCTCTTTCGCTCTCGGCGTTACTTTTCTTCCAAACAGCTGTTCACTCTGTACAAATCGTAAATCCGTCTGGGATGGTGCCCCCAAAACCTCTCTGAGGTTTCTTGATTCCATTCAGAAGAGGGCAGTTAGGTTAATTAATGATTCATCTCTAACAGAGCCTCTCCACTCGTGTCTCATAGACGTACTGTTTCTGCTGTATGCCTCTTCTACAGATACTTCCATGGGCACTGTTCTTCTGAATTGGCTTCTATAATCCGCTCTCTCTTTCAAAACAGTCCGAACACATGCCGCCACCAGCCAACAAATCCATTTACTGTCCAACTTCAAACTCACAGAACCAACTTTTCATCTTCCTCGTTTATTCATTCAACTGCCGTTTTCTGGAACAACCTTCTTTCATACGTATTTCCTGAAAATTACAGTCTACAGAAGTTCAAGTCCAATGTCAACAAATATCTTCTTTCGTCTTATCAATCTCCAACCCAAGCACGGTACTAAGTACTATAGGTTCTGATACCTGTCGTGTTTGGGATTTACATAAAAAAAAAAAAAGATTTACAAGTGGCGGAACCCCTATACTGTCACGGAGGGCAGTGGTGAAAGCGTAATGGTATGGGTATGCTTTCTGTGGCATAGCAATGTTGGCTGAGTTTTGTAGGAGCGTACAGCGAGTGTACTATCAAACGGTGTTTATCTCAGACAACATTCTCATTTCCTGCGCTGAGGGAATTTTACGTTGAAGGGCCATACACATCTCATCAGGATACTGATCCCTGATGTAAAACGCAATGTATAATTGACCTGGTTTGAAGAGAACGCTGGTTTAAAGAGAACTTGTTGCTATTGGGATGGTCAGCTCAGAGCATCGATCTTAACCCCATCGAGGAGTTATGCGAGGAATTTTTATGGGCTTTTCTCACAGCGTGAAAAAAGAAAACAGGCAACTCTACCACAGAACATGCACAAAATACAAATACAGTGAAACTTCCCTTTAACGGACAGCCATGGGGAACGAAAATGTGTCCGTTAGAGAGAAGTGTCCGCTAACAAGAAGTCTGAGCGAGAAAAAAAAAAAAGAAAGAAAGAAAAATCGTTAAACGTTTAATGTAAAATTAAATTAAAATATGTACAGATTTTGAACAATATTTTTGTAAATAATATACAATTACATACACAAGAGATAAAGAGAAATCGTTAAACGTTTAATGTAAAATTAAATTAAATTATATACAGATTTTGCACAATATTTTTGTAAATAATATACATACAATTGTGCTATGCATATTATGACTTTATCTTGAGAAAAATACATACAGTACATCACTTATTTTCTTCTCCACCTTCTTCCGGCTGATAATTTTGTTTTCAACATTTGTTTGGAGTGAAGAAACCGTCGAAAGTTCTTCAGTATCTTCTTCAGCGGCGAAAAACATTTTTAAACGATTGATTTGTATGAGCACTTCTATTTTCATCGGTGGTTCGTCGTTAATATGTTCTTCGACAGAATGACCTCCTTCCATTTCTTCATCCTCATGAGAAACTTCTTGAAAAATATCGATGATAATGTCGTTGATATCTATAGCACCATCTTCTGTAGTGAGGTTCGAGTCTATACCTTTGTAGCCAGGGTCACTTTGTAGCTGAAGTATCGTACATTATCAATAGATGTTGAAGTTCTTGTTCTTCTTGGTGCTCCACATTGCTGTTCACAACTTTAATTTTTGCGTTTGAGAAGCCAGACTTTACAAAACAGTTCACGACAGTTTGTTTTCTAATTGCGTTTACTGAAGAGGAAATCCACTGAATCGCATCTAGGATAGGATGCTGATTTTCGCACATGTTACATCGTTCATGTTTGCAATGAGATGTCTTAAAACACGTTTTCTGTAGTGAAGTTTAAAAATTTTTATTATCCCTTGATCCAAGGGCTGACACTGCAGATGTTTGTTGGCAGAAAAACGATTTGAATATTGGACAATTCAATGTGCGGATGAGATGCAGCATTATCCATGAAAAGAATAATTTTCTGTTTTGACGAATCATGTTTTGGTTAAAGTGACTTATCCATTCGCTCATGATATCTCGTGTCATCCACGCTTTTTTATTAGACTTCCAATCAACATTCAAGATTCAACTTTATGCCCTTGAAACAACGAGGATTTTGTGGTTTTCCTATAACAAGAGGTGGTTCAAAATCTCCCAGCATATTTGTACACAATAGTACAGTCAAGCGTTCCTTAGAAATTTTTCCGCCCTGGCACTTTTCGTTTTTTAGACTCGTTTTTCAGGAAGGGCTTTAAAAAACAAACCTGTTTCGTCACAGTTGTAAATGTCCTTAGCTTCAAAATCACGACATAAATCTTCCAATTTGACGGTCCACTCTGTTACAACCGGTCAGAGTGGACAGTATCAACAGATCCACCTTCACCACTTACGGTTTTCCAAGAAATTTTATGCTTGTTCAATACAAGTTTTGAACTTGTCTAGCCATCCCACAGAAGCTTTGAACTCATTTACTCCCATAGATTTCGCAACCTCCAAAGCCTTTTCCCTAATAATAGGCCATTAATGGGAATTTTTTTAGCACGTGCGCGACAAAACCACTTGTACGTAGCATTGTCAATTTGAAGTCCAACAGTTTTCGGGAATGATTTTTGAACCTGATCATTTCCGTGTTGCCAAAATTGTTTGAGCAGTTCATTTTTTTTCCTTTAGGATGTCGCTTACCTGCGTCTTCCCGATTTTGAATTTTGCAGCGAGGTTGCGAACACTATTTTTTTTTTGCCGATCATACGCTTTCTTGGCGTATGATCGGCAAAAACCTTAGTTGTTTTTGCGCCAATAAACCCAAAATCACTCACTCACTCACTCACCCGATCATACGCATTAATGAGTTCGACTATCTTTTAAAGTTAAGTGTTTACGAGAAGACATTGTGCACTTAACACGACACTGAACAAAACTGAAACTGAAAAGACGAAAGACCGACCATATTCCCCACCCCTGCACACACCGAATTCATCAGAAGTTGCCTTAAAATTCTTGAAAACAGGGTTTAGAACCGAGACGTAAACCTTGATAAAATTCAGAGAATCGGAAATAGAAAATAAACATACGATTGAGGCAATACGTGGAAGAAAAGTTCCTAGAAAAAGGGCCGTGAGCTCGCCCGTTGTCCATTATGGGGAGATCAAATTAAGTGCTAATCTAAACGAAACAGTGCAGATTGCCTGTCCGCGTCCGTTACAGAGAATGTCCGCTAGACAGAAGCTGAAAACACGTTAAAACCAATGGAGGTGAGTTGGGGATTTTGAAAATGTCCGTTGTAGAGAGATGTCCGTTAACGGGAGGTATCCGTTAGGAGAAGTTTCACTGTACAGCATATAACGCCTCACAGCCCTTGCTTAATAAAAGAAAAAAAAAAAAAAAAAAAAACTTAACCGCATTGCATACGAGCTTCAGAGGCGTGTAAGATATCAATCGTGGATACAGACTTTACATGACGCATTAAAACATTTCCCGCATGACAAAAGACAAAATATTTCCAATGAAAGTTGCCAAAAATTGATGCAAAAGTTGTTGCTTAGGCCAGAGCTTCTCAAACTTTGCGATATCCAACCCCTTAAGACGGTAACTGTAATGATTCATTTGGGTTAGAGTTGGGAAAGAAATAAATATAGCACTTATCTTTAATAATTAAATTTTAATATATAAATAAAATAAAACAACGAGAGAACCTTCCAGATTTATAACAAAAATATTGAGGCAAAACTGTTCAAAATTTGCATTACCCCACCCAGTTACTTGCATTCCCGCACTGTATTTTTTAGTCAGTTTTACGAATGTCTCTTGGTTTCTCCTTACTTCTGGTAATAATGCATATCCTTTTGAATCCTTGTCTTAAAATAATTCAGAAGGAGAATATTATCTCTTATGAAATAAAATCTAGAGTTATAAGCGAATTTCCCGCTCTAGTAACAATTGAAGCAAATTTTATTCACTTTTTACCAATTCGTGATACTACGGGTGTGGTGGTTGCCTGTTAAACGGGCCAACTCATTGTGAAATCCCCACACCGCTCGCAATGTGCAGTCTGTGCCATTGGTGTCAAGAAAGACAGTTCACTTATAAAAGTGATGAATGGTTTAGTTATACTTTGGTTTTTAATATTCAAATTATGTATTTAAGAAATTAACAATTTACTATTTAACTAATTTGTTATTCATTGTAAATGTTAATATCATCTGAAAATATCAGACTTTTTTACAGCAAGGGCAAATATATTTTGCCTGCTTATAAACTTTTTCTGGAATGAACTAACGTTAACAGAGAAGTATGATTTTAGTAGACATCCCTAAAAAGATACGTGCATGTGCTAATATTGATCCATTCTCCACACAGCCAGAACCCAGATGCACTACAGTTCGTTTATTTTATTAAAAAGATGAGAGCAGGGATTGGGTCAATATTAGCACAACAATATGCTTGTTAATATGAATTTATTGGCATTCGTGGTTATCACAATGGTTATAATTGTTCAAATAACGGGAAGAAATATTTATGGGCTTTTGTAAAACCGTGGTCGAGTTAGTTGATCTAGTGCGAGGGTTGCATGAGGGTTCGTGCAACTCTTTAGAATATAGAACAAGGAAAACTGTTTGAAACATAAAAAAAAAAAAAGAATGGATTATCTCCTTTCAAAAGCTCGAGAGAGAGAAATTGCTTTGGATTCCCTGGCTGTTAACCATTTCAAGTCTTTTCAGTGTCTAAATGCAAACATGAAATCGTCACCCCCCCCCTCACTGTATGAAATTGTCCCACTATTACTATTATTTTTTCATCCCTGGGAGCTGACCACTGATTCATACATAATAGAAGCGTGAGTTTGATTCCAGGAACTTTTATAGTCCCTCCTGCCACACTGTGGTCAAATTAATCAGTATTGGGCGAAGATAAAATGGCCCGAAATGAGTGCAATGTTATTTTTGTGCAGTATGTGTTGTTTAGTTGTTTTTGGACACTTTTCTAACAGGATGGCGATTACTTGGAAAGCTTGTCTAGTACCGTATACGCACTAGGAGGCGGGTCACAACTAAGCATGAACCGTGGAGGATCTCTTACTGAATTCTCAAAACGAGTTTAGAATCATAAAAAAAAAAAAAACAAATGCCCACAAATCCCGTATCCATTGTTGAAGGACAAGAGTAGTGGATGCCAATATAATTTCCTATTGTCAGCCGATTGCGAATCGGATTGAAGCCATTCATGAAAGAAAAACTGGCTCCCTTGTAATTTGTTCCAAATGCAGGCAAAGAGAAATTGCAAATTTCTTCGTTGCAGAAAATCTGAATGGAATATTTGGAAAGCTCCTGAGAATACAGAAATCTTTGGCAAAAGATGCTAAGAAAAACAGCAAGGATTTCTTTACTTATATAAACTCTAAAAGGAAGGGGATGAATCTGATTGGTCCACTTGATATCGATAGTTCCACTGTTGATGATCCTGCTCAGATAGCAAACAAATTGAATGAGTATTTTGCATCTACATTCACACATGAGGAGTTATTAAGGTTTGAAAATGCCAGAAGGTTATCAAATTGTAGCAGGGTGCTTAATGATTTTGTAATAATTGAGAACCAAGTGGAGGAGAAATTGTTGAAGTTAAACATAAGGTACCTGGGATGGATGGGATCTATCCAGTTATATTAAAGGAGGCGGCAAAGCAACTAAGCAAACAATTAGCCATAATTATGAGAGCATCCTTGGACTCAGGGGAGGTCCCCACGGACTGGAGATGTGCAAATGTATCACCAATTCACAAAGGGGGATCGAAGGGTGACACGAGTAATTACAGACCAGTTAGTTTAACTTCTGTTCCGGATAAAATAATGGAGTCACTGGTTAAAGATGCATTGCAGGATCATCTAGACAAGACTGCAGCAATAATTCAGACACAGCATGGGTTTGTTAAAGAGAAAGTCTTGTCTGACAAATTTGATAGGATATTATGATGTGGTTACAAAGGAACTGGAATCAAAAAATAAATTTGATATCATATATTTGGATTTCAGGAAAGCTTTTGACACTGTTGCGCATGGAAGACTATTGTACAAATGGGAACAGAATGGTAGTAAGGGTAAGTTGCTACAATGGATAAAAGGATGGTTGAGTGGGAGAAGACAGAGGGTGGTAATTAATGGGTGCTGCTCTTCGTGGACTAATGTTATTAGTGGAGTCCCATAGGGTTCGGTGTTGGGTCTTCTGTTGTTTTGTATATTTATGAATGATATTGATGAAGGTATATCAAGCTTAATGTCCAAGTTTGCAGACGATACAACGGTTGGCAGGGTTGTTAAGGACACTACTGACGCTATGCTGCTGCACCTGGATCTAGAAAGGTTGAGTAGATGGGCTGAGAGGTGGCAAATGAAGTTTAACATTGACAAATGTAAAGAACTACATATGGGAAACAGCAACCCCAGAGCAACGTATAAACTCTGTGGTACTACACTGACAGTGGTAGAGAATGAAAAGGACCTGGGGGTAATTGCACAGGCAGATATGTTCTCTGAGCAGTGCAGACGGGCTGCAAGAGTAGCTCATGGTGTCTTGTCAATGATGTACAGGATTTTTTTCTAGAAGGGATAAGGAGGTGATTATTCCCTTGTATAAGGCAATGGTCAGGCCACACCTTGAGTACTGTATACAGGTCTGGAGGCCCCATTTCAAGAAGGATGTAGAGCTGCTGGAACGAGTACAGAGAAGGGCAACAAGATTAGTGACTGGAACAAAGGGTTGCTCTTACGAAGAAAGGCTTAAGTTTTGCAAATTACACAGTAGTGTCTGGAGACGAGGCGCTGGCGAGGTGATCTGATAGAGGTGTATAAAGGCTTGAATGGTTTCAGCATGCTCAATGCTGATGGGATTCTTCCTCTTGCTCAGAATAATCACCTGAGAGGGCATAAATTCAGATTGAGGAAAGACAGATGTAGGATAGTTGTGCGGAAATTTGCCTTTAGCCAGCGGGTAGTTGGTTGGTGGAACAGACTTCCATCCCTTGTTGTGGAAGTTGATAGCCTAAATAAATTTAAGACTCAGCTGGACAGGTATTTCGAACGAACGGGAGGGGTCAAGTGGAAGTTTTTTTTTTTTTTTTTGCTGATGCTGCATAAGCTTGCTTCATTGCATCATATGCCTCTACTAATGCTAAATGCTAATGCTCCGAAGCGGAAAGGCCCATCAATAGTCCTGTTTGACGTCGATGAAAACCTAACCCCTCAGGAATTAAAGGACAGATGCTTCGCAGGAATCTCAGTATGTGCCTAACAGAGGGGACCAGAAAGAGCACGTAGCGCCAAAACATAGTTCCAGGGCAAAAGTACCAGGAAATGTTAACTGGACGTTCAGTTGTCATCAAGGGCGTAGTAGATCATTTGCCCACAAAACAGGATTTACATTTCCTGGGGCAGCCATAGATACCGGGAGCACATCTCTGTCCCCAAGTGTTACCGGTTGTGGTGCAAATCTTTATTTGGGGTGGTCTGCGGGTGGCCACCGAGTACAGAATTTGTTTTTGTTGGTGAAATCTGGGGTAGGTGCAGTCTAGCCCAATCCTGGAGGATTTTCACGGCGCGATTTGCCAGTGTTTCTAGTTGTGCTCTAGAATTAGCGTCTATTGTCAGGACGAGGTCGTCCGCAAAAGCCTACGCGCAGACCCCTTCCAGGGCTTTATGTAGGAATTGATCCATCAGGAGGTTCCACAATGTTGATCCTAGGAATGATCCCTGTGGGCAGCCTCTGAAGATTTTCCTTCTTATTTCTTTGTATGGAGTGTTGACCTTTATTTCTCTATTAGTGAGGTAGGCTCTGGAGCACATTGAACGGGTTGCTAGGCACCCCTGCCTAACCCTGTAATTCTGATCATAGAGAAGAGTAGTGAAGCTGGGTCCTCTTCTGGGTAGGCCTGTTGTAGGTTCCTTTGATACAGTTCTTCTCTGATTGTGGTCGAGTTGATATCCTGCGCTGTGCCAAAGATCACTATTGATAGGGTTCGGCTGTTATCCCAGTGTTGGTATTCTAGTGTTATTGATAATTCGAGTAGCATCTTCCTCGGTCTTGATGATGACAGCAACGTTCCTGGTTTTTCTGATAGATTTGATTTTTGTAGTTCTCAGATCGTTGGTCAGGTTAGTTATGACAGATTCCTTAATCTGTTCATTGGTCTGGGGAGCATCAGGTGTTGCGGGCTTCAAGAGGATCAGGTGTGGTCTTGGCAGGAGTGTTCTCCTGGTAGTTGCTGTTTAGGGTTTTGGTATTTGGTTTTGCTTGGTTGTGTTCCTCAGTGCATCTACAAAGGTAAAGGTAGGAGCACGTGGTTGCATTTGATTTGCTCTGCCTTCAAGGTACGCCTCGAGCTTAGCATTGGCTTTTTCATATTCGATGTTGGTCTGTTGTAGAACAGTTTTTGTCCACAGGGACACTATTTAGCCTGTAAGTGCCGTTGTAACCCTGTTATTCTGGTCCTTCGTTAGGTCTTCTAGTTCAGTTCTGAGTATCAGAATTTTATCGGGTTCCGTGCCCTCTGGTAGTGTTGGGTGCAAGGGTGTTGGCTCTAGCTTTTTGGGATCTTCAGTGATGTCAATAACGGTAGCATCCAGTGGGTCTCTGTGGTCCGTTTGACTGTGTTTCCCGCTCATTTTTGGGGACTTTTTTATTTTTTTTATTTTTCTTCTTACAGGGTCGGTACTGGCTTAGTCTCCTTATTCTGCGTTTTCCCAATGGTAAGGTCATCACGGGTCTTCATCTGGTTGTCCACAGGTGATTTCTGTCTGTTATCTTTCATTTTTAGATGTGATTCGGATTACCGGGAGTTTCCGGATAATCGAGGTTTGGTTGGTGTTCCCTTTAAAAGGTAGGGAGATGACACTATTTGGTCGTTGCTACAAATTCGTGAGATAATTACGTGCAGAGCAGTCCGGCTGCAAAGGTTGGGCTATTCCCACAAGTCACAATGGGAAGGGGGAAAACGTCCAAGTGTAAAATTGAGCGTAGAGAAACGGGGTTACTTTCCCCATTGGTTTTTAGGGGCACTGAGCACAGTGGTGATATCAGATTTCTTCTGGGAGCAATATTTACTGAACGCAACTTCTTCCATTGAATGTCTATGGGGGGGGGGAAGAGTACTAAGCACATGGAATCCCATTATGGGAAATACAAAAAGTCAAGTTTGTGGTTTCCTTCCAAAACAACTAGAATGTAGAGGACACCACAAATATTTTCAAAAATAAGTATTTAGAGCAGCTATTAGTAAAAAAATATATGTGGAGAACAACGGATACGGATGAAATACGTGGCAAATATCTAGGCAAATAAACATCCAAAGTCTAAAATAAACATATGTGAGGTCTCCAGTTAGTTTCTGAGGAGAATACCATTCCCAGTCAAGTTTTCCATTTTATAAGAGTGGCGGTGTGAAATATGACTTCACTGCCTTTATAACGTTATCACTATGGCGACCACGTGGGTTTCCACAGTGCAAATAACGATATATTTACTCGCTTGTAATATGAAAATTATTACAAAAATTGTGAAAATTTACCTGGGGGTAAAGAAAGCAATGCTGCATCCACTGGTATGGTTGACGTAGTCTGAGGTCTCGGTAATTCAAAGTATTATCTAACTTTTACAAGAGCAGTTAAAACAGCAACAGCACAGATAGGGAACAGTAGCGCCCCTGATGTTTAGGTACAAAGTACATTTTTTTCATTCATTCATTTATTAATTACACACAATATACAGGCTCAAGATTATGGAAATCAAAATATATACATGATTTATATACAAATTATTAGATGCTTTGTACATATCATTAAACACAATTACCTGGGTCTGATTTTACTGTAGCGCAATTCGCGCATGAAATCCCGCACCCACTGGAGGTAGTGCAATACCAGTGAGTGCCAGCTCCCCGGGTTGCCCATACCAGGGAGCCAGCAGGGAAAAAAAAAAAAAAAAAAAACACTAATAATCTTTTCCACATGCACTGGAACCTCCAAACCGAATAAAGGTACTGTCCAGCAAATGTCGAACTATACGCCATGGATAATAGAACCATTAGAGCGCCAGACCGGACGCAATGAATCAGGTCAAGCACCCCAGAATTCAGAAGGAAGTATTCATTATCACTGCACAAAATACAACTAACCAGAGCACCAGACCCAACACCATGAATCATGGTTCAGTACTCCAGCTGCTAGCCAGAGGTAGAAACCAGTAGTTGAACGCAACGTTCTCCAAAATCACAGAACCAACACAAGGAATCGGGTCCAACAAGAAACTCCATGAAGACAATCCAGTCACCAGGTTTGCCTCTCAAAGAAAGGCTCTAAGAACAGTTCTTCTTGCAAAAACAGCAGCTGAAAACTCCTGAAATGAATTAAAACAGTCACGATGTGCAATAAGTATATGTACTATATCAAACGATAAGCCAGGAATATGTGCCATCAAAGTCTGCCTTTGGTCTTCATACTCCCGACATAAAAAAAAAAATTACATGCATCCAAGTCTCCTGTTCGCCACATGTACAGAAAGGATCTGTCTCCAATCCTCTCTCATATAATTTGGCCCTAAGTGAGCCATGTTCTGTTAACAAAAAAGAAGTATACACAGAAGGCACAAACCAAGATGCCACGGTTTTCGACAATGCATAGTTCACCTGGGGAATATATTTCCTTGTCACAGCTCCAACATCACCACTTTCCCATCTGGTCTGCCCTAAATCCATAATTTATTCCATATTCGTTGTTTTTCTTCTTTAATATTATTCCCCAAATCGATTGTGATATCCAAAAAAAGTTAACAACATACCCTTTTTCAATTTGTACAAAAAACCTCTGTAGACAATAAATAAATCCAATGGCATGGTACCAGCAATTACCTGTAGGGCGTTTGTAGACGCTGTTCTAGGTACTTTCAGTAAAGTTAATAACATAGAGCGCTGAAGCGATAAAAGTTTCGATCGAATCCTAGTTTTAATTACCACAGAAAACCAAGCAACAACCGCATATGCCATTATCTGGAAAAAAATAGTCTTATAATACAATGACAACACCCTCTTATTCAATCCCCACTCCTCATGAGAAATCCTAGCAGTGGAGGCTGTAAAGTGTCCTACTTTTAAATTCAGGTGTGAAACATGTGGCAAAAAAAGGAAAGTAGACGTCAGAGTTCCCGGCACATGGTTGACTGGACCCAGGGTATCCCAGCAGAACATTGCCCAAAGCATGACACCACCGCCACCGGCTTGTTTTCGTCTCACGGTGCATCCAAGCGCCATCGCTTCCCTAGGTAAACGACGCACACGTACCCGGCCGTCCACATGGCGCAACAGGAAACGTAATTCATCGGACCAGACGACCTTCTTCTAATTACTCAAGGTCTAGTTTCGATGCTCGCATGCTCATTATAGACGATGTTGCTCGTAATGTGTCACAACATACAGTACATAGAACCAGCATTCCAATTACCGGCTAGTTGCACCACAGTCGCCCTTCTGTTGCAGTGTACCATCCGGGAGAGTCTTCGCTCACCTCGAGCATCGATGAGCAGTGGTCGTTTAACACCTCGCCGGCGGTTCGTGGGTATTCCCTCCTCGGACCACTTTAAGTAGGTACTAACCACGGCTAACCGTGAGCATCTCACCAGCCTTGCCGTTTCGGATATGCTCTGACCCAGCCATCTGGCCATTACAATTTGCCCTTTGTCAAACTCGCTTAAATCTGCTGCCTTTCTCATCTGAAGAACAAGAGTAACACTGAACGAAGCTTAGTATCAGGTGTGTTTCATACCCTGTCCCGACCCGCGCACGCGCCGTAGTTCATTTACAGTTACTCGATTTGCATAATGACTCGCTGGTCATAATGTTTTGGCTCATCGGTGTATATACATATATTTTAAATTTATATTGATTCAAATTTAAGCTTAGTATAATCGCTAGTGGCTGTCGCATCTGCTACGCTTTGGCTCTTCCATTACTAGTTTCATATTCTTGCTTTGAAGGAAGTTAACGCATAAATATAATAATTACTACTTTGTTCCATCTGATATGTGATCGAGGATATTGCTTAAGAGACCATGCTTTGTTATATTTATTTATTTATTGATATGTAATCTGTTGAGAAATAGCTGGTGATTGTATCGTTATACGAAGCCTTTTCGAAAAGTAGCCGGACTGCTAAGATACAGTGACAAAAAGCATACTTACGGGATGGGTGACTTAATCCCTTTATAAATAGTCCTTCTGAGGCGACGCGCTTTTCCCAACGATTTTCCCACTCTCGGAAGCACTTGCGGAGAGCCGATTTCGAAATCACCGAAAGCTGGACCATCGTAATTACTCTTTGGAGTTCCGCTTTTCTGGTCTTTTTCGTTGTGAAAATGTAATATGATCCGACGGAGATGCAAGTTTCTTCAGCGATTTCGTGACCAGTTAAATGTTTAGTCATTTCTCCAAAGTTCGCACTTCAGACATGATTTCATTTGTTGAAATTGAGGGCCGTCCAGATCGTCGATCACTTTCGGCAGATTCCCTATCCGCTTTGAAACGACGGTGCCAGCCGAAGTTGTGTATAGCCCAGTTCAGAATACCCATATGCTGTTTCAAGAAGCAGGGCCGTGCAAAGATACTTGGAGAGCCGGATGCAAAAAGGATTTAAGGGACCTCGTTTATTTATGTTGAGACTTTCATGGCTTCCAAGATTGGGATACCGCTGCTGCGCATCCCTGTCAAGAAGAGAATGTTTTGGCTGAGATTTTATCCGACTTTAAAGCAAAATTCAAAATGCCTACGTTGTTCAGTGCTCTGAGACATTTTGAAATATGAACAGATGCGAAAATGCGTCTTCGTTATTTGCTTACAATAAAAAACTGCTGTACGCGAATGAACAGCTTACTACGTAGAGGTAAGGACGAGGCACGTGAAAACACGTTCTGCTTTGTGCTCTCACCCTGAACAAGGAGCATAATCCGCGTACTTTTCGAACAGACCTATTGTTATTATCCAGTTACATTTCTCCTACTGTTCATACAAGGATAGACACCTTTAACATACCCCTTTAAAGACATACCCCTGTTATCAGGGGTATGTCTTTAAAGGGGTATGTTAAAGGTAACAGGGGTTTAACATACCCCTGTTATCAGGAGATTTTTACACTCCTAAATGGCCTCTCTCGCGCGCGCACGCACGCACGCACACACACACACACACACACACACACACACACACACACACGCACGCACTTTTCACATATTCTACGGTAGACGTACATTTCGAATTGCCCTCGTGGGTAGCACAGTTGGTAGGATCGCAGTCCTCCCAAAACCGGGTGGAAAAGACTTGAGTTAGAGTCCCGTCGATGACGTCAGGAATTTTATGGGCCTTTTTCAGAACGTGGCTGAGTTAATCGGTCTCAGGCGAGAGTGGCATAGTTTTTTCTCTCGGATACTCGTGTTTGTCGTTCAGAAATGCAGAAAATCGACCTCAGGACACATGCAATTTATAGACATATTATATGTGACCTTAGTTGCTAATGCCCCTGGAAACCCTACTACTACATGGTGAATTTGAATATCATCATCGTTTGTAGGACGGTAAAGTTTATTCGCTAGGCTCACTCCTATAATAAAATTGGGCAACTATCAACTTCGGTTCCAATTATTAGGCGCGTTCGCATATACACTGGTGTGCAAAACTTAAGGACCAATACTATTTCTAAAGGTTACAACCACAAAATCTTTACTTAAGGTATTCTACTGATGAGAGTAGATTCAGGTTCAGCAGCGATTCTGGACATCAGCTAATCTGGCGAGAAGTTGGCTCACGGAATCACCCCGCAAACATCACTGAAAGGGATCGATATGGTAGTCGAGGTGTTCTCGTCTGGGGAATCGTTATCTTGGATGGACGTACACAACTCCAGATACTAGAAGGCAGTACTGTAACCGGTGCACGCTACTGTATTGAGGTAATCCTTCCCCATGTGCGTCTGTCCCGAGGTGCCATTGGTCCCGATGATAACGCCACACCCCATCGCACTGCAGCTGTTGATGTGCTTTTGGAAAGTGAGGACATTGTTCGTATGGATTGACCTGCCCGTTCCAACCGTAAATCCCATCTAACACATATGGGAGACGTCTAGCGGCACGTCCACACCCACCAGAAAATCTTCACCATCTGAAGATGGCGCTGATAGAGGGATGGACGATGTTACCGCAAGAACTTATCAACAACATTGTTCTAAGTATAGACAGGTGGTTCAAAGCCTGCACGACATTGGGGGTGGCCATATCTCTTACTGATGACCACCTCTTCCCTTTGTTCCATCTTTGGCAGTGATGCATATGTATCATAGCAGCCAGTGATATGTTTCCATTTTTGAATAAAGTTCCTCTGTACCGTTTTGTTCCCGTTGTGTGTAGGTGTTGTTTCCTTCATCATTTCTGTAGTTCACGAGGTTCCTTTTGTATGCTTTTCCCATATCCAGGCCACTCCTATGAGAAGCTACAGGTGAAAACCTGATTAGTCCTTAAATTTTGCACAGCAGTGTACATACGCACCTGTTGTCTTCACAATACTGGTCCATCGGTAAGTAATGATTCCCTGGGGGAATTTTCATGCAATTTTATATTTGGGTTTTTGAACATGGTGTCGCTTTTGACGTGTGTGTGTGTGTATATATATATATATATATATATATATATATATATATATATATAATTATATATATACGTCAGAGAGAGAGAGAGAGAGAGAGAGAGAGAGAGAGACAGACCTAAAAAAAAAGTATATGGTAGGAGAAGAGTAATAAATATTATACAGTTGTAATTAAACTGAGCAGTTAAGTTTAGAGAACTCGTTAGTATTGAGTTTTATTACGTATTCTATAAAGTTATAATCCGATAATTAATTGATAAAGAGATAACTATATTTATTTTTCACAAATATTAATCACAGAATATGAAACAAATATAAAAGGTTGTTGTTAGTTTTGGGAGCACTGGCGAATAAGGCTTCGTTGCTCCGTGTATATTGTCTGTAAATTGCGTGTGTTCTGTGAACGATTTTGTGAACGAAAAACCTGAGTTTCCGCGAGAAAAAGACCCATAAAAATTTCTCCCGGCATTGATGGATTTCGAACTTACCACCCTGTCTTTTTTTCACCCGGTGTGGGGAGGACGGCGATCCTACCAACTGTGCTACCCACGAGGGCAAATATAGAAGACACTGCGTAAATTAACTCTTTTGTAATTAACTGCACAATATTTGTCAATCGAATTTTTTTTCATGCGTAATATTTCTTTTATCTCTTTTAAATCCCTTTTTGAATTTTGTCTAGCATAAACAACTTCCGTTTTAAAGCGTATCTTCTATCTGGTAATGTATTTATTTTTACAGGCACTGGAGCCCAGACTTAATTCACTCAGAAAGGGGAAGGGGGGGGGGGATATCAAAGCATATGCCAAAGTCAGCCAATAGAAAATAAAGAGAGTGGCGCATAGTTTTCATTCTGCTATTTTTTTTATTTCAATTACTTTTCATCCTAGAAGGAAACTTTAAGTAACCGGTTTCATTTTTAAATCGACTATTGAATCCCTTCCGTGCGAAGTAAGTAGCTTTGTATTTAAATCGAATTTTATGAGCACAGAATGTAAAGTACCCGCTGTGCTCATAAAACATTGAGTTAGGGTTTGTCCCACCTGTCAGCTCTCATGACTTTCACTTTTAATAAAGGATCCTGGTTCCAGAATTCAATAAATGTTGTTTGATTCCGAATACCTATCTATCACTCTTAGCCGAACCTAATCACTACATGATCATCACGAACATGCAAAATAGTAGTTCAGCTCAAAGTTCGTTTCCAAACCATGCCTAGCGCCACTCCCACTTGTCTACAATAATCTCTCTTCATGCCAACTATTACGTATCCTTTTCCGCGGCCAGGCTTAAATGTACTGTTTGGCTAATGAGGTTTCGTTGAGTTTCAGCGAAATATTTCACTCTCTCTACCTCGCTCGCTTGCTCTCCAACACACCCGGATTTGTTTCCCCTACATTCATAATTAAGGACGCTTTCATAATTGAGCAGCAGAGGGCTGTTCCAGCCAGACTTTGTACAGCGATATTTGCACGAAAGATGCATCTTATGTGTTGCGTATTGATTCTTTCAAACAGATTAGCCCGTTAAAAGTTGTACGCTGTATTCCGTTATGTATATTGGTTGTACGGCGGGGAAGCATCTGTCTGACGGAAAGCGCTTTCGCTAAAGTAAAATAAAAGTTTACACGAGTTAATTTGTGCAATGAACCTAAATCATGGACTGGCATAATTTGGTGTAGTTTGCAGAAATTACGATTCGCCAGTTTAGAGAAATGAATGAGTTGTTCGAGCCAAAGGTAGCAAAGTTGAAAGTAAAGGATTACAGAAATGAATGGAAGGTTGCAGCTGCTGGTAATAAAACAGCCTGTGCTCTAATAAACAGTATTCTTTATTTAAGTTTGACTGAAAAATTTCACTGACAATTGATTGGCAAATACGATTCGTAACTTGATGAACCATATTTTTCCTTTTTAGTGTACATTCACTCTAAGACGTGGATATTGCAATACCCAGAAGAAAGTGGCCGATTATGCTGAAAATTGGAGTGTATACAAGTAGATGTGGGAAAATGAAATGATACAAGTTACGGAGAAAAAGAATTTATTCTGTCGGAAAAGATTACATCAGACCTCTTCAATATCTAGTAAAATCCCCATTGTTGACAGTGACATCCGCCATTCACCTTGCGACTGATCGGCCAAGGCGGCAGTAGTTTTTGTTCATTGCTTATTGATCAGCACATAATGGCTGTGCATTTTTCGAACGTTCTCTGTAGGGTACCATGTGTATTAAGCGTCCACGCATCTATGTATTCAACGTAAACGCAATTAAGACATGAGGGTTAGTCGAAAAACCTGAATTCTTGAAGAAAAACCCTCACATGAAACCGACTAACTTAGCCACGTTGTGAAAAAGCCCATAAAAATTCCTTGCGTCATTGATGGGATTCGAACCCAGGCATTTTAAATCCGATGTGGGGAGGACGGTGATTATAACAACTCTGCTACTACGAGGGAATGGGAGACGAATCTGTCGGCCACGGTATGGCGTTCGCATGATGACGCAGATCCCAAAACTACGTGAAAAAGCATTTTTTTTTTGCTGAAAGACACGTGCTACAGGGGGTAGTCCGCAGGATGTTGTCAACAAACTCCCTGGCTGTCACGCTTCCTCTAACAGTTGCCAAAGGGGACCGGCTATCATAACTTATGGTACCCCATATCATGACATTCACCACTCTTGCATCGACAAGAGTTATGTGAGTGTTCTACCCTTCCACGTGCGTGACTGCTTTCCCGTAACTACTATCCGACAGCAGTAATCAGTGTAATCTGCACCGAGTTGGTCACTTGTTAAGACCAATTATTCGATCCCTTTTGAAAGCATCCAGCTAGATACGGATGGCGGTAATGGTAATTACTTTCACAAACACTTGATCATTTGCATGTAGTGTAATACTGATGTTACACGCAAATTTTTTTTGTCCGAATCCACTCAATCCTTCTGGGTGGTACAATTTCCATGACTTGGAGTGTAAAACTGAAATATCAGATGAATTCAGTTTAAGGTAGTAACAATAGGTCAGTGGTGTTAGTGACTCCTTTTAATTTATCCCCTGTCTTGACTTCTTGAAATTGACTATAATTGTTTTTTTTTTTACTCTGTAGTAAAATTACAATTTCTCATTTATGAGATGATCTTTAATCTCGAAATTTTGAATGAAATACTTCCAAGAAATTAGCCTTACTGCCAGTAGTAATCCTGCTGAGAATACTTTCGTTCAGTTTACCTAGTTGGCAGCTCATATTTTCCCCACTCCTGCTTCGAAACAGTTATCAGCTTCTCAGATAAAGATGGATACATTGGTCGTACCGTAATCCGGAGTTCCAGCTCATCTCAAAAATGTTCCAAAGAAAGTCCATAATGTTCTGACTATTATCGTGTTGGAAGTATTCGATATGATAGTCAGGATTTCAGTAGGGCGTTAAATGATCATGGTCCCACACCAAGATACCTTAGTTTCCAGAGTTCACTGTAGTAACAAAGCGCTAAGTTCCCAGCGACATATAAATAACTCTCCTCCTTTCATTGCGTTGGCTATGGTTGACTTTGCGAGGTTCAGTGACAAACTGATGATATAGCATCCGAAGATCAACAATCCTCTTTGAAATACTGTAGGTGCCTTGCCATGACGCATTCGTTTGCAATATACGCCTTTACATAGCTTCGTTCGCACTGTTCATTGCATTTGGAGCGATGGCTGTACAAATCTTTTTTTGGTGGGACTGTCCGTCACCTAAACTGTGATGTATCATTTTAGGTATTTTGAGATTTCACTTCCTTCTCTTTGGCATTCATTTTATCTTAATCCAAGGTTTTCCATTTATTTACACACACAATTTTATGTACATTCTCATGATATATGCAATTTATACAAAGATCATATACAATTTTATACACATTATCATATACTGTATATATACAGTATATCCATTCTATATAATAGTAATCAAGGTACTGTGTGCGTGTGTGTCGGGATGGCTACTAGGCGTTAGTCCATCTCCATCTTTGTACTCTGTCATGGTGCAGAAACTTTGCACAATAGGCCTGAAAAAAGTGTAAATTGTGTGTAAATATTAATGTGTTGTTTTGTTTGTCGGGCCACTTTGTCACCAGGGTGCAGCCAATACATGGGCAACTGCTGCGTGGTGCCCATCCATAGCAGCGGGCCTGGGTCAACTATCATCCTGTACCGGTGTAATTACCACCGAAAATCTAGCACCCGCCAGAGGTAGTTCAATACTGGAGGGTGCCCTTAATCCAAGACATAAAGTGTATTCGTGTCTAGCGGCACCGGAGGTTTCCCCCAACTCCGCGTTGCTTTCATTGTAGGTGTAACAGTTCACTGTAAAGGCCAGAGATTTAAAAGTGTATGGATTTTGTAAGTTTAGTGTTGTGTATCGTTGTTCTTCTGGCCATTTAGCCGCTAGACCCCTGCTGGGGCCCAACGTTGTCCACACTCTGCCTCGTGGAGGCAGACCAGGTACCCAGTAGTTGATATTTTACTCTGGCAGGCCCTGCCACCTAGTTTCCTGAGATTTCAGTAGCTAGGGCCTTAAAAAAAAAAAAAATAAATAAAATAAAATAATCGCTGAAAAAGGTTTAAGCCGAAAGAGTTTTGCGTGCGCGGTTTCAATTTGGACATATTTTAATTTTTTAACATTGTGTGGGACGTTCGCTGGTGTATAGACAGAGTAGGGGAGGGAGACTAAAGACTGGGGGGAAAAGCCAGAAGTATGGGGACAATAGAGTAGGTGTCCCCAAAAGCAGTGGGGCAGGCCCATGCCCCACCAGAGGTAGAGAAGCGGGGAGTGGCAGGGGGAAACTGGAAACCGTCTCCCCCCTGCCTGCGGATTGGGAATTAAAGGTGAATAGGACTAGGGTGTCCTATTCATACCGCCATATGGCGTAATGCAAGTAGTTCCTGCATTTATGTCCAGTCCGGGCTTTTTGTCACTTGGTTTGTTTGCATGTACTCATCTTCGTCGGTTAGTTCCTATGGCTGTGTCTGACCAGGTTCCTTGTCACTTTGCTATTTTCTTGATCTTTGTAGGGTCCTGTTGGGTCCTTTGATCCATTTATGGCCTCACTTTGGTCGGGGTTGTCTTCCACGCTCATTTTGCTTTCCTCTAACTCTTTGCAGTCTTGTGGGGTGGTCGATTTTCTTCGAGCATGTAATTTATTTTCATTCATTGTGGATGGCAATTTCCGTTCTTCTTCGGTCGAAGACTTCTCGTGCAAATTGGTTGAAAGCCGCGTAGTCGTCTTCTGTGTCCAAGAGATGGTGCTCTTTGTTTTTTGGTATGTACTGTATTTTAGTTATTAGCAGGCTTCTGTGTTCCTCATAGCACTCACAGTCGTGCATTATATGATGCCATGTTTCAGGCTCACCACAGGTGCAAGTTAGCTCCTCCGTTATACCCAGCATGTTCAATTTTGCCTTGAATGGGCCATGGCCCGTTAGTAAGTACGTTGCATTTAACCCCGGGTTAAACCACGGGGGGGCTTTTGGATACGTCTTGGCAACCAGTGGTATGAATCTCTTCGTCACTTCGCCTTTATTTGATGCTGTCCATCTGTCCTGCCACAGCTGTAGCAGGTGAGCCACGATTCTATGCTTTTCTGCTTTGCGGTTGTTGTTTGGTTCTAGGGTGAGTCCATAGATGTTAGTGGGTGTTCCCTTAGACAGGTGGTACATGAGCCCGCAGCGAGTCACCTCCAGGTCCAGTGGGAGGACTCCTGTCAAGACCTGGAGGGCGTGCGTGCTCACTGTTCTGCATGCACGGGAGATGATGAGCATAATGCTACGCTGGATTGTGTCCAGGTGTCTTTTATTTACTACTGTTCCTGCTTTTTTGTACCATATCGGGGATCCGTAGGTAATAGCTGGGATGAAAATTGCTTTGTAATACAGGGACAGGGTTTTTCTGTTTAATCCCCAGTCTCTGCGTGCGACTCTTGCTATTAATGCTGCGTAATTCCTTAGTTTTTCTTTCAGGTGGATGATGTGAGGGGTGAAGGATAAATTACTGTCGATTGTAATTCCTAAGTATCGTATTTGTTTTGCAAGTTTGATGGTTGCTCCTGCTATCTTTATTTGCGGTGGTCTGTGGATGTCAAGCACTCCTTTCAGTAGAACAGAGTTCGTCTTCGTGGGTGAGATCTTCAACATGTGTAGCTTTGCCCAATCCTGTAACACCTGTATTGCCTGGTTTGCATGAGTCTCCAGGCCCGATCTGGAGTCCGCCTCCACCATCAGGACCAAATCGTCAGCAAAGGCCTGGCAGCTCACTTCGCCCAAGTCCTGAGCCAGGAAGTCGTCAAAGACAAAGTTCCACATGAGTGGCCCCAAGACCGAGCCCTGGGGGCAGCCCCTGCGGACCAATCGAGCCACTTTTCGAAAAGGTGTTACCACCTCAATTCTTCTGTCAGTTAGGTAATCCTTTATACACTTGTAGAGGTTTGTTGGGAGCGCTGCCTCCCGGAGCCGGCCGAGGACGCTCGGCCACCACAGGGTGTCGAACGCCCCTGCGAAGTCCACTGCAATGACTAGGAAGTACTTCCTGTCGCATTGGGTTGCTTTGAATATAAGGTTTTGGACTGCTTCTATGGTTGATAATCCTGGTTTGAATCCATATTGTTTTGGTGATTCTAGGTTTGCAGCTTTGTAGTGGTTCATAATTCTTTTGTGCAACAGCCTTTCGTATAGTTTACTCAGGGTAGTCAGTAAAGCTATCGGTCGGTAGGAATCCGGTTGTTCCGGTGGCTTGTTAGGTTCTTCAGGATGAGTTTCAGATTTGCGGTTTTCCAGGAGGTCGGAAATTTCCCCGCTTGCAGGCAGCAGTTTAGAAGTTTCAGCAGGAGGCCAGGTATGTGTTCCACAGCCTTTTTGATCAGCTCCGGCTCCAGGAGGTCCGGTCCCGGGCATTTCTTATTTCGCATCTGTGCCGCAGCATTTTGTAGCTCCTCCATGGTGAAGGGCGGCTCCATTTGTTGCGATGCGTATGCCTCGTTCGCTTGTGAGATTTCTTCTTGCTTGTCACTGAGGTTGTCTGGGGGTTCTAGAATGATTGTATTTAGAATATTATTAATTGAATCATCCCATGTTTTAGTGAGGGATCCTTGAGGCGTTTTTGTTGCCGTCGTTATTTCCCCCCTGGGGAGCTTATTTGTGGTTATTTTGTATATAACCCCCCAGGGGTCCTCATTTCCGGTCGCAGAGACTAGTCGCTCCCAGGAAGCTTTCTTATTTTTCTTTATTTTTTCAGTGTAGGCATTGCGTAGCTGTTGGTATTGATGTCTTAGATATGCTACCTCTGCGGGTGGCCAGGTTCTCCGCGCCCTCTGGTATTCTTTTCTCTTTATTTGAACTTTCTTTCGTAGTCTTTGTAACTCCGGGGTCCACCACGGCATGGCTCCTACGGAGGGTGTCTTCCTTTTCATCGCCATTTCCGCTGCAGTGGTTATAATGTGGGTGACTTTCTCCTGCATCCTGTCTACGTTTTCCATCCTGTCACTCTCCCATCCGGTCACTTCCTCTTGTGCTTTGCGGATCAATTGTTCTCGAAAGAGCTCCCAGTTTGCCTTTTTGATGGCGAACCTGCTCGCCATGTATTTGCCATTTGTTGGTCTTGGCATCGTTCTCTTGATATTGAAGGTGATTGTGCGGTGATCCGATGTGGTCCAGGCGTTTTGCACAGTCCAATCGGTCACATGAGCTGCTATGTTTCTTGTGGTTAGCGTGATGTCTATGGTTGATTCCCATAAGGTGTTGCAGTATGTCGGTAGATTGAAGGGTTGATTCTTTACAGTGAAGATAGAATTTGCTAGGAACTCCTCAAGCCTCTGTCCATTCCTGGTACCTCGTCGGTCTGGTGTAGTGCTGTGCCAGACAGGGGAGCGGCAGTTTACATCGGCGCTGATTACGACTCTTTGTCCTGCTAGGGTTTCTTGCACTGTTTGTAGGTAAGTGATAGCGAAATCTATTTCTATTCCGGGTCTGCAGTACAGCGAGATCATATACAGGCTGCCAACAGAGCTAATAATATGGGCACATGCTGCCCATGGCGTGCAGAGTTGTGGTATTTTTGTTGTGGTTATCTCCGGGTTCCGTACTATCACCGCCGCCCTCGGAGTGTCTTCGTTGCATTGTACAATTTTATATCGGAGCGGATAGCCCCTGACTTGCCCTGTGTGAGTGTAGGGCTCCTGTATCAGGATAACATCTGCGTTTGCCTCATCAGCGCTTTGCCGTACTTGGTCGGCCACTGCTCTGGCCCGCTGCGCGTTTATTTGGTGCACCACAAGGATTCCGTTATTAAATTTCTTATGGTGTATCCCCATAATTGATTCGTGACTGGTATGAACTCTTAGCTTTCTGGTAAGTTGGGCAGTTTGTGTCGCGTGTGGAATGGGCATGATCTAACCTCAGGGATTTGCAGTTGGTGCAGATGGGATCTTTTTCTTTCTTTGGGCAGCTGCTGTAATTGTGGCCCATTTCAGAGCAGTGGCCACATGTTGCTTCTTTTTGGGCGCAGGTGTGTGTTGTGTGGCCGTACTTGCAGCATCGGAAGCACCTTGGTACATCCACACGTTCTCTAAATCTATGACTGCTCCACTCTATGTATATGGTGTTTTGCATTCGTAGGATCTGCCATGCTTCGGGGGCCAGCTCTACCACCCAGTTGCAGTTTCCACTATTTCTAGATTTTGTTCTGTACTTGGGTATGATTAGCTGTTTTTCATTCTTGTCAGGTAATTGGTTTAAGAGGTTTTTTCTGTATATCTCTTCCCTTACACTTTCAGATGTCATATCCT
Source organism: Mastigoproctus giganteus (assembly GCF_048544385.1). Taxonomy (NCBI): domain Eukaryota; kingdom Metazoa; phylum Arthropoda; class Arachnida; order Uropygi; family Thelyphonidae; genus Mastigoproctus; species Mastigoproctus giganteus. The sequence continues at coordinate 211,450,864 of NC_143577.1, read as the reverse complement.
GGTCAATATCAAAAATGATTACAGATGGCCCTTTTCTTTTGGGGGCCTCCGCGGTAAGGCCTAGGGTGAAGATCTTGGGGTTTGTTATTATCTGCTGTGCTTCTTCTCTGGTTGCTGTTTCGATAACTATTCCGGGGTTCCTGGTTTTTCGGATAGCTTTGATTCTAGTAGCGCCGAAGTCCTCTTTCAAGTTCTCTGTGACTTTCTTCTTTATTTCCTCACTGGTGGATTTTTCATTCCCTACTGGTCGTACAACCACTATGTTGGGTGGGGACAGAAGGGTTTTTCTTTTGACCCATTGACTTTTGGTCTGTACATTTGTAGGTTTCCTCAGCGTTTCTGCGTAAGTGGGTGCCCGCTGTGGCATTTGTTTTGCCCCACATTCCATGTAGGCCTCCAATTTGGCCTTATTTGTTATTGCTTCTACGTGGACCTTCTGTAGAACCGTTTCCAGCTTGGTCCAGATGGTCACAATTTCTGCTCTGAGGGCAGTGGTTATTCTGCTAGAGGATTCCTTCAACTTGTTTTCGAGCTGCACCCGGAGGACCAGCATCTGGTCCAGAACAGAACCTTCGGGCAGCGTAGGGTCCATGGGGGGAGATTCCGCATTTTTTGGTGCGTCATTGGCATCCCGTTTGTCCTCTGTAATGTCATTCTGTGTGGCAGCTACTTCATTTGTCTCCTTTTGCTCGGATTGCGAGCATGTTTTCCTTTCTGATTTCGGAGCAGTCATTTTCCAATTTTTTCCTTTGGTCGGGGGAGCTCCTGGGCGGGGGTTCTCCGCCTCTTCTTGGTTTTCTATCAATATCGAATCATTATTTTGATCTTGTTCCCCAGCGACGGTAGTTCTGTCCGATTTTCTCTCCATTTTGTTGGTATTTCGGATTTAAGGGGTTTTCCGGATTATCGGGTTTTGGGCGTGCTAGTTGAAAGTAGGGCTCCAAGAGCTGTCGTTGGACACTAACCACAAGTCCGTAGGTTTATTACGTGTCTTACAACTGTTAATCGTAAATTTAAGTTCTTCCGTTGGTCACGTGGTGGGAGAGGGAACAGCCAAGTGCTAAAGTGCAACCAGAGCGATGGGATTAGTTCCCTGTGGTGTTTTCGGGGAACGCCGAAGACGATGGTGACATCACGATTTCAATGTCTCGCACGAGTAAGAAGTTCACGCGTCATCATGGAAAGTTTATGGGAGGGGGGGGAAGCACAAAAGTCATGATTTCTCTATAATATTGCTTCAAACACAGTCCAGAAATATTGGAACGTTCTTTCTGTACAAGTTAACACAGGACACAATCACTATGAGGGCAACCTCCCCAGTCAACGGCCAGATACCAGCGTGCCAGCCACGTTATATTGGTCGGCTCTCTATTTCAGTGTCGTCAGCCACATGGTGACCAGTGCAGTCTGGCAACAAAGGAAACAGATAAATTACGCTGGGATCTAACTTAATACCCGGTAGAATGCAAAAAGTTTCTTACCAAGGGACTCCTGTACTGTATATCTTCTTGAGAGAACACACTGTACAACATAATCTGTAGTTTAAACACATTTTTTACACAAAAATCACGGAGCGATATATCGTACGTCCGAACACAACGGCGGCCATATTGGCAGTATCTTAATCCAAGACATTAAAAACATGACAGAGAACATACGCACCTCCCCCCCCCCTCCTAAAATACTGTGTAATACAATGATTTCGTCTAGCTAGATCTCGCCATCCCAGTGAAACACAAGATTAAGCAATCTATAAGACATAAGTTATTAACGTTACGTAGGAACTGGTACCGGTAAATATGATTTAAATAGAGTACACTCAACCCTACAGTACAGAATTTTTAGTGCATTTAGAAAGAATAGATCGAGATTCACCAAAGCAACTGACGCTATGAGGGTCAGTATACTCTATCTGTAACAAAATATATTCTTTGATCGGCTTGCTGAACGAAGAAAACTAGAAGTTGATATGCAACTCTCACCTGAGACCGACTAACTCAAAAAAAAAAAAAAAAAAAAAAAAAACACTATTACATTAGGGTCACCCAGACAGTTATTTCATATATCCATATATTCGTATGTATTTTGTCTGTAAATTATGAGTATGTTCTCACAACGTGACTGAGTTAGTCGGGTTTCGTTGTGGGGAGGGGGGGGGGGAAGCTTATTATGGGCTGCTCCTACAAGACACCTTCACGGAAGAGCAAATTATTAGCCGACATTTTCCACATCCCTCCTTTGCAAAATCACCTACCTAGCTTCAGCAGAGTTTTGGTTGTGGGGATATCTGAAAACAGTGTTTACAGATATTTCCCTTCAATTCTTTCAGATTTGATGGACGCAATCTGTCGGGAGGTGGTGAACGTTCAATCCGAAATTTTGAAGGCAAGGCGGCATTGTGGAGGACACAATAATGTTGTGTCCTCCACACAACACAATAATGTTGGACACGTGGAGATTGGATCGTCAATAAAGACTGGCGAAAATTATACCTGTTATTTTTTTAAATTAAGCACTTTTCTTAGCCCCTGATGTTCAAATTTCGAACTACTTTTTATTGTTTAAAAATTTTCACACATGATTACAGTGCAAAAAAAAACCTCGTTTTTCGATACGACCATAGTTTGCCCAAGTTATTAAAAGCTGTGTGTGTTAAGTGCCAAAGCAAATGCAAATAAGGCTATGAGGTGACAGTATACTCTGTAAAGTACGTGTATTCTCTGGTCCGTTTCCTGGACGAAAAACCCGAGTTTCTGGGAGGGAAAAAAAAAAAAAAAAAAAACCTGGAGTCTGAGATTCATTAACTCATCAACATCATACAAAAAAAAAGAAGAAAAAAAAGTAAGTTTCTTGCGTCATTGACGAGATTTGATCCACCTTTTTCAACCAGTGTGGAGAGGATTGTTATTTGGTTTTTAGGAGCATTAGCAACTAAGGCCATATTGCTCCGGGAATATGCGGTGGTCATTCCCTGACCTTTCCGCATCATCCGTATTTGGTGGTCACGGGCTCGAACCCCGGTCTAATCAAGAAGCGTGTGCTACGCACTGCTGCTCCTACCCACCTGGCTACAGAGGCGCCTCTGGAGAGGCGAGCAATTATATCCACTGTGATACCCGCGATGTTTAAAAGTGGGAAAGGACTTTATAACCATTTGTACAAAAGAAATTGTATGTTTAAGTGTCACGGCCGCCATAACTGCTCCGTTGTAGTGATGGGCATCCACCTCGTACACGGCTACCTCATGGCGATAAATGTTCATTGCTTGTTTCCCTCCCATTTTCAAAAACTGCATCACCGCAGTCTGGACACATCTGGATTCTTCATGCTCACAGGACATGATGCTCTTTAAAAATAAGCTGAACCTCAGGCGGCCTCCTCAAGTTAAAGTCTCTGGGGTACAACTTCCCATTGTCACACAGACCACTGTGCTAGGGTGGTTCTGGATCATAAATTAAGCGTTCACCCCCACCTCATCCGTCTCAGCTCCGAGGTGAAAACATTTTCGGGCTCAATCAACAGGAACGAATGGGACCTGTCCAAGCGGTCGCTTCAGCTGTACTATAAAGCCGTCTTCCTTCCGATCGTGTCGTATACTGCAGGTGCTTGGTTCCACCGAGCTAGATTGGTAAACATGATAAGCAAATTAGGCTCTATACAACGGACAATGCTTCTGGCTACCCATAGGGTATGCAGGACAGTATCCACTGCTGCTATCCAGGTCTTAGCTGGGACCCTTCCGCTGGACTTGTATGTAACCGTCCGTGGCCTGACCTTTAGAATCAACAAGAAAATTCCGACCAAGATCTTGGACACTGAGCTAAACTTGGACACTGAGCTAAACTTGGACACTGAGCTAAACTTGGACACTGACCCTAAGGCAGAGAAAAAACTCTGTTATAATGAGTAAAAAACATCTGGTAGACAAGATGGGACACTTCTACCAAGGGAGTAGTTACAAGGAGATTCCTGCCAGATGTGACTTTCCCCTCCTCTAAGTCGGCGGAAAAGTGGCTCTCTCTAACTCTTGAGACATCATTTCTAGTCACTGGGCAATGCTCATTGAACGAGAAGCTCTTCCAACTAGGCCTAATACCCATAGACGTTTGTTACTGCGGGGTTGGTTGGTTGGTTTTGATTTTATTGGCGCATTAGCTACTAGTTACTGCGGGGCCAAGGAAAATTGGTTCCCCTTCTCTTCGAGTGCGCTCTCTACGAGGACCTGAGGCAAGACCTAGCAAATACCATCCCTCTTACTGAAAATCAACTGGACATTCTGTTACAGACGCCACAGAACCTGGCTGCCTTCCAGAACTTCTCGACGCCAGTATTCACGCGCAGGAAAGCCTCCTACAGAATAACGCAGACTACGACTGGGGATCCCCAGACAGCAGCTTAAAAATTTTAGATTAGTAAAATAAAATTTTTAATTATATCTATTTGTTTTTATTTTATTAATTATTTATTTATTTTTTAATTTTATTTTATTTATTTATTTATTTATTTTCTCATTTTCTCTTCGCGCTCTGCACTAGCGTACTTTTTCCCCTCTCTCCACTAGTGTAGCTTCTCTCTCTCTTTTTTTAATTACACCACGGTATTTTTTTTTCTCTCTTCCTCTGAATGTTTCCCCAGAGGAATCTGCCCCACCTTTTGACAACGTCAGGTGAGTCAGAGTCTCTTTTGAGACCGTACGTGTTTTACTGGGACTGGCCCACCTTCCCGTGGTGTGGACGAGTACCCAGAATCATCTGTTCAGGTGATTGATGCTTCTGGGTAGCCAAGAGGCCAGAACAGGACAACAGAACACACACACAAACCTACGTCACACACATATCTGGCCTATTTGTAGTGATACTGTTCTTCACAGAGATACGAGGCGGAGTTGAACAGACGTTCTAGGAGCCGCTCTTTACAAAAACACATGTACACATGTCACCGGACACAAATTACTGCCACCATTCCTGTAAAGCGTTGAGTACTCGACGCATATGCTGACCGTTCACTAGAGGGCGTGGTTATCAATTTTTCCAATTCGATTTTTCATTCCGTACACAAATGCTCGAGCATTTGTCTCTTTTTAGTGTTTTGAGTAGCTACAGATCAAATTAGACTACCGAAAATGAAAGGAAAATTGCCATGAATTAAATGATTGTTAACAGTGATTGGTGACCAACCGTCACAAATTTTTCCGAATAGTCCGATTTCTTGAAGAACCACCAAAAGTGTTCCGAATTCCACTATTTCGGCAACGAGTAACTGAGAAAAAAGTCCTGAATTCAGGTTTGGAATATATGTACCGAAACTAACACTGGACGTTACAGCGTTAATTCTAACGTAAACTGCTCCTGGATGAATTTATTGGATCCATAAGTGTTACATAAAATATGACAACTCAATGAAAATATCCATCATCTTTAACTGTATGTGGACTGGCAGGTGGCTTTTATGAGAATTAGACAGCTGTGCAAAATAGTTTTCGAAAGATGTCGCAGACTGCAGATATTCATCGTGCTATCACAAAGACCGACGACAGTCGAACTGTTGTTGGATTGAATGCCGCAATTATTACGTCTGAAAAGCACAGATGATGACCTTCGACAGAGATTTATTGGCAAGAAAGCTAGAGACATTCCGAAAGGAGGAAAAGAAACGGTCGTTATTCTTCAATGGATGGAGATCACAAATCGACTTACTAGTTAAAAAATAAATTATAAATAATTTATAAATACTGTATTGCGTGATTGTTAGAAGAGTAGTTTTTTAAAACAATGAAAATAAAACCATGGTCAATTTAATGAAGGAATTTATTCCACTGACAGTAGCAATTTTCCAGCAAATGTTTAGGACAAAATTATAAGTGAATAGCAGCAAGAATGGAGAAAAGACAATCTGTAAAAAACAAAAAAAAAAAAAAAAATCCAGATTGATTGGATTTTGAATAAGAATACATCTGTAGCCTTTTTTTAGCTCTCAGATAGCTCCACAGGCATTGTTAGTATGAATATTGTGCACTAATCATGATTCATGACAGCGATCATCATCATTGGGAGAAATAACCCTAAAAGTCTTCTCACGACAAGGCCAAAGTGAGCACCTGTTGTAAACATTGATCGTTATTGACAGAATTCGTAGACTTAATGAGCTGCTTCTCTAATAGTTATAATGAAGCTTCGATTAAGCTGTTTTCCAACGACCATGCATTTATCCTGTAAATAGTTTTTTTTTTTTTAACCTTCGGACTGTTGCTAAATACCATTTAACATTAGAATTACTGAGTGAGTCGAATTACAAGTTATTGCATACGTACGGATTGAATCTTCAGCTTAAGTAAAATAAGCATTGGTAATCTGTTTCGCGAAAGGCTATTTAGGGGTGAAGCAATAAACTGATTTAGTCATAATAAATACAGATTGGCAGTTACTTACAGTTGAAACAAAACTATGTAAAACAGCTAATTAACTTTTGTAAAGTAGAATACAAACAAAAGTTTAGACTTAACGATTACAAGCAAAAATATGTATTAGACAAAACCAAGAAATGTAAAATACAGGACTCATAAACAAAAACTTTAGTTTAATTCACTTCCTTAAGAGATGTAATTTAATCATGTACCCAATGGCAACGCTTTAATATCCAAATTAGACTAAAGGTACTTCATAAATACTAGCGAAGAGTTACAGAAACGTTATTTGACACTGACACCCAAAATACGGTTAATAAATATATGAGGAGAAATACGATTTGATGTGGGATGTACTTATATGCTCTGGAGAATCATTGCGCCATGCAATAAGACTCACTGCACACTACCAAAGGAAATGCGCAAATCTACACGATTCTACAAAAAAAATGTACAGTCCATTGTTAACTCCAGAGTTGGTTCACTGGTTGCCATAATGAAAATTTAATGTCTGGTTGGGTAGTTGTAGAGTTTAGGCGCATCAGCAACTTAGGCCATAATGCGACGTATATCATATGTCTATAAATTGCTTGTTCTGTGGTCGATTTTCTGTATTTCTGGTCGAAAAACCAGAGCTTCTAGGAGAAAAACCATGATACCCTCCCCTGAGACCGACTAACTCTGCCACGTTGTGAGAAAGGCCCATAATTTTTCGCGTCATTGACAGGATTCGAACTAAAGTCTTCTTCACCTGGTGTGGCGAGTTCGGTTATTACACCACGAGGGCACCGTCATCCGAGAACAACAAATTCGGCCATGGTCAATATATGTCACACACTGTCTTAGCGTATTCCTGTTGAATCTTAGGATACGCTAAAACAGATAAACGAGGACAACGCACTGAGAATCCTAGAATCTAAAGAAAATCAGTACAAACCCTATTTGTTAACGAAAATTCCTCTGGTGAGCCGTATCAGACTGCAAAAAGAAACGCTGCAACCTTTATGTTTAGAAACCCCTGTAATCGAGTTTTTACTGATCACTACCTAAAACGAATACATTTATAAATTAAATATCTGATACTACAGTATTAATAATTTCGCTTTTCTTCTCTTATTTTAACTCTTTGTAACCCGATTGGAAATACAGTAAAAACTCCATTTAACGGACTGTATTGGGGGGGGGGGGAAGACTTGTCCATTAAATCCGATTAGCCCTTAAACTCCAATTAAATACATATAGTCGCCGAAGAAGCTAGAATTTTACTTGATGCTACTGTTACGAAAAAGTAGCATGAAGTAAAAAAACATTAAATATTGTAATATGTACTCTATTGCAATTGTTCTGTGGAGTAGAAGAGCTTGAAATTTTGCTTTTTCGTATATTGGAAGTGGAAACTCTAAAGCCTATTTAGAGTCAGAAGATCTTTCGAGTACCTCAATGGAGGTTTACATTAGAAAGGTCTGACGCTCGGAAGACTGATGGAAAATAATAGTAGAGAAAATTCTGGCTCCTAGGCACTCTGCTTTATTGTGAATACATTTATTGTGAAATATTAGCTGATGGTAAATTTATCATTGGACTGAAGCAGCTACATCAGAATGGACAGAATTCGGGTACCGACGAATTCTGTCCATTGTTTCCGAAGTCCGTTAAAGCGGGGGTTTATTCTACTTGAAATTTTAGTTGAAATACTGAGGAGTAAAAACTCCCTGGGTATTTCAGCTAAAAAAAGGTTTAAAGTTTAAAAAAGTAAAACTTTTAAAGCCATTTTGGGGGTTTGAGAGAGCTAATAATAATTTAACTGCGCAGCTGCTTGAGGAAACCCCTTTGTTATAAGATAAATTTAGCTTCTTACTTTTTATTTTCCGCGCTCAAAATATTCCTGTGAGCAAAATGTCTTGAAATGCATAGGGGTAACCGCAGTTTTTTGCCTTTTTAATTTCAAGAACGAAGAATTAGTATGAAAAAATGACTTCGATTCCATCCCAGAACATACACAAGGAGAGAATGGCAGTGAATCCCTTGTGCTCTGGAGCAGAATACGAGTAAATATAAGACGTCAGTTTCAAGGCTTATGGAATGGTGTTCACTTTAATTAGCCCCTGAACAGCTTGATGAATCGCCGTGCTTTAGTGGTATCAAAAATAAGCCTATCACGAACGGTTAAAAATTTTTCTAGCGTATAAAGAAGTCGTTTGTCAAAGTGAATCTAAGCTATAAAATTGTCGTAGGAAGTGGAGGGTAGCGTTACTGTGAGAAGTAAGCTCTTTACCGTGTAACATTATTAAAATAGGAGCGAAGTTATACAACGAGAAAAACTGAAAAATTTTGAAACAAAAAAAAAAAAAAAAAAGTAAAGTAAAACATGTAAGCTTATAGAAACAATATATCATTTTACCTCGTTTTATGCAAATAATTTATAGTCATCTAAATTTCACAAAACTGAAAACTATAAATGTTAAATTTATGGGCGGCCCATCACATACAGGGACTACTAATAATGTGTATTGTCTCTAATTTATTTCAAAGCCACCATATACCGTTAAATACACTGCTCGATAAAATTAACAGAACACGTAAAAAGGATGGTGCAACTCGACCAGCTTGCGATGAAGCAGGACAAAATTAGTTATGGTAGTGTACCATAGAATAACATTGAAATGTGGAGACAGCGAGAAAATTCAGACAGGTATAAGGAAGCACATATAGTGGTTGTATAAAAATTACCAAAAAGGTCACATTACAGAAGTGGATACAAGATGCTCGAAAATATGGTCACATGATATCAGTACGGCGTATGATGCCCTCAGGCCTTGACAGCGGCGAACCATGCTCGATATAAGGGTGTCTATAAGATTCTGTGACAAAAAATCCCATTGTTCCACCAGCGCAGACTGGCTCACCAAGTGATCAAGGAGTTGGCTGTCGGCGTTCAATGCAACGTCCAAGGGCGTCTCTCACGTTCGATCGGATTTAAGTCTGCTGATCGTGCTGGCTACAGTAGTCGTTGAATAACATCAGTTTCAAGATATTCATTCCTCCACCATTGTTGTCGTGCATGAGAAGAAACTATGGGTCCACCGCACCTCTAAAAGTTCGCACGTAGGGTTCGAGAAACTGTTCACGGTACCCCTATCAAAAACATGAAGCGCGTGGCCGTTGATCACTATTCCTCCCCACACGAGAAATAGTGATCAACGGCCACGTTGATTACTATTCCTCCCCACACGAGAACTCCACCGTAAGTGTTCCTTTCTTTGATGTTGGTGGATAGTAACGCATTCATCGTTGTCTCCAGATGAAATAACGTCTATATTCTGTTTGTAGGCTAAAACAAGACTCATCAGAGAACAGAACTGTACTGCATTTGTCAGGTTTCCAAGTCACATGTTCATGGCACCAGTTTCCACGAGCTCTGCGGTGGTTTGGGGTTAATGGGATACAAACTACTGGCTTCCTTGCGTAGAGTTGACTTGAATTGAGCCTTCTTAACACAGTCCGCTTGGAAATGTTTGAACCTGTGGCCACAACAACCTCAAGAGACAGCTGATGACAGGCTATCGTAGGGTTTCGTCTTGCTGTTAGAGCCGGATAGCGGTCTGTTCTGGTTGACGTAGCCCTCGGGGGAATTTGGCCAGCTCTTCTTTTAATGGTTCCCGTCTTAATGTGACAATGACTGACACATTAAGCCAACGTGACACCACCGCCTGCGACTGCCCGACTTAAAATCGTCCAACCGCCCGCCATCTCTAAGAATCATCAAAACGACGATGACTTGCCATCCTGAGTACTGGAGATGTGGCTATTCCATTGATCAAGCCAAAAAACGGGAATGACGTGATGTGGTCGCAATCCCTATTTTTATAGGCATGAATAATTTATATAATTGCGGCCCTGTAAGGTGGTATATCGATTTTGTATTGGATACTCGGAATTTTTATACCAGGATGCCTATTATATCAAATATTTGCCTTCGACGACGCTGTTCATAATAAAATATTCATGGAAAACGTTTTGTTCTATTAATTTTGTCGAGCAGTGTAGCTAATACAACTCAGTGCGAAACTTTTCTCTTGCCAAGACAATTAGAACTCTTCCAAGTATAGTACTACAACAATGATCAAAATAAAATGAAAATAGGAAGTTATTTATCTAGTTATAATTGAGAAAAAAATTTTTTGATAGATTGAGCTCTATCGCGTTGTCACCATGCAGTTGTGAGTTGTTTGAAAGAAAGGTTAACGGGAAATGTAGTGACCATGAATCTCGGAAGTCATGTCTCCTAAAAATCCAAAGACTTTCAATTTTCGGTTTATTTTACAGATAAGTTTATATCCCACCTCTTTCAGACGTAACACCTGCTGACCTAAGCAAAATCTCTTCGGATACCGTCTAGATATGTTATGAAATAAATGGGCGCATTGATATCCTGAGGCCAGTAACAAAATTTTATACCCAAAAATACTTGATAAAACGTATTTCATATCCGCCAAAATATGAAAGAGAAGTACATGCACAGTTGAATATTTCAGAACGACCAAACAGCCGTATCGGTAGAAAAAAATGCTACGAGAAAATACCTAAAAATAAGGGGAAAAAAATATATATATTACTTTAAATGAAAAGTTATTAAAATGAATAGAAATAAACCAAATCATATTTGAATTTAAAAGTGGCATTCATCTCACTTGTGAAATATGATCCATAAAATCTTCCTAAATATACGGATTATAACCATTGGAATGAAAACTTGTCCATCATGAACACTGAAGGAGGCTGGAGAGACGCGAGACGATCGCTCTCTCGGAAAAGACTTTCACATGCGGTAAGGAGAAGCGTTCCATGCGTAATTTTGATCCCGTGGGGCTTAATATTACGGTTCTCTAAAGCTCTAATTTCCTCTAAAATTGGGCGACTACTGAACCATTGTGAGGAAGATTTGGGATTCGTACAGGGTTAATTAGTTAATTCACAAGAAAAGGAACGTCAGGAATGAAACAGAAAATCCAAATATTTGGTTGCTGAAGAAGCTATAGATGCGACAGATTTGTGCCATGAAAAGCTAATTGGTGAACTTACTCCAAATAGAGAAAAATATGAGTTTGACTTTGGGATCTCGGGATTATCAAATGTAAGCACAAGTTAAACAAGAAGTTCTAAGCGGAACTTCTTTCGTAATGCTAAATAAACTCGACCCTTTCAAAGTTGATGCAGGTGGCGTAAATAAAATTATCCTTTCCCCAGTATCCTGACCCCTTACATAACTTATTTAAATACTGAAAATTGGTTTTATTATACTTAAACACGTGAGGAAAACGTGGTAACCTATTCTGCGAGATGTTTTGACCTTTTTTTACAAGGTGGCTGAGTTAGTGTAAAGTGTGTTTAGGGTCAAACGGCACCAGGGGTTTCTCCCATCTCGGCGTAGTTTACATTGTAGGTGAACCAGTTTACTGGAAAAGCCCGAGATTTAAAAATGGATGGACTTTGTATTTGTGTGATGCCTTGTACCGTTGTTCATCTGGTCATTTAGCCACCAGACCTCTACTGAGGCCCGACGTTGCCCCACTTTCGCCCCGTGGAGGCAGACCAGGTATCCACTAGAATATAGTTCACTCTGGCAGGTCCTGCCACCTAATTTCCTGAGATTTCAGTGGCTAGGACCTAATAAAATAAATAAATAAATAAATAAATAAAAATGTGATCACGTTGAGGAGGAAGCGCTAGGAGGTCAAAAGAAATGGTGGGCGAAATTGATTTTCAGTTGTGGAATTTAGATTGTGTGGGGCGTTCACTAGCATGCAGGTAGAGTGGGGAGGGAGACAGATAGAAGTATGGAGCCGATAGGGAAGACAACTCCAGTTTACAGCGGGGCATGCCCATGCCCCACCAGAAGGAAAAGAAGGGGTGGCGAGAAGGGGAGGTGACAGCAGAGCTGTCCCCTCATCCCCCGCCAGGGAAGGGTAGAAAGTAGGCCAGGCAAGGGAGCTGGCCTATTCGCCAACAGGGCATACATGTGGGGTGGCTTCAGTCGGGCGTCAGGGCTGCCCCATTTGGTATTCCCAGGAGTGGAGTGAAGATATCTCTGTCCAGGTTTTTAGTCCAGGTCTGTCTGACATTTGTGCAGATCATGCTTGGTCTTTTATTAAGTAGTTACTCGTGGGATCCAGGTCCGTCCACTGGTGGATATTCAGTAGGATAGGCTTCAGTCACAGTCAGGGTGGACTCCCAAAGGTCCGATTGTAGTCAATGCGTTTGGTTAACAGTTCTCAAATGGAATCAGTGTCCTCCATCGGTCAGTATTTGGGAGAGTGCAGTTCAGGCACAGTCCAGTTTTATCTTGGTTCATCATTTGTTGTGATTGTTGTTGTTGTATTTATCCTAGTTGTCCTAGGTTTTCCGGCAAAGGAAGAGTCTGGCGTCTTACAAAGAGGCACTGAGCAAAGTTGGTTAGGGCATTGTAGGTTCCCTCGTCCTCCAGTAAGTAGTGCTCCTGATTTTTGGGGTTGAACTGGACTCGTGTGATGAGGTGTCCACGCAGATCTTCGTACAGTTCACATTCGTGTAGCAGGTGGTCCCAGATCTCGAGGGAACCACATGCGCAGGCTGGGTTATCTGTCAGTCCAAAGAGGTTTAGCTTGTGGCGGATAGCTCCATGTCCTGTGAGAAGGTAGGTGACGTGGAGACCAGGGCAGAGCCATGTCGGATATTTTGGGTACACCTTTTGCAAGTTCGGAAAGAACCTTCGCGTGATGTCTCCTTTGTCAGAAATCGTCCAGCGTTGTTGCCATATCGATGTCAAGTACGTTTGCAGCCTGTATTTCTCAACTTTACAGTTATTAGCCGGGTCCATAGTGTGGTTCTGGAAGGTTATGACTTTGCCACGTCTGAGTTGCTGAAGCATGCCATTGCGAGTCACCTCAAGATCAAGAGGGAGAGCGCCCGTGATCACTTGTAGTGCATGAGTAGAGACTGTCTTGCATGCTCGGGTGAGGGTCAATAGGATGGGTCTATGTATGATATCCAGTCGTCTGCGGTTTACCGCTGTTGAGGCTTTGTGGAACCAGACACCGGAGGCGTATGCAATTGCCGGGATAATGGCTGCTTTATAAAGGATCGCAAGTGTGCGCCTTTTCAGGACCCAGTCGCAACGTGTGACTCTGGCAAGCAGGGCAGCGTATTTTTTCATCTTAGCCTGTATATATTTTAGGTGTGGGGTGAAAGACAGATTAAGGTTCAAGGTAGAGACCAGATGCTCCCAGGACAGCTTTTTCCGCTGCCTGATCGTCGCAGTATAGGTGTTCCTGGCCTCCCTGTACTGTTGCCTGAGTGGTTCCATCTCAGGGGCGGGCCAGGTCCGTCTGGCTCTTTGGAAGGCGCGTCTCTTCTGGTTCATTTCTGTTCTTAAAATATCAAGTTCTTGCGACCACCACGGAACGGCTCCCGGCCGAGGGGTCCTTTTCCTGATTGCTTGATTAGCCGCATTCACAATGGCATTGGTGACAGCGAGTTGGTGTTGGTCCGGAGCTAGTTGGATGGCAAGTTTTGTGCATTTCTAGTGATGGCTTCTTTGAATTTTCCCCAGTCTGCTTTGTTGACAGCATATCTATTCTGTTTGTAACAGTTTGTCTGAGTACGGTGGAGTGAGCTATGCACAGTAAAGGTGATAGCCCTGTAGTCGGAGGAGGTTCAATCCTCCTGCACTTTCCAGTCATTGAGGTGACTGGCTAGGGATCTAGTTGCCATGGTGGCATCCAGTGTGGCCTCCCAGAGAGTCGAACTGAATGTTGGTAGATTATTAGAGCGATTTATGACAACAAAGCTGCTATTGGCCAGGAACTCGTCCATGTGTTGCCCATTTCTGGAGCCTCTACACTCTGGGGTCTCACTGTGCCATAAAGGTGAGCAGCAGTTTAAGTCGGCGGATACAAGGATCTTGGCTCCTGCTAGTTCGGTTTGCACTTTATGCAGATATTGAATGTACGGGAGGATATCTGCTTCTGGACGACAGTACAGGGAAATGATGTAGAGTTCCCTTAGAGAAGTTATGATGTGTGCACAGGATGCCCACTCGTGACACGGGTGTGAGATCTTGGTGACAGTTATGTTGAGGTTTTGTACAACAACTGCAGCCCATGGGGTTGCTCCATCCATTTGGACAGTTTTATAGCTGGGTGGGTATCCTCGGACAGCGCCTGCACAGGTATAAGGTTCTTGCAGCAGGAGAATGTCTAGATTTTCTTCTTCGGCCCTTTATCTGTCCCGCTACAGCGATGGCTCGTTGTGCATTAAGTTGAAGGAATTTAATGCAGCTGTTGTTGTAACTTTTAGGAAGAGTCCCCATAATATATTCTTGATTGTTGGGTGCTTCTTGCTTTAATATATACCTGGGCATTTGTTATCTCTGACTGAATGTGTGTGGGGGAGTTTTTGCCACTTGCAGTTTGCGCAGGCTGGGTCGCTTTGTTTATTTGGACAGTTTGCATAATTGTGCCCCTTCTCAGAACAGTGTCCGCAAGTTGGCTCCTGCTGGACGCACGTGTGGGTGGTGTGGCCGAATCGGCAACACCGGAAGCACTTTGGGACTGCGATGTGTTCCCTGAAGCGGTGGGAGCTCCAGTTTATATATATCCTCTCTTGTTTTGTTATCACCCTCCATGCCTCGGGGGCCAGTCCGACCACCCAGTTTATTGAGCTACCATTCCCGCTCTTGGTTTGGTGTTTAGGTACCAGTAGACTTGCGTGGTCTTTGTCTGATAGATGTTGTTGGAGGTTTCTTGTGTATATCTCCTCGCAGATGGAAGTGGGAGTCAGATCCGAGTCTGTGCTGCATATAACAATTGAGGGCCTTTTTCTCTAGGCAGCTCAGCAGAGAGTCCGAGCGTCGGTATCTTGGCGTTATTTATGATCAAGTTGGCATCGTCTTTTGTTTCCGTCTCGATTATTACCCCAGTGTTACGCGTTTTCCTGATGGCTCTAATCTTGGCTGTTTTGAATTCTTGCGTCAGAGAATCAATGACTTTCTTCTTGACCTCTTCGCTAGTTTTAAGAGTATCAGTAGTGGTTGGTTCAAGAACCACAAGATGTGGTGTAGGGAGCAGCGTCTTCCTGGGTGCGGAATTGGTGGTGTTTGTGATAGCCATTGTTGTCGCAGTTTGATTCCTCAGCGCATCATAATATGTCGGGGCGCGCTGTGGCATTTGACTTGCCCCGCATTCCATATAGGCCTGTAGCCATGTGGTAGCTCTCTCTCTGTCAAGGTGTTCATCATGTAAGATTGTCTCCATCTTGTGGAAGATTGTGACAATCTCAGATCTGAGTGCTGCTGACACTCTATTTGAGTTTTCCTTGAAAATGTTCTCAAGTGCGGTTTTCAGAAAGAGCGTCTTTTCGTATATGGTACCCTCCGGTATGGCAGAGTCAAGGGGTGAGTCCTGCTGTATGTCTTCTTTTTGGTCTTTTTCTGATGCGGCTATTTCTGGCTGTTCTTTAGTTTCTGTATGGGAACGTGTTTCCCGCCCCACTCTAGGGATCAGTTGATTTCGATTTTTCCGCTTGGTTAGTTGCGATCCAGAACGGGAGTCCTCCTCTTCGTCCTGGGGTTCCACAATAACAGGGTCGTCACTCTGGCTCGGGGATTTATTGTGTTTTCCTGTTCTTCCTTCCATTTCACGAAATTCGGATAACCGTACAGTTCGGATTATCAAGTGTATGGTAGGATAGTAAGATAGGCCACTGAAAATGATGGCAAATGATACCCACCACAGGTCCGTGGCATATAGCCAAAAGATTAGCAATCAATGGTATATTTGGGCTGTTATATCATAATCTACCAATTTTCCAATAAGTCCTACTGAATTCGCCAGGGGGCGTAGCAGATTTGCATATTCAAATTAATGTTCAGGACCATAACTACTAAATTTGCATAATTTAACACACAGCACAGCTAGTTCACTATGTAAATAGTTCAGCAAGCAATGAAATTAATAAATGTTAATCACTGCTAGAGTATAGGAAATTGTTCCCGAAAAATGCATTGGAAACAAGGCCGCTGCGTTTGAGGCGCCTCCGCAGCCAGGTGGGAAGGAGCAGCAGTGCGTAGCACACGCTTCTTGATTAGACCGGGGTTCGAGCCCGTCACCACCAAATACGGAGGATGCGGAAAGGTCAGGGAATGACCACCGCATATCCCCGGAGCAATATGGCCTTAGTTGCTAATGCTCCTAAAAACCAAATAACAAACAGCTGCGTTTGACAGAATAAACTGTTGTGTTCCGTTAATTAATCGCCTTCAGATCGGAAGGTCACCACAACCCCAAGTAAGGCTATTAGCAGGGAGGTACGATGGCACTCTTAACGCCTGCAAAAATAGGAATGTTTGACCTTGTGTTTTCCCGTCGTTGACTGTAAAGCTTTTGTAGCTGAGAACTTTGACCTTGTGTCAGACTGCAGCGGACAGAGTGTCTTAACACATATACATATCATATAGGAAAATTTCAAAATAAAAGGTTACCTGATAACAATCTGCATAATATAAGTTGAAGGACGAGAAGAACATCCAATAAAGCATCTATTAGTATAAGTTTAGATTTGATAAACGGGAAGAAACTATTTAAATTTTTAAAAAGTTGAAGAGCATACAAATCACTTGTCAACACACTACACGCGCACGCGCGAAGCCCCGGTGGCTGAGTTAGTTGGTCTCAGGCGAAGTAGCATGGTTTTTTTCTTCCGGAAACAAGTGAGAACTAAAAGGGACAGAAATGACTGTAATTTCAATCGCCACCAACTTGCTTTTATCAATGCAAATATCGGCCAGGATACTCAAAGATCCAGGCCTCAATATTATAGTCGAAATTTAAAACAAATCCTAAAAAACAAAATTACATGGATACGCATGCCGATCCTATAATTCCTCCTTTCTTTAGGAAAGGAAACTAAAATAAGAGTGTTTTATTGGCATTAAAATTAACTAGGAAATCTTTCCGACTACTGAGGGCATATAAAGTTCTTAGTAAATATTCGAGTTTTAGCTATTTGTTGAAGTACAAGGTTTGTCAAAAGCGAATTATCAGTATTGCTGTGGCATACTATAAACTGGAAAACTCAGAATTCTCAGTCAATGTTCTACAGAAGAGGAGAGGGAGAAACTGAGTTAAAGAATAGACTCTTGAATTGGTTCAGAATTGCTAGAGAAATTCACGATAAAAAGCCATCCTCCATTAGGCGTAGTAGACGATACGACGTGAAACAGGTTAACTATCCGTGTGTACATATGTAAATGTACAGTGGAACGTAAACTCCATAATTTGTAAGAGAGGCGTTGTGCCATACTAAGCTCTTTTCACGTAGTGAGGCGGCTGCATTTCCTTGTTTGCATGCAGGCGCTTAAAAGTTTGGCTACGAGCCTATATTGTAACGACGTATTATCTGATCCCAAATGGAAGATCATACATTAATCTTTTTCGAATTAAGGAAAAGAAGAGTCACTATCTAATAAATTCAGTGGCGATGGTTAGATTGGTAGATTGACAACTCAACAAATAAAAAATACGGGTCTTGAATTTATAAAAGTATAAAATAAAATTATAAAATTTTAATTTTAGTTTGATTATGTTTCTATATATCGAATACAAATCCCTAAATTAGTGTCCCTGCTAGAAAATGTGTTTGTGTGTTTTCTTTTCAGAATAAAGCTCCCGTGTAACTGCTGCGAATATTCTCCAGCAAATAGCATGATTTCCTGAAGGCGAACTGTGAAAGAAAACTCTTAAATGGAAGCGAAGCGATGCCATCTAAGGACTTTTAGTGGACGGAGAATGTAAATATTAATTTACAAATTTTTTTATGTTATTCTTAAAGTCTGCAGTTAATTAATTAGTCTTGAAATATACATTTAAAAAACTTATAACTTTAAACTGAAATTAGTGAAAAGAATAATCCGTAAAAAACATTCGGTTCCAGGTGATTACGAAAATCACATAGAATTCGCCACCTGTCCTAAGGCACCTCAGGATAGGTGGTGACGTGCATTGCTGCTGTTTACCCATTCTGCGAGATGTTTTTGTGATGATTTTTCACCTCATTAAAGGTGGTATTGTGATTTCTTCTCACTTTCAAACAGTTAATTTTGGATGTTGTTTATTTTGGATGTTGTTTCTACTGTAGGGTTTAGGAGCATCAGCGACTAAGGCTATATTGTTCCTTGCATACTGTCTGTAAATTGTTCTGTAAATGTGTGTTCTGTAGTCGTTTTTCTGTTTTCTGCACGAAAAACCTCAATTTCCGGGAGGAAAAACCATGATACCCTCGCCTGAGACGACTTAACTCAGTCACATTGTGAAAAAGGCCCAAGAAAATTCTTCTCATCATCAACAGGACTCGAACTCGTGTCTTTTCAACCTGGTGTGGGGAGGATGGTTATTCTACCAACGGTACTACCGCGAGAGCGATTTTGGATGACTCACTCTTTCTGCAGCGTGCAACCTAATATCACCTCCCCTCCTAATGGAATCAGGATCCGATCACGTTTAACCATACATAAGTAAGGAATCATGTGAACCTCCCCTTTCCTGACCCATTCTGGTCCATCTATCTGGTTCTCGTGAGTAGCACAGTTAGTATAATCATCGTCCTCCCCTGTTTGAATCCTGTTAATGGCGTGAGGAATTTTTATGGGTCTTTTCACAAGGTGGCTGAGTTAGTCGGTCTCAGGCGAGTGTAGCATTGTTTTTTCTCCCGGAATCTCAGGTTTCTCGTCCAGCAAACAGCAAATTGACCACAGTGTACATGCACTTTACAGAGCAATACGTCCCATGTTGCTAATGCGCGTAAAACCCTACAAAAACCCAACCATCCATCTGTCTTTTATGCCTTTTATATCACTGATGTGATATAAAACCAACAACATGTATTGGGACACATCACCCATGGAAAGTAATGAAAAGTAATGATTATTTGTAGAGGTCACCTGACAGATAGATGGCGGTACCGGTGACCTCTAGGAATAATCATTACTTTTCATTACTTTCCATGGGTGATGTGTCCCAATACATGTTGGAGGACAGTGTAGTCATTAGGGTGGAACAGCTTTGATAACAAAGCTTCAGTCGATATATCGCTAGCATTCCGACACGAAAATTAGTCCTTGGAAAAAAAAAGTTTGCGTCTCATCTCGTAATTCATTCGAAAGTCTATTCTCAGAGTAAATAGAGTCGTTTTAGAATTTCCCCGAAGAGCAAAAACACTTTAGCCGTCTAGGTTGTTAAGAATGAGAAGCAAAATAGAAAGTCTAACTTTCTATTTTGCTTCTCATTCACCGCATTTATTACTTGTCTTTAAAGAGCGGAAGCCAAAATATGCATAATGTTTCCATACTCTTAAAGCAACCTGGGAATCGTTATTGCTCCTCTTTTCTCTTGAGTGATTTCGTTTTGCATAAGACACGACGCGGTACTGATTTTAGACCATGTAAACATTGACAAGAACTCAGTCGACAAGTTACTTATGTATGCTTTCTTTAGAGAGGCTAAGGATAAATAATTACACTGGCACATCATGCTTGAAAATAAGCAATTGACGAAACTACACTAACAACAGCAAACACGCATAGGAAAAGAATTTCATTTGCAATGAATCTGCAATGAAACTAATAATCCCCCTTTTTATGGTAATGCCCAAACTGCAGCGCTCTAATATCATTGATGGGATTGGGAAGAAAGAATAAACTCGTTAAGACTGGCCTCCAATTTTTGTACATGTAATTTTCAAGCAATAAATATATGGGTAGATGTAATTATTTACGGGTGACACTAATATCATAATTTATTATTTATTTATTTATTTTTTTTTTTTTTTGTTATAGATGAGACATTAATTAACCTAACTGCCCTCTTTTGAACGGAATCTAGAAGCCTGAGAGAGGTTTTGGGGGCACCGCCCCAGATGTGGGAACAATATTCTGTGGTAGGCCGGATTTGCGATTTATACATAGTCAACAACAGTTTGAAAGAAAAGTAACGCCAAGAGAAAAAGAGAAAACGAAGTTTTTTAGATGCAGAGGAAGAAATATTTGTAATGTGCTTTATTCCAAGAGAGAGAGATTAGAAGTCAGGGTAATCCCCAAGATTTTCCTAGAACTCGGAGCAGAAGAATCCTTTTTGCGAGATATAAGACAAGACTGAGTTTTAGAAGGATTGAAATTAAGTTATCTTTGCTCCACTGGAGAATTACCCGGAGATCAGCATTTAAGGAAATGGTAATGGATATTCGGGAAGTTGAAGCTGTTTGAGCAGGGAAAGATTTCCCAAACTGGAAGGTGGAAGGCAATGTGCTATCGTGAGAAAAACGATGGATAGGATTTCCGGTCAAAGGAAGAAGGTCATTAATATACAAGAGGAAAATAGTAGGAGAAAGATCTGAATCTTGGGGAACACCAACATTAGTGGAGAAGTTAAAAGACAGAGAGCCGTCTACCATTAACCAGTGAGCGGTCGGAGATAAAACTGGATACCCAATTACAAAAAAAACAGCTGGCAAACCATAGGATGGAAGCTTATTTAGAAGATCTTTATGCCAAACACGAACGAACGAAAGCCTTTGAGATGTCAAGAGCAACTGTTTGTGTTTCACCCAACTTTTCCATTGAATTTGTCCCTAGATGGGTAACATAAGCCAGAATATCACCAGTGGATCGACACTGACGGAACCTATACTGGCGATCGATCGTTGATCAGACGGAATGTTTCTAGATAGTTTAATAAGAGTTGGTGGTTAATTGATTTCTCCATTACTTTAGAAAGAGTAGAAGTAATTGGATGGGAGAGATTTATCACCC
The DNA here is from genome assembly GCF_048544385.1 of Mastigoproctus giganteus. NCBI lineage: Eukaryota > Metazoa > Arthropoda > Arachnida > Uropygi > Thelyphonidae > Mastigoproctus > Mastigoproctus giganteus. The sequence continues at coordinate 211,429,622 of NC_143577.1, read as the reverse complement.
TTTTTAGGAACTGGCTGGATATGAGCAAATTTCCAAGCAGAAGGAAAGACACCTTTGGAATAGGGAAGTGAAAAAAGCGGCAAAGAATAGAAGTTCAGGATTTGAGAACAAGTGGAGAAATACCATCAGGACCTGGAACTTTCTTAGCATCAAATTCATCAAAATCCTTCTGACATCCTTTTGACGGAAGGCCACAAGAGGCATTGAATGGAGTGTACTGGGAGGTTGTACTGGGAGTGTACTGCAACATGCTCTGGTTATCGTAAGGAGAATTGGCCGTTGAATGATGTTCAGCTTTCTTCGTCCTACCACAGTGGAGGCTTTGGGGAACCATATGCCAGAACCGTAGGTGATAGCTGGTATGAATATGGCTTTATACAGTAAGGCTAGAGTGCGTTTTTTGAGCCCCCAATCTCGGCGAGTCACCCTGGCAACCAGTGCAATGTAATTTCTTATTTTCTTCTGCAGATAGTTGAGATGTGGGAGAAATGTTAGTTTCCTGTCGATGATAATGCCAAGTAATTTCAGCTGAGTAACAAGCTTGATGGTTGTGCCATGTATCTTGATTTGAGGCGGCCTCCGCGGATCAAGATAGCCCTTCAGGAGAATGGATTGGGTTTTTGTGGATGAGATGCTCAGATGGTTTTTCCGGACCCACTCTTGCAGGGTGGTAAGAGCTCTGTTGGCAGATACTTCAAGTTGACCCCTGGAGTTCCCTGCCAGGATCAGGGAGAGCTCATCAGCATATGCCAAGGTCTGGACATCGCCTAAGTCAGTACTGAGAAGCTCGTCGAGTACAGAGTTCCAGAAAAGTGGGCCCAGGACAAAGCCCTGAGGGTAACCTCGGTGGACACGACGTTCCACACTGCAGAAGGGAGCCTGAACCACAATGCTCCTGTCACTGAGATAGCTGGCAATGGAGTTGTAGAGATTTCCTGGGAGCTCAGCCGTCCGAGGACGCTAGGCCACCATAAGGTGCCGAACACCCCAGCGAAGTCGATCGAGATGACAAGGAGGTACTTCTGGGTGCAGTTCCTGGCAGCATTTGTAATGGTCTCCAGCGCATCGACCGTAGACATGCCCGGTTTGAATCCAAATTGATTTCGTGCTGGTAGCTGTGCAGTATTGTAGTGGTTTTCCAGTTTCTGTCTAAGGAGCTGCTTAAAGATCTTACTCAGCACAGAAAGGAGAGCAATAGGTCTGTACGAAGCAGTATGGCTTTAGTCGCTAACGTTCTTAAAACTCAATAACAACAAAGAAACATATCACTGTACAGATGTACCATCCGCTCTACTCTCTCGATGTAGCACTAGCGGACTTCCCAAGGTGAAAACTACCCCTCAACAGAAATATTTCAGGTTGACTAATAAAAAAAAAAAAAAAAAAAACGGACCCGCCGAACTGAACGTAATCTCTTTGGATGCCTTCGCTGACTCTTTTCAGAAACTTTTAGATCGGTGTAATAAGTGAGCATTCAATCAATTGGTGACTTTGAATAAAAATAAAAATATTTTTGAGTTCCTTTACTTTGCGTTCCTTTTAATGTACCAGTCCGGAAACTTTATTGCCACACCTCGTATGTCTGATAATGTACGAGTATGTACATATCTGTATATAAAACTATAATTTTATTTACTTCAGGAAACATCTTTATAAAGGGTTCTCTCCCTACCTGTTGTTATGTCCTTAATTTGGTTAACAATAATTTACTTCCATGACGATGGAAACTAGGAATGCCTTCCAGTACGCTCTGATCCATTCTTAGCCCTGCTGTTGAAGTCATTCAATTGGAAACCCTCCTGTCCTATGTGGTCGTGTCGACCTATAAACAGAACATCTTAATAATACTGGAAGCGGAAGAGAAGATCTAATAATGTCCTTATTAATTTCATTTGCTTTTCACACATTAATATGGGATTAAAAAAAATAACGAAAACTGTTTGGGGAACGTAGAAACCAATGCGTCAGTCTGGTACAATATTTTTCTCTGAAAGGGCCATTCGATATAACCAAACCTGGCATAAGATAGTGTCTAAAGATCTGGGTATCAATGGCAAGGAGGTTTTTTTTTTTTTTTTAATGAGAAATAATAGAGAAGCGACTTTTTGTATTATTGAAGTTAACTAGGTAAGGCATTCACTGTAGTGGAAAATAATTTGAGATCAACGAACACGAAGGTACGATAGACAAAGCGTTTGAGTTGACCGTGGTTCTAACGCGTGACTGCTAAATACGGTTATGTTCTTCTCTTCTCTCTATATTGTAAATTACTCTGACCCTGAGCTGCAGGTTCCGGTTATTTTCTGTTATACATTGCGCATTAGTGCTAGACTGTTTTCTTCCCCAATCAGTTCTGAATGTTATTTTAAATATGAATTCCGATTGATTCTTGAGGGAAGAACATTTAGCTGAATATATTTGATTAACATTGGTAATAAAAGAACAATTACAAACAATAAGTTATACCTGGTTCTGATACAGTACTACTTAATTATACATTAGTATAATTTGATTTCCACCAACAGGGATAAGCGGACATTGTTGGGCATGTTTTTATTTCTAATAATAATGATCACAAAATAAAATCATTAAAAGTAAATTAAGTTTGTTCATCTTAAAAAGCGTACATTTAAAAATATATAATTTTATAATTAATGATGTGAATATCCTTTATAAAAACTCACATTTCCTTCGATAAGTGAAAGATCTAATTTCCGGGCAGGCACAGTGGGGTATTCCCAGATAATGTTGATTACTCAATGGCATTATACATTCACTTCCTGAGAGAGAGAGAGAGAGAGAGAGAGAGAGAGAGAGAGATAACATTAGAATACGTGTTTAAGGTTACTCCGTGTAATGGAGTAACCGTGTATACGTTTATGTATTATAATGTTAATCCCTGCCCAATGTGTTGTGTCAGGTGTTTGCAACACAAATAAATAGTATACATGAAGCTATTGTCGCCGTCCTCCCCACACCGGGTGGAAAAGACCTGAAATCGAGTTCCGTCGATGTGATGAATTTTTATGGGACTTTTTCGCAATGTAGCTGAGTTAGCCGGTCTCAGACGAGGGTAGCTGGGTTTTTTCTCCCAAAAACTCCGGTTTTTCATCCAGCAAACAGAAAATCGCAGAACACACGCAATTTACGGACAGTATATACGGGGCGTATGGCCTTAGTTGCTGATGCTCCGAAAACCCTACTACAACAGCAACCGCTCAACATGGCACATGAGCCAAGGGTTAACATTACAATACATATATAAGGATACTCTATAACTAAATAACAAAGAAACCTATATTTATTAAATACACTGTATGATGAAAATTAAAAAAAAATGCAATGGATTAAAATAAGAAAATACAATAAAATAATAAGCAGGAAAAAAAAAGCTAAATAGTAACTGTCATAGGTGCTCACTCAGTCATCCATGCACATAGGATCCAAATTTATCAAGTTTACAGGAGCCATCCAGAAGAACTATAATCAGAGTATTAGGACGATTTTCGGGGGATCCAAACTGTCTGGGGGATGTGTGCTATTGTGTCACGGGTGATGATGTGGTCGCCTCGGTCGACGATCATGGGATATTCTTTTTTTTTTTTTTTTCTATACGCGAACTTGACCAAACAACTTGAGGTCGATATCCAGACATGGACGCACAAAAAGCATCTGCTGAAGAAGAGGGCTAGCTGTGCAGTTGACATAGAATGAGCCAATGGATCCTCTAGACACACAAGGAAAGAGGGTAAGGTTTGCGTAAAGCGTCACAGCAACTGAGGTGCCAGTTGCTGTGACGTTTTCAGGTGCTGTGACGCTGCAATCACGTGCCAGTACATTGTATTTGTAATGCCAGAAGAAGGAAGAGAAAATGCAAAATTTAACTGTTAAGAAGTCTCCTTTTCCCTCAGTTAGCCGCGGAGTATCAAAATGTTTATTGTGTTAGCCGTGGCTGTGATCCAGATCTGGGAGTGGTAAATTTAGGCCAACTTCAAGAGTCAGTACTCAGAAGAGAGCACTTGTTTGATGGTGGAGAGTTGCCGATGGACAGATCTACACGTCTAACAATAGTGTTTTCTACTTTTTTTTTTTTTTTTTGTTCTAAAAAGAAATTTTTAGCAGCTAATGCAAAAGCAACACTCACTCAAAATTTATGAGTGTTGCTTTTTCTCTATTCGATATGTTTCTGCTTCTCTGGAGGATTGACACAGGGTAAATATTTATTCCAAGATTGTATTAGTTAGGCCCTGTACTTTTGGGCGTTAGAGGGCCTACAGTAGGCCCACTGGCATCAACTATAATTATACTTTGGTTGAATTCTTTCATTAGATTCGGATGGAAAGTAAATTCTACCAAAAACATTTCTATTAAACGGATGGATGTCATCTGCATTAAAATCGTTTTTGCCTTGTCAGTTGATGCAACTTTACGATAAACTTTGTTAAAAATTTCAACAATATTGTACTGAGCATTAGTTACGATTTAGTTATCACATTCACAGCTGAATGCCGCTTTCATTATCCCGAAAAATATAAGATATGGTGACTGGAATTATCAGACCAAGGGCGGGGGCCGTCCCGAGAGTGAAAGGGGTACACTGCACCCGGGCACCAACGTTCAAGAGGTGCCTGAAAACCTGAAACTTACATACACATATTAAGAAAATTTTAAAGGGGCGGAAATTTTCAATTTGTACCCGGGCACAACATACCCTATGAACAGGCAGATAAACTATTACCACTCTGTGTTCTTTACACTGTTTTAATGATTCATGTGTATGTTGGCCAAAGAAATGGTTATCAAGAACGAACAAATCATAGACTCCAGGGATTTCGCCAAAATAAAATTAAATGCTTTAATCATTCAAACTGCTCCATCCCGAATCGGTTATTTCTGTTGGAACGGATGCACACAAGGGCAAAGAGAGTGAGGGGGAAACAAAAGGGTGCTCTTACCAAGAAAGAGCTTCCGTTCTGAAAATTACAGCGTCTGGAGCCTGGGCATATGCGAGGTGATCTGACTAAGATGAGGCTTTGAATGGATCGAACAAACTCGGTGCTGATGGCATCCTTTCTCTTGCTCAGACTACAACGCATGAGGGGACGTAACTCGTGGGTAGCAGTTGATAGAATCGCTGTCCTCCAGGACAGAAAACACCTGTGTTCGAATCCCGTAGATGACGTGAAGAGTTTTATGGACCTTTTTCACAATGTGACTGAGTTAATCGGTCTCAGGCGAATGTAGCATGGTTCCCTCCCCCGGAAACTCGGGTTTTTCGTCCACAAAACACATGCAATTTACAGACAATATATATGCGCCTAAAACCCTACAACAAAAAGGGGGCATAAACTGAGGTAGGATGTTTGTAAGATTCCATTCGGCTAGCGCGTGGTTGATTGTTGGAACAAACTTCAATCCATTGTTGTAGAAGTGGGTAGTTTCAATAAATTCAAGAAAAAACTAGATAAACTATTGTAGGGGTGGAGAGGTGATGTGGAAAGGGTTTTTTTTTTGGCTCATGCTGTTATAAGGTTGCTTTCTCGCATCCCTTTACCACTACTAATACTAATTTCATGAGCAGAGTCAGTTGGTGCGTTTTGTATAAGAAGACTGAAACTCTCATCTTTTGAATGCACGTAAGGGAAATATTATTGTGCATACAGGGTGATTACAATTAAAGTGTATCACTTCCGAAATACAATGTACGAAACTACCCCTATTACAACTGAGCAGTTCATATACCACAAAAGCTGAAGATACAGAAAAAGAAATTAAAACACTAGCCAACAGCTTTATTCAGAGAAACTACTAGGCACATAGCTGTAGACAGACATTTCGAGAGCGTAAAGAGAAAGACAAAAAAAAAAAAAAAACACTTGAATGAAAACTAAAAATAACCTACACTTGTCAACATTGAAATTGTCCCAACCAGACAGACTATGAATAGACTATCTGACCGTGTGTACTAACAGGCATCCCTGTAAGGATTTATTACATTTGCAAGTCAAAATGAATTCACTTACTCAGAATACGTGCAGCATAAGTATTGTATGCAGTCCCTACAGACAAATTTGTGGGCGCCAGCAAGGTACTTGGGAAAAAAAAAAAAAAAAATTAACGACAGTGAAATAATCATCTCAAATTTAATTTCTCCAGTTGCATTAACATTGCATGTACATGTGCCTTGAGTGACCGCGGTTCAAGCCCGTGACTGCTGAATACGGTGCTGTTCCTTGTATTCTGTCTATTTGTGAACTCCTCTGACCGTTTTGGTCGTCCCGGATATAAACAGAAAATTTATTTTATTTATTAATGGTGAAGAAAATGGATTTTTATTAAGAAATTAATAAAGGGTGGGCCCACATTTGTTCTCCATGACCTCATTTATCTTACGAGGAAGGCTTTCAACCAACTCACAGTAGCCTGGTGTACTCTGACGCAATCCTCCTTCAGTATATTCACCATTACAGCAGTCGAAGAGCAACAAATTACAGAACTGAAATGATAATCATGCGTCTTCAGAACGCCTAAATTCGTTACCACAACTCATGCTGGCTACCACTAATATCTTTTGTATTTCCTGCACGCTTTTATACGTTTTTCTTATCTGCATATGCTTGGCTGGCGTTGTTCAAACAAGACTAAAATATACTACAAATAACATTAAGTACAATATGAGTAAAATAACAGACAAGAGAAATCATATAAAGTCCAATCATCTGTAACAAAAAATAAATAAATCTATAGAAATGTGCAACAGAAGACTACTGACATGTGTCGTTTTTCATCAACTATAGCTTCCCGTTTCATTGTGCAGAAAGTCAAAGGCGACCACAGATCTTGGATTCTTGCTCAATTTGAACAGTCAAATAAGACCGATGAATCTCCCTTCCTTCCCTTTACATTTGTAATCCTTGAAGAAGAAAGGCCTGCAAATATGCATCATCACTACGTTCAGTGATCCCACTGGAACATTTATAGGCGTTTGTTTCACAGCTTTGTTACAGCTTTTGTTTTACAAGTTGTTTGGTCTTGGGTAAGATTGGCATTGCTTATATCTCTCAAAAAGTCGAGTTTTTCGTCAGCAAACAGGCAATCGACCAAGAATACAAGCAAATACAGACATACTATACTAATACCTTATGGCCTTAACTAGCTTGGTGCTTAACACAACATATACGTTGCTCATTTTCTCAGCAAGAATTGGCAGATCTAGAGATTATCTTCATAGTGGCCAACACATCCAGAATGTCCTATCTAAATTATTACAACAGTGCATCTTGTTGTCACTTTCCATGAAGTGGCCAGGGTCTGAGTTACTGCGCTTGTTATGAAGATATCAAAACGGGGTTCCATCTGAGATAGGAGGGCTGCTTTAACTCCGGGCCCCAAAATTTAATTATTTTATATTTGGGCAAAAATTATTTATATTAAATAAATAAACAAATGGGAAAAATGTAGTGAGATAAATAGAAAATAAAACAAGGTGCCGTGTAGTAAAATCTGCTCGATTGTATTATTAACAAATACGGGATTGGTTACCTACTACATGACGAATCTTGAAATTAAAATAATTTCAAGTACTGTAGTAATCTCAAACAGAAGCAACAATAGCGAAATAACAAATTCTCCCCTCCCGGCGATTTGCGTACAGAACTCCCTTTTGCTCGTTAAAAACCATACGATACTGGTCGTAGAGTCCCCTCTTGAACTCTTCCCCTCCCCCTGCAGCAGCAGTGGATTTGGTGATACGGTACCTTCGCCACTCAGCAGAAGTATCAAACTCAAATGCCCATGGGCCGCATACAATTCTCGGGCTTGTATACCGAAGAACTCCAAAAATGGCTCTTGGAACGGCACTAATCTTCACACAGCACATAGTTGCATTACTGAAAAAAATATTTTCATACATTTCTTTCTTATATAAAAATACGCGATCGCATGGCTGCCAACAATTATGAAGATTTCTATAATTTATGAATTTTATTTTAAATTGGTGTCTCCTTTAAGTATCACCATTTACCATTATTTTGGCATTTCACATTGTTAATCTGTACAATATGGAGACAGTTGAAGCCTTTACACGAAGTTTGACATGCCAGTGTTACTGAATTTTGAGTCATATCGAGCTTGCACTACATGGTATGCTGATACTACTGCCGCGGGCATGCTCGGTATTGAGCCACACAAAATTGGATTCTGCTCCTAGAGTGCTTAAATTGGCCCTGTCATCAAGACACAACATACCCCAAATACACAGTAATTCTGGAGAAGACAAATATTTCTTTCCGAGATGCGTTGCTACCCCTGTGATTTAAAATTTCGTTGTTGTGGTAACACCTAGTTATCGAAAATAGAAACGCTTAATGCAAATTTCCTCTTGGAAGTACACTGCTCGACAAAATTAACAGAAAACGTGGCGTAACTTGTGGTGCAGCTTGCGATGAAGCGAGACAAAATTCGGTATAATAGTGTACCATAGAATAGCGATGAAGTCAGGAGACAGCGAGAAACTTCGGACAGGTATAAGGGACATTTATAGAGGTAGTATAAGAATTACCAAAAAGGTCATATTAGAGAAGTCGATACAAGAAGCTCGAAAATATGGTCACATGGCATCAGTACAGCGTATAGCCCCCTCCAACCGCTAAACGGCCTGACAACGGTGACCCATGCTCGATATAAGTGTGCCTATAAACATTCTATAGCAAAAAATCCCATTCTTCAACCAGCGCAGACCTTACCCATCAAGTGATCGAGCAGTTGACTGTCGGCGTACAATGCGACGCCCAAGGGCATCCCATACATGTTCGATCGGATTTAAGTCTGATGATCGTGCTGGCCACAACAGTCATTGTATATCTTCAGTTTTAACATATTCCACCACTTCAGCTCTATGTGCGGTGGGGTTGTCGCGCATGAAAAGAATCTGGGCCAACCGCACTCCTAAAAATTTGCACATGAAAAGAAAATCTGGGCCAACCGCACTCCTAAAAATTTGCACATGAAAAGAAAATCTGGGCCAACCGCACTCCTAAAAAGTCGCACATAGGATTCGAGGATCTGTACTCGGTACCTCTGCGGAGTTACGGTACCCCTATTAAAAACATGAAGAAGAGTGCAGCAGTTGATCATTATTCCGCTCTACACAAGAACACTGCCTCCACCGTAAGTGTCCCTTTCTCTGATGTCGAAGGGATAGTACCGGATTCCTCTGTGTCCAGATGAAATGACGTGTAGAATCTGTTTGTAGGCTAAAACAGGACTCAGCAGATAACAGAATTATACCCCATTTGTCAGAGTTCCAAGTCACATGTTCATGGCACCAGTTTCACCGAGCTTGCGGTGGTTTGGGGTTAATGGGATACAAACCACTGGTTTCCTTGCATAGAGTCCACTTGAATTGAGCCGTCTTAATGCAGTCCAGCTGGAAATGTTTTCACCTGTGGCCACAGCAACCTCAAGAGACAGTTGATGACAGGCCATCGTAGGGTTCCGTCTTGCTGTTAGAGCCAGATAACGATCTGTTCTGACTGATAGTCCTCGGTCAACCTTGGCCAGCTCTTCTTGTAATGGTTCCCGTCTCCTGAAACTGTTTCCATAGTGCCGAGACTACACTGCGTAACACGTTAAGCCAACGTGCCACCTTGGCCTGCGACTGTCTGTCTTCAAGTCGTCCAACGGTTCGTCATCTCAACGAATCATCTAAACGAAGACGACTTGCCATGCTGAGTAATGCAGATGTGGCTATCCCACTGAGCAACCACAAAACGGGAATGAAGTGATGTAGTCGCAACCCGTGTTTTTATAGGCATGAATAATTTGCATAGTGTGCGGCTCTGTAAGGTGGTAGATCGATTTCTATTGGATACTCTGAATTTGCGTGCCAGGATGCGTATTATATCAGATATTCGCCTTTGGCGACAATGCTCGTAATGAAATATTCATGAAAAATGTTTTGTTTTGTTTGTCGAGGAGTGTATATAATACAGTATAAGATATTTCAGTTCTCTGCAACAATTGCAAGTTATAGCTCGAAGACATAAGTCATCCTGGTCTTCCTTTAATTAATACCACCTGGCTTTTAATTAGTTTCCGTGTGAACGTCTTCTTGATTACGTAGAAGTGTCATTCATTTCAGAACTGCATGCAATTTAACGTTAAATATACTTAAAACAGTGCACCGTTATTAGCTACGAGTTAACTACCAATTTAATATAATTTTCTGTCCTTTTCTTCTCCCCCCCCCAATCTATGAAGCAGGTATGTGACTTCACTAGCAAAAATAATCTTTCTAGCATAACGGTCCGGTTCAGTTTTTTTTTTTTTTTTTTTGTGAGTGTATTCGATTGTTTAAAAAGCCTGTTTGGTCCGATTGTAAAAGTTGTCATGGATTAAGCAGAACCGTTAAGTTTGCCGTTCCGTATATGAAGTTCTTTTCCAGACTAGAATAATTCAGAATTCAGACTTTAAGTACACTTAATTTTGTCTTTTTCTTTCTTTCATTCTTTTTCCATATTGCAGATTATTCCTCTTTTCTTTCTTTCTTTTTTTTTTTTTTTTGTAAGTACAAATTTTTAGTTTTGCGCTGGAATGTCAAGTACATATTAGTATTATAATAGCTAAGAGAAGCAAGGAACCATGCGTTAACCACCCTTATCATCAGCAAACGTTAAGAAAGCATACATCAGATTTCTTCTAAGGAATACAGTAGTGTGCATCTTCAACACTTAGGAGTATTTCGCTTACAAATTACTCTTTTCAAGCCACTTAGTATAAATCCTTCGTTTTTTTTCACTAAGGATTTAAATAATAATTTGTATAATATGCCGTACGAGTATGATCGAGAAGAGCACTTGGCCTTTTACCATGTCATCTTTCTTTTAAATGACATAGTAAAATCTTTTACCATGTCATCAACGTAAGCTATCAAATTTCGCAAGCAGTCAAAGCAAATATTTACTGAGGAAAGGGGGTCAAAAAAAATTTGTATTCAACAGTTATTATTAATATCAATTTATTTCCGAAGAAATGTCCCTTTGGGACATTTCTTCGGAATGAGGACACGAGTTACATAAAGAAATTAAATAAATAATGACAGACAAATGCATTGTGTACAGAGTCCAGATACAATACACCGTCTTAAACAGCCTCTGGTAAAGATACGACATATAAAAATACACAAACAACAATGCGTGGATAGCGCGGCATCTCCAAGACACTCACCTAGAGCATGACGAGGGCATACGTATCTGCAAGGGTGGAAGATCTGTAGGCTTTGTCCTTGCACAGCTTCTCAACGTCTATGGATAACCTATTAAATATTTAGATGGAGTTAAATGGAAACATTGTTCAGGGAGGACAATGCTACGCAGCTTAGATCTGTATGGGGGGGGGGGGGCGTTGGTCTAGCATCTATTTCGATCTGACAGTCTGGCGTGATATCCCAGATATCAGGTAAGTTCAATTTTCCGGATAGAAGTTGAGAGAAGGTAACAAGGTTCCTTAGAGATGATGTGATACCTCCAAGGAAGCATATTAAAATTGGTGACCAGAACAGATTTTGAGATTGTAGGTGTTAGACCGGCGATCTTATTTAGCCATGTCAAAATCCAATATTCTAGGGATAAGAACCTGGTTTGGTAAGATGAGTGTGCAGAGACCCATGTAGTTGAGGCATATAAAGGAATTGAGATTGTGCATCAAAGAATGTAATTTATGATAAGGTGCGGAATTTGAAAGTTGGAAATCTTCTGTTTCACTGTCCATAAAGCCCCATATGTTTTCATTCAAGTGACATTAAAATGAAGCAAGAACGTAAGGTCTTTGTCCCAAGTGACGCCCAAATCCTTATGTTGGGTGACTTTTTTAACTGGGGAGTTCGCTATACTGATGTTCATATCGCTGATATTTCTCTTCTTGGTGCTAGAGAGTTGTGCGGTTTTCTTTGTTAATAGAGAGTCCAGTCGCATGAAGGTAATTTTCCAGTTCGTGTAGCTGTCGGCTGGAGCTCACAGTGGTAGATTGGAGGCATTTTGTAACAATGAAGAACTTTAAATCGTCGGCGTTGTGAAGAGGTTAAAACAATCCCCACGTATTACACTTTTTCAACCAGACAAATTGACATATCTTTGCCACCTCTCACTACACTTCTGAGGCCAATTTTGTTGAAGTCCTCTGACTGTCCTTCAAACCACGACTCGGCAGCAAAGTGATTTCCACGAAGAAAGGACTTCAGGACAGGAAAGAGGAAGAAATCTGAAGGTCGGAGTTAAGCAGGATGCGGCAATATTTAAATTCATATTCATGACACACCTCACTGCAGCATGCGAGGAATGCGCAGGGCATTATCGTGGAGCAGACGCACAACTTTCTCCGTCTTTTTTTTCCTTTCCTTTTCTTTTCTTTTATAGCAGCACGTGGCTTTATGAGAAGGTTGGAATAACAGTTCGCCGTCACAGTACAGCTCTTTTTGAAGGTAATCTGTTAGTATTACACCATGCTGATCCCATAAAACTGATAGCATCACCTTGCCAGCACTTGGTTGCACCTTTGTCTTTTTTTTTGGGGGGGGGCGTGTTTCTGGATGTTTCCATTGTTTTGGCATTTGTTTAGTTTCGGGATAATAATGATGGATCCAAGTTTTATCCATGGTGACTAGCCATGAAAAAAAAAAAAAAAAAAAACTCCTCCTCCTGCTTTTCTTAGCACATCGATAAACATTTTATGGGCGCACCGCGCCCTTTTCTCCTTCTGATAAGGGGCAGAAGTCTGGAAACCCATCTAGCAGACACTTTACTCATATGCAAGTGTTGATGGGTGAAGTTCTCCACAGACCCTACACTAACTTTGAGCTCTGCAACTAGTTCTTTGACGTTAATATGGCGATCTTCCAGGATTAATGCCTCAATTTTTTTCAATTTTTGACTTCTGTGAAAGCAGTTGCCGGGCATCCTGGGATTTCTTCATCATGCATATTTGAATTGTTTATACCAATGGGCAACAACATTGTAACCTGGGCAGTCTTCTCCATAAACAGAGAGCATTTCTTCTGGATTGTTTTTCGCTGTTTTCCCTTGCAGAAAGAGGAACCAAATCACTGATATGTATTCCACTTTATCCATCGGCAAAGGGGGGAAAAATGAATTGTTAGATCGAAACCAGAATTTGTGGTTGCTATAGAAAATGTTAAGGTATCAAACAAAAAAAAAAAAAAAAAAAATTTTTTTCCATCTTTCTATCACTACTGGGTGAATACAAATCTTTTTTTGAACCCCCTCCCCGTCGTAAGCAATCAAAATATGAATTCTTAATATTGTTTCAAAATCTTCCATATATTCGTTCATTCATGAATTTCCTGCTTCAAATTATCATTCGATAAAAATATCTAAGCTGCTCCTTTCAATACAGAGACCTGCAGAGGAACTGGCTCATTTTATGTAAACTAGAATTAGGTTTGTCTTAATATAACAATGCTAATTTGAATTTTATTTTTTTTCACACAAGAGAGTAAAATCCTCAAAAGGTTATTGTCCTGAAAGACAGCGTTCATGATTTCCTTTAAGGAAAAAAAAAAAGAAAGAAGCCGTTCTTAAATAATTAGTCAGTGCTATCTTGACAAGCAGTGATGCAAGTTGTTTGTAACACTACTGTTTTCCTCCTAGTTTCGTTTATGATTGTACTGTACAAGTATTTTCTCGTAATCTAGATTTAAACTATTGTATTCAAATGTCCTTGAGAAATCGTTATTGCTAAAATAATAGTCACTATTTCATATGTGGTTTTTTTTTTTCCCCTTGTTAGCCACTTTTAGTTGCTTAATCAATAATAAATTCTCTATCATGAGGGCTTCATATGACTATAAAGGTCTAAATGATGAGCATTAAGGGACTCTGACTCACATCATTAGCTCGCAGGTGATATTTTTTTATTAAATTTAACTTAAAGCTGGGGAGAAGGCTGGATCCGAAACCCAAAATAAGAAATACAAGTGTGTTTATCCTCTTTTAAGACCGGTGACTTAACTGGTTTTGAAATACGTATTGTAAGTTTTCTGTTATATCACGATTTAAGGCTTGCGGAAAGCAAAAGTAGTGAGACGAGGTAAAGTAAGGCTTCTCTGTACTGTATTGTAGTCAACTTTTTATAATTATGGATGAAGAAAAAACCACTTCCTAAATTATATTGCATGCAGGTCTATTCACCAATGTTGTTTATTAGTGCTATCCAACGGTGTTGTTGAACGAATATAGAGTAGGGAAATCAGTAATTGCCGACTTTTTTTTTTTTAAATCGACAGTTCTAAACTGATTTCCGAAATCGATTATCCACAGTTTTGTTTTCCGATGTCAATCGTAGTTGGTTCTGTTAATCGACATTTCACTGTATTTAGGATGCAGTTGAATGTGGATTATTGAAAGATTTATAAAGGGTGAATTTGTGGTTAAAATGAATATTATGATGACCTAATTGCATGTGTAGCAAGAAGCTACTTAAGCACACTTGGGAATCGGAAACCACTGATCCCCTGGTGTTTTAAAATGGCCTAGCCACTTTACCTCCCCGCCGACCGGGCTAGCCGGGTGGGTAAAGTGCTTGCCTGGCAACCCAAAGGTCGCGGGTTCGATTCCCGCCTCGGGCTTGGATCAAAGTACTGCAAAAACCTCGAGAGGTGCATTATGGCCACAGAAGCCTATGCGCCAACAACTACCAAAAAAAAAAAAAAAAAAAAAACTACTTCCCAGAATGATCCGAAAATATATATGACTTGCCCTGTTTTATTGGTGCTGTTTCTAATATTGGTAAGTGAGGATTCTATTGTTTCTCTGGTGTTTGTGTAGTAAATAAGCTAATATCCCTACAGTGTTATTAGCACTGGGAGTCGTTTGTTTGTTTCCTCAGCTTATTTGAAGTTTCTTTCGCATCAATTATACGTTGGTCCTATCTGTAACGGCACTTTACGCGTATTGATAACGAAGTAATATGCAATACGCCCATATGACTAACTGCCAGCCGCCATTAATTTTGAATTATGAATTCCACTCGTTGCAATATTGGCAGTCCATAAATTCGAACGTCATTTCACGAGATAATTTAAAGCTACTCGATGCTGGATCCATTTACAACATACCCTCCCCTCAGTTCCCATAAAAAATGAAGATATCTAAGAAAGTAATTCACTTTTTTGCAATTACAGGAGATGATTTCGTTTCTGATCGTTTGGAGAGCGGAATGTTGCATTTTTTTTCATTTTCTTCGAAATACTTCTACATATATTCCAAACACAATTCGATGCATGCGCATTTGAAAATTTTCCTTGAAAATTATAGACAGACAATGTTGCTTTAACGCTTGAAATATCATCAAAGGAAAAACTTATAGAATTGCAACGTATCACCTGAATAAGTTTGCTCCGATTATTTTTGTAGACTCACGCTTTCGTAAATCTTCGTTACGACTGCTTTGAATGTTTATCTCGAAAGACACAAGAGCCCAATAGAAGTTACTCAAGAAACCTGTTTGTATCGAAATTTACTTTAACACGAATCTACATCAAAGTGCACACGCTCCAAAAATATATGCTCTCCTCAGAATTTTTCGTCCAAATTCAAGTTTGATGATATCATTTCTTGAATACATTTGTATCCAATTTAATACAAGAATTTCGATAATGTCAGTAGGTACATACCAGCGATGATGTATAGCAGAGAGACCTAGGTCACAATTGTAACATTTTGAACTTCTTACCTGTCTTTAGGTTCCGAAGCGTCAAAAAAGAAATGGATCATCCCGTTGTGTAAACTGTGAAACTGAAGTACTTTGCTTTCAGAATGAGTTGTGGTTATGTCTTTTTTTTTTTTGTTTTCTTGGTTTTTTTATTGCAGTAGTCTGTTATATCAATCATTATATTAAAGCACGTTGAATTTAATTTATTCCTCTTTTAATACTTAGCAATGTAAGTTGGTTTTATTTTGTAGTTTTAACATGACGAAGCATTTTGTCTGAATAATTTCGTTTCAGATGAGCATCTTGTAATTAACTTCAGCAACGTTTATATTATAGAGGCAGCATTTCCCAAACTGGGGTCCGCGAAACGTACTCTCTCGAACTACTCAAATTATTTGTTCTATGTAGAGAAAATTGATCATAAATAAAGTTAATATTATACTGTATATTAATGTAAAAATAAGAATAAATTGCAGCAAAATAAAGAATGATATGTAGAGATATATTAGGATGGTTTATGGACTAGGGACACTACTGGAAATAGCAGAATTACTCAACGACCATAATGGAATGTAGATAAATAAATTGATAAATTGGGGAAAGTGGAGAAGAGGTGACAAAACCGGAAGTAGTAACAATGGAAAAAATCATTAGGTACCTGAAAAATAAAAAAATATATATATTACAAGTGCTTAATGCTATAGATCCGATGAATTTAACGTCTTCATCAAGGGTCAGCAGCCAAAAACAAAGGAAATATAGCAATGATCCCCAGGGGCTCACATCTGGTGAGTATGGGCTTGGCACACCCAGGGTCCTGAGTTGGATATCATCATTTTTCTCTTTCTTGGTGATCTCTCTCTCTCTCAGGGTAACTCGGGAATTTTTTTTGCCTGGTGCAGCATAAGCCTCAGGCTTTCTTGCACCATATGGATAATAATAATAATAAGTAAGGTCTCTGTTTCTGATATGAAATATACGTAGCACGGAGTTAAAACAATAAAGCTAAGTTGAAAAAGTGCGTGCGAAGGCCAAATCAAATGTAGCGGTAACTAAGTGAGAAGTTGACGTATATTTCATACCGACCCAAATTATTATTATACTGTATATTAATCTAAAAATAAGAATAAAGTTGATGTTTTAAATATAAAACTTTGAATTTTCTTTTCAGAAAAAGAAGTGTTCATACATAGGGCTGGCTATGAAATATACGTCAAGTTCTCACTTACCGCTACATTTGATTTGGCCTCCGCACGCACTTTTTCAAGTTAGCTTCACTGTTTTAACTCCGTGCTACGTATATTTCACATCAGAAACAGAGACCTTACTTCTTGGTATATTTCCTTTGTTTTTGGCTGCTGACCCTTGATGAAGAAGTTAAATTCATCGAATCTATAGCATTAAGTACTTGAAATATATTACTTTTATTTTTCAGGTATTCATTCCATCGTTTCCTCAATTTACTTATATAGGGGGTCCGCAAACTTTTTTTCTTTTTATCTTTGAAGGGGTCCGTAGATCTCAGTAGTTCGAGAGCCACTGTTATAGAGAAAGAGAGAATTGACATTCTGTGTTGCCAAAGGATGAATTAATACGATCCGATTATTCAAGAACATTTTTTACCCATTGTTGGAGACTGGAACACGAATGACAAATCATTTTCATACATAGATGAGGACCTAAGAGGCCTTGTGGGACTTAAAAGGAACTGAAGTCTCACCTTGAACGCGAAACAGCTAAATGACGATTACTAAGCAGCTATTACCAGATTCAGTAAACAGCATGAAATATATCGAGGAATTTGTTTACTTTTCTCAAGGTTGGTATATATAAGGTAGGTAAATACATTAAGATTCGAAAGAGTCGGAAAACTGTATCCGTAATTATTGATAAAAGAATGAAGGTAGATATGAGATCCTTAAAAATTAATGCCTCAAAGATTTTGGCAACAGCACTAAAAACAATGAGAATGGTAAGTAAGGGGATAAATTCTGTCTTTCCGCCTTTTTGGAGTTACATGGGCATGCTTAAAAGAAGTAGGATAGCAATCACTCAAGCGAGTAGTTGACCAAAATGGTTAGAATATAAACAAGAGACATTGGCATTAGTTGAGGCATATGATGCAAAAAAGCAAGCTTATAATTTATAATACAGCATCAGCCAAAAAAAAAAAAAAAAAAAAAAAACCTTGCCCATTTCACCCATCCCGTCACTTCAAATGTTTGTTTAATTCAGCCTTAAATTTATTTAAGCTATCAACTTGAACAACAACAGATAGTAGTCTGTTACAACAATCAACTATCCGCTGGCTAATGGCAAACTTCTGCACATCTATTCTACAACTGTCTTTCCTCAATTTGAATCCATGCCTCCTCAGGTTCTTAATCTGAGCAAGCGGAAGTATTACGTCAGCATTGAGCTTGCTCAAACCATTCAAGGCCTTGTACACCTCGATCAGATCACCTCGCAGATGCCTAGTCTCCGGATGCTGCAACTTGCAGGACTTAAACCTTTCTTCGTAAGCGCACTCCTTTGTTCCTCTCACCAATCTTGTTGTTGCCCTTCTCTGTACTCTTTCTAGCAACTCTACATCCTTTCTAAAATGAGGCCTCCAGACCTCTATACAGTACGCAAGGTGTAGCCTGACCTTTGCCTTATACAAAGGGATAATCACCTCCTTGTCTCTGCTAGCAGAACTCCTATATATCACTGACAAAACTCCATGACCTGCTCTGGCAGCCCGTCTGCGTTGCTCAGAACTTCATATCTGGCTGCACAATTACCCCCCAGGTCTTTTTCATTCTCCACCTTCCTGAGTGTAGTACCACACAGTTGGTACGTTTCTCTTGGGTTACTGCTACCCATATGGAGTACTTTGCATTTGTCAATGTTAAACTTCAGTTGCCACTTCTCAACCCATCTGCCTAACTTTTCTAGACCCTGTTGCAGTAGCATACTGTCTTTACTGTCATTAACAACCCTGTCGACCTTTGTATCATCTGCAAACTTGGACATTAAGCCTGATATACCTTCGTCGATATCACTGATAAATACACAAAACAACAATGGGCCCAGCACTGAACCCTGGGTAACTCCGCTAATAACATTAGTCCAGGTAGAGCAGTGTCCATTTATTACCACTCTCTGCTGTCTCCCACTCAACCACCCCTCTATCCATTGCAGTAACTTGCCCTTAATGCCATACCGTTCCAATTTGAACAGCAGTCTTCCATGTGAACAGAATCAAAAGCCTTCCTGAAATCCAAGTATGTTATATCAAAATAACTTTTTGCATCGAGTTCCTTTTTGACCAGATCGTAGTATCCAACCAGATTGGTCAGACAAGACGTCCCCTTAACAAAACCATGTTGTGTCTGAGCTATTACTGCTGTCTTGTCTGGGTGATCCTGTATCACCTCTTTAACCAGTGATTCCATTATTTTCCCTGGAAAACTAACAGATCTATAATTATTTGTGTCACCCTTTGAACCTCCTTTGGGAATTGGGGATAAATATGCACATCTTCAGTCCATGGGGATCTCCCCTGACGCTAAGGATGCTCTCATAATTTTATTGCTAAGGGTTTGCTTACTTTCATTGCTTCCTCCTTCATTATAGCTGGATAGACTCCAGCTGCCCCAGGTGCCTTTTTTAAGTTTGATTTCAACAATTTCTCCTCTACTTTGCTCTCAGTTATTACAAAATCACTTGGCTCCCTGTTAGAGTTTGATAAATTTCTGTCATTGCCCTCCTTGAATAACTCCTCATGTCTGAATGTAGATACAAAAAACTCATTCATTTTTTCAGCTACTTGAGCAGGATCATCAATAGTCGAACCATCTGATTTATGATAAATGGGCCAAACTGATTCATCCCTTCCTTCTAGTTTACACAAGTAAAGAACTCTTTGCGTCCTTTGCCAAAGATTTCTCGTAATCTGCCTTCGCCTGTCTAACCTCCTTTGTGACTTGATTACAGACTAGCTTATATCTGACGTAGGCTTCTGTGTCGATTGATAATTTATATGTATCCTATGCATTTTTCTTCCCTGCCACGAGCCTCATTAATTCATCCGACATCCAATTAGGCCTGAACCTTGAACGGTATTTCTTAATTGGTATGAAAAACCTAGTAGCCTCGAAGATTAAGTCCCTGAAGGCTTCCCATTTAGAATTCACCGTTGGTAACATCATCAGTTGATCCCACTATACAGAATTTAAAAACTGTCTGAGACCACTGTACTCACCTTTACGAAAACAAAAACCCTTCTCTTTACCATTGATGGTAGTTACATCTTTAAGTAAATCCCACATCAGTACACTGTGATCACTGTCACTTAGTGGGTCCTTTATCTGCAAATTCTTTTTAATGCATGAATAATCACTGCTGATAATCAGATCAAGGGTATTACTCCCTCTGGTTGCCCCTCGAACATGTTGCTGTAGAAAACAATCCTCCAACAAAAGGCGCCTCCGTAGCCAGGTGGGCAGAAGCAGCAGTGCGTAGCACACGCTGATTAGACCGGGGTTCGAGCCCGTGACCACCAAATACGGAGGATATGGAAAGGTCAGGGAATGACCACTGCATATCCCCGGAGCAATATGGCCTTAGTTGCTAATGCTCCTAAAAACCAAATAACAACAACCTCCAATAAATCCACAAAACTCTTGCTAGCGTGCGTATGACCAATCCACGTTCCAGTCAATATCTGGAAAGTTAAAATCCCCCATTACAAGACATTCTGATTTACTGGCCCATTCTATTTCTCTGCACAACTGTTCATTGTATTCATCAGAGTCATTAGGCCTATAACATACTCCTACTCTAATTTTTCCTTTCCCAGTGTTTATGTCACACCAAACAGACTCAACATTGCACTGTCCACCCATGTCAACTGGATGCACTTCCTTATATTTTATGTTTCTTAACTAACCGTATAACCCTTCCTACCCTGTCTATCCTTTCTTTACACATTGTAGAATACTTCCCAAATTCCAATTCTGCATTGCTTATATCGGTGTGACACCATGTCTCTGATATACAAACAATAT
The DNA here is from genome assembly GCF_048544385.1 of Mastigoproctus giganteus. Classification (NCBI taxonomy): domain Eukaryota; kingdom Metazoa; phylum Arthropoda; class Arachnida; order Uropygi; family Thelyphonidae; genus Mastigoproctus; species Mastigoproctus giganteus. The sequence goes on along the minus strand of NC_143577.1, from coordinate 211,408,845 downwards.
CTGCCTTCGATGTCTTGATCAGCACTTCAAATTCATCAATTTTATTTATTATACAAGAAAGGTGGTTAGAAACAAACCACCTTTCTTGTAAATGAAGATCGGTTCAGTAGCAGGCCTTGTAGTGGCATATGAGTAAATTCATTCTAACATGATTATTTTGCAACAATTGCATTCTCCTTTGAAAAATAAAAGTTCTGCTAGAAGAACAAATATTCTCAATGGTATAATAAGTTTCCTATCACTTTATCATCTGTTACAGTTGACTCTCGTAGGTGTTTCAACTGGCCCACAAGTGGGAACAATTGTAATAATGCGTTTTTGTGAAAATATTTACAACTGTAACATAAAAGTTAGAGTACTTTTAAAGATATATGTATAATCGCCAAAGAACAACCTTTATTCTAGAACCAAATGCAAAAAAAAAAAAAAAAAATTATAATTGATCCTAATGTTCCCTACACTGCAGGAAAATGTTATATTATGACTTGCTCGGGGGGAGGGTGAACTGAAGAGTTAGATTCTCCTACAAATCATGGCCTAATGAAATGCGCTACTTGTGCAATGTTTGTGGGTTTTGGAACATGATACGTAGTGTACTTTTAATAATTTGTCATGCAAATTGCATAATGAAAACAAGTAGCAGAATAATTTACTGCCAGACACTTCTTTGTATACTCATCTTGTTTTGTTATCAAGAGTTATGCTCCCACCAGTTTCTATAATTTCTTGTCCCTTAATTATATCGCAAGTTTCAAACTAAATAATAAACAAGTAATTAATACTTGTTTCTTGCTCAGAGCGTTTTATCCTTTAAAACATATTTTTGGTGAAAACTTGATTTAAAGAACTGCCGTCTCGCTACCCATCACGGTGGTATCCTGGAAGAAAGGGCATGTAACATTCAGAATCAAAACTCTGTATCCAAACGTTGCCTTGGACTTCCCAGATTATTACAGTTAAATGATGCAACAATTCTTTTGACTAAGCTTTCATTCCACCTGCTAAAGGGGTTAAAAGATTAGAGCCAAACTTAGTCTCGATCTTTCCTTGTTTGAAAGAAGAATTGCCAATGTGTCTGTGTGTGTATTAAATATGGAATCCAGAAATTCCGCCAAATATTAAGTAATTCTGTTATATAATACTTTTAATAGAAAATTTACTTGAAAACACATTATGTATAACAAAATTTTCGTGAAATAAATAAATTACGATACTTTATAACGTGGAATTACCCATTAATTTTGTAAAGCTTATTGATAAAGGCTAATGGTGTTCAATCTTATGTCGAAAGGCCTTATTGAAGATTTTCTGAGACTACGGCAGACCAGGTAAGCAACCGGCTGGTTTAACATCGTACTGTTTCGCTCCATAGGAGCTAATGAAGACCGATGGTACCTTTTGTCGCTGTCATACGATAACAGCGGTAAAAAGAGCCCTTATAGTAAATCCGCCCCACCTACGAGGTCGGCGCTCAACATATTGGGAACCACTGTTCTAATGGGGGGAAAAAATTGACACTATCAGTTAATCATCAGCAGCCGCTACTGCGTTTCAGCATCATATGCAGTGTCGTACTTGTATTTAAAAGATAGGGAGGGATTGTATTTTTTGGCATTCTCTGGGCTCCACCGCCAAAAATGGAACACTTTAGGGAATCGTGTTCATCTTTCACGATCATAGAAACAGCCAGAGTGAAGGAAGTAAATCAGCCTTTGTGAATCATAATGTGCATGTTCGTATGGATGCTTTTTTGGATACTCATACAAGCTGTTATCATATATAAGCCGCGGAACTCATCACAGTAGGTTGAGAACAACTGATTCAGAATTTACCACAAAATCTCACCAACAAAAAAAATATATCCACGCCGGAAAAAAATCGTACAGCGATTTGCGAATGTTTCTAGTAGAGTAGTGTGTAACTTGCAGCCGTTTTGATCAATAATGCCTTCATATTAAATATAGGGGAAAGCATAAGGTCTTTTTCGATGATTTCGATTAAATTGCTAAGGCAGATTAGATGTTGGCTGTTTTCACTAGCTCCTTTCGTATTTCTGATCTTTTCCACTCAAACGCCACTTCCATCCTCTCAACCCACGTTCATGGCGTACACAATTATACCATGTTAATAAATGATTAACAATGGCAATTGTTAACTTTTGTATGTATAGTTCATCTCTAGCTTCAATCCTTGGCGGCTCCGGAGCATTACATAATTTTTGACACCTCAAATAATTAGTAACCCGGTGATCCGCGATTTGCTGAGAAAATGTTTCTGCGGTGTGCGCCAATATAAAGACTGTATTGCTCCATGTGGAAGGACGGTTTCATTATCTTGAAAGGCTGACAGGTTCTGTGAATATTTTAAATGCAATGTTTCTTCGTTCCTTAAGCGAGTTGAGGAACCAGCAGGAAGTCTCTTGATGTCTGATCTCGTACGCTGCACAAGTGAAGTTCCTTATTTCAACAACCGTTACTGAGAGAACGTTGTTTCTCCTCCAATGTTCTTGAGTGCTTACGTTACTTTGTTTTTCACTATACAGCTTCTATTTGAATTGCTGCCCTTTCTGCAAAAGTTCTTTACTTAGTAATACGTTCCAGTGTACTCTGTAAAACTCTCATATCTTCGTTATTTAGCGTCATCTGTCTTCTATTGGTGCGTGTCTCTGGTACCTTTCTTGCCTTAATTTGCTAATTGTTTTGACTAACCTCACTACTCCGGTTAAGTTTTTTCTTTGTGCCAACTAAATTCTTCTCTTACACTTGCTTTTAGCACTGCAACGCTCTGCACTTGCACACAGTCGTAAAGATTTTTTTTTTTTTTATTATTTATTTATTTAATTCTAGAACCCATGAAACTAAACTTGAAAAACTGGAAGTGTGAAAAATTGATGCAATATACTTTGTAGTTAGGATTTGTGGCTATCAGCAGTACTGGCGTCAAAGAAAACATGCGCAGTAACTGCAGTATTGTTTTCAGTATTTAGAATAACCGTCGAGGCACTTAAGGCCATAAGGTAAGGTGTATCGTATCAGCAAATTTCCTGTTGTATGGCCGGGATGAAAAAGTGAGCCATACAATCCCTCTGCCCTGAGAAAAGTAGTTATGTATTCTTTTCCCGTTAAACACGCCTTCGAAAAAACAAGTTTGCGCTATTTACTTTTATGTGTTAAGATTTCTACTGTTGGGTAAAGTTGTTTCTTAAATTGAAACAGCCGGACTTTCTTCGCGACTTGTAACCCAGTGCCGAATTAAAGTACGGGCTAGCAGGGCACTTGCCCGGAGCGCCAAAAACAGGATTCTAAAAATTTTTTTGCCTCAGTAAATACCTTGGTGCGGCCCTGCTTGTACCCGTGCATATTTATTTCATCACCTTCAATACACTACCTACTTTTTATGAAATTGTAGCCTACTGTTTTCGTGTTACTGTACTTTTTTCGCTTTGTGAAACATGACTGAAATTTGGTATAAAGTTTTGGCTGGCAGCTGACACAACTTCAAAATATCTACTTGAATGGCTTTAAGACGATATGCAGCCAGCTAGTCAACCACTTTCTGAATATGTCATCCTAAAACCAATGGAAAAATTTTTGAATCGAGGTACAAATGTAACCACTGGTAACTTCTTTACCAGTTTTGAACTGGCAAAGAAATTAGTCCAGAAAATGCTATTAATGGGAACTGTGAATCGTGCTCGTGAAGAACTTCCAACGTCCATAAAAAAAGAAGGCAGAATTATATTCCACTTCAGTTTTCAAACTTGATGATTGCACTCTACGAATTATCAGGCCAAAGCAAATAAAAATGTTGTAATCTTGAGTACACTTCATACAAGTGTTGCAATAAATAATGGTACAAATAAGAAGCCTGACACAGGTTTATTATATTACAATGAAACAAAGTAGGGGGGGGTTGATGTTTTAAACCAAATGGCTAAAGGATATTCAAAAGTAGGTTCACGTCGATGGCCGGTTCACTTGGATTATTTATAAAGTGACAAGGAAAGTTATAAGGAGAAGAATACTGAATCGAGTTGAAGAACTTAGAAAAAATATATATATAGATTCACAGAAAGTAGCAGCTCAAACCAGTAATAATAGTGGGCATGTCAAACCCCTCAAAAGGCATAGATGCCAAATTAGGCGATGCAAGACAAACAAAACTACAGATATACAGGATGTTTTTTAAAAGTATGTAAGCGGAAAGTGTACAGGAACTGTTGAAAAACACTGTCATTTGTTTAAATTGTGCAAATTAATTTTTAAACTTCTATTTATTTCCTGAACAAAAAATTTTCGTGTTCAACTTTTTTGCTAGCCGGGGGTTCTAGTGTTAACAGAGAGGCATACAATTGTGAAGCATAATGATTTTTAACATCAGTTACACATTAAATCGAAGTCCTACAAGGAGGGGTACTCTGCCACACTATTCGCTGCAGGCCCTTGATCCTTTCCTCTCAACTCCCAATGACATCCTCTCCTACGCTGATGACTTAAAAATGTTCTTTTCATCAAATAATAGCACTCTGATGGCATAAAGTTGCACTGCAAGCCCTACAGCAGATAACTGACCTTGCCACATTCCTTAGTTCTTGAATTAAATTCTCTAAAAGCAGCTCAGATGTCTTTCTCCAGAAAGCGCAAGAAATATAATATCTCTGTACTCCTAAATGGCCAGCCCATCCAGAAAGCTAAACAACACGGACCCGGGACGACAAGCATTTCATGGGGCATTTCACCACCACTAGGAAGAAAACTTCAGCCGCTCTAGACAAGAATTGACTGGAGTACATGATGCTAAACTTGTGAAGGAATATTTTCTTAGGTGTCTTGCCCCCAGTCGCCTTATACGCTTCTGTGATTTGGTTTCTGCTCCGGAAACATGTGAAAACCTTAAGCATGGAACTTATTACTTAGATGGTTAAATAAGGTCTTCGGTTTTCACTTCCATGGAGTAGACGCCTTACAAGTATATTGTCATTAGAACAAATATACATATTCTAAGTTAGTGACATCTAGATGTGGTACGCCAGTACTTTCCAGCATCAGCTCCTTTCCGCGAAGTCAAAGGCATCCCAGCGGTCTACAAATAGGGTCACTACGCTCCGATTTCAAACTGACTGTTACAAATTATGCTCTAATAAAATCTATAGAACTACTTTCTTTCAACAAGTAACTCAGTTAAAAAAAAAGGCAAGCAGCAGCCATTATGTTCTTGTTTATACTCCGGAAACGACCACCAGGTCACTGGAGTTTACAATAAATCAAAATCAATCAATAAAAATGTTAATCGTATTTAGCAATCACGGACTTGAACCCCGGTCCACTCAGAGTGTGTGCTCTTGAACACGCGGCTATCAATCCACTGCAGGATGGAAGCCTCCTCAACAATTATGTTGAGGGAAATGGACCGTAATCTGCCACGTTGATCCAGTGCGGGTTGGCAGACCGACCGTACTTAGCAGTCAAAAAATTGAATCGCGGTCTACTCAAAGAGCGTGACCTACTGTACTCCAGCTCCTGACCACTCGACTACGGAGGCGTTTCTGTGGTATGGGCGGGAGTTAGTATTGTTGTAACTGAGTTACAACAATACTAACTCCAACCCATACCAGTGAAATATGACCAGCCAATTAAAGGAAATTATAAGCTAAGCTTTACATTTGCTGCAGAGCTGACTTATAGAGTTTTCATCCATTAATGAAATACAAACTAACTTTCGTATTACGATTATATTGATTACAACAGACGCGCCACGTCTTCTAAGATTATTTGATACCGAATTCGTGTACGTCGGTCCTAACTTCGTTTTCAGGATGTAGTCTGGTAGAGAAAGAAAAGGCAGGCAGACAGAAAAACGAACAATCGTACATTTAAAATTATACCGTTTCGTGTACTATAGTGTGATAACAAGCTGATTTGCATGTTGTTGTGGACTAAAAAAACACGGGAACACTAAATACAGCTCGAGTGAAGAGGGCCTTTAAGACATGGAAGACATAAGAATAAGAATTTTCAACAAAAAAATTCTTTGGATTTGTTTCCTTTCTTAAAATAGGCAAATTTTACTAATTTTGGGTCGAGAAAAACGAATATGATTTCAGAAATTTTTTATTAGCTCTAGTTTTTGAGATACAGTACTTTCGCTATTGTCTAAGAATATAGTAATTTCAGTAGCAGTCGGAGTGAAAAGTAATATTAAAACAATCTCATATTTACATTTCCTTGATACAACATAAATCACAGTTGTTTTTAATTAAAACTTAAAAAAAAACAAGAACACAAGAAAACTGCACAGGAACCGAAAGTACTTTTTCAAAGTGTGGCCTATTCACGACAGCGCATTCTTTTCGCTTGTATTCCACTTCCAGGAAATCTCTTGTTACTGTCCAACAGTAATCAGCAAGAATAGAAGCGTTCCACTTACCCTGATATCTTCTTTCCATTGCTGAAATGTCCTGGTGGAATCGCTCACCGTGCTAGTCACTCACTGCACTACAGTTGCCAGGGAAGAAGTCTAGATTGAGAGTCGAGAAAGTGGATTTTCAGTGACATGTCGCAGTCTAATTGAGGATACTTTTCTAGAAGGTTGTTCACAGTCTCAACATAGTTTCCAGCTCTTCAGTTTCCCAGGAAGTCATGCACAACACTTTTAAAGGCTTCCCAAGCTGCGTTCTTATTACCCTGGAGGACTCGCTCAAAGTTTTCATCCTTTAAAAGTTCACGAATTTGCGGACCAAGAAACATTCCTTCCTTAACCTTAGCATCACTCGACAGTGGAAATTGTCTTCTCAGGTACTTGAAAGCTTCTCCATCCTGGTTCATCCCCTTAACAAAGTTCTTCATAAGTCCCAGTTTGATGTGTAAAAGGGGCAGAAGAATTTTACTTGACATTTTTTTTTTTTTACCCGAGAAAAAAATGTCCAGCGCAATCCCGGGGCGCAGATTTTCCCTTGTAGTGCGAGGACCTAGCCCGACTGTCCCACTCACACAGGAAACAGCAGTACTTCGTGTATCCCAATTGCATGCCCAGCAGTATTGCAATCACCTTCAGGTCTCCACAGATCTGCCTTTTGTGGTCTTTGTACTCCATTGCTTCCTCATGGAGCAAAATAGCTTTTAAACTTAGCTTTAATAAGTCTATGAATAGCCTCCAGTTCTGTGGGTTGTGCTATCATCAAACCATTGACATCACAGCAAGCAACAAGGTTGTTTTCACTTTTAAAATATGGAGTCAAAGAATTCTGCCTGCTCCTGTACACGGACACCTTGACATTTGATTGCAGAAGATTAGATTCCACTGTTGGAGCCTTGATCCCAGAAGCTCTGCTTTATCTTTCAATGGATCTAGGTCTCGAATTAGATCACTTAGTTCACCTTGAGTGATTCTGTGTGACTCACTGGGCGACTCAGGTTCTGGCGCACAAAATCAGGATCCTGTGACGTTGAAGGCCCAGGTTGACGATTATTTCTCACACTGTCCCTATCTTCATCAGACTCCAAAAGTGTAGTCTTCTGGAGGGTGAGGTACAGGCAGACCATCTCCATGTGCCGCTGGTCGGATAGCTGACGGGATGTTGGGGTATTCCACAGTCCACTTCCTTTTTTTTTTTTTTTTTTACATGCCATGCTGAAGAGGAGCCACCATGCAGAAATAACAGTCATTTACATGATTTTAAGGCTCCCTCCAGTCATTGGGATGGCAAAACGCATAGAAATTCCTTTGTTATTCAACCATCCACAGAGATTTACAGTACGTGTTGCAGCAAATATGAGGTGCCCAGGGTTTGTCTTCATCCTCTGCCTTACAGCCAAAATAATGGTAGTAGGCTCTCTTCACAAGTGGAGTCAATTGGCGTTTCTGAGTGGAAAATGTCACATCACCACACACAACAAAAATTGTCAACACTTTTTAAATCGTAAATGTGTCAACACACTTACGAGGCATCCTGGCTTTTTACGTAATTTTTTCCCATAAACCTGGAAAAAAAAGTGGGGGGGAGGGGAAAAAAGAAATGAACATCACTTATAACGTCGCTTGCAAGGATACACAAAAAAAAAAAAAAAAAAAAATGGCATATCTGTTCCCGTTTCAGTGTTACCAACCTATTTATTCTCTAGTATTCACCAATATTTCCCTAAATAATAAGAGGGGCTATATCGTGGAATCGAGAGCTAAGAGTTCTAAATGTTATATTCGTTTTTCTCATGCTGAAATTAAGAAGAATTGACTATTTTCAAGCCAGAAACATTTTTGGTGTTGACCAGTGAGCTATATTTCCAATTTTTTTTTGTCTCCTTGACCGATTATTTAGTCAGTTTTAATCGAATTAAAGATATGCGAATATATTGCGAAGTGTAGTATTCAATAAATGGTTCTGAAAGGCTTTATTAAACGCACAACGGTTTGCGCTAAGCAGCTTAACGAATTAATTAGAAAGGCTGCAGTAGTTTCCACATTGAAACCATTAATGTACTTTGAAAGAGGAGGCGCATGTCACCTTGTCATTAGCGCGTCTTCCTCAAACTTTGAAGAGTTGTAGTATGGCGACATATCGATTAACTGAACCAGTAATTCTCTTAGACATATAAAACGAATTAGACTTCTCTGCTATCGGTAACTATTTACGTACCGATACAAATAGTGATTTTTAAGAACGCAAGTTTCTTTCACAATGGTATAATTACCGTATTTTTGGAGTATAAGACGTACCACTAGTTCCAAGGCGAAATAGGGGTAAAAGGATTTCTAATTGTAAATATTTAGCCATGCAATGTTTTTGTATATATAAAACAAAAAATAGAAATAAACAAGTAACTAGTAGTCTTGCATCATAGATTTTGAATTATTCGGTGTTGTTATTTATATATTTATTTTTACCTGTAGTGTTCATTCTTACAGAAGAACTGTGTCTGGCAGAAATTTGATTCCAGAATAATAAATGCACTTTAAAAAATGAAATTTCTAATCACGCGGCAGTAAATTGCAGTTCATTAATACTATATCCGATTTTGTACAAGCCGCCACGTATTCGCGTCATTCATGTAGGTACAAGAACAAAACAACGATCAGTACAAAACGTCACGAATGTTGGATTCAAAGGGACTTAGAAAAACAGGCCATGACGCGAGCACGTCGAGCCCAGGTCACGTAATTCATTCATCCTTTTTATTGGGAGGGGGAGGTTCTAAGAAGTTATCTCACGCTTAAGCTATAATTTTTTTGCATTGTAATATTAACTATATCTTAAATTTTCGCACTTGATTTCTGTTCAAATCACAAAAGATAGGTCCTAGTGTAATTTTTTAATTATAATTATAGTAAAAACAAGATAAATACTTTTATTAAATTGAATTTTATTTAATTAACAAAAAAAACTACAAAATAGTACATATTCTCTTAATATGTAAACCTAAAAATTACATGTAAAGAGAGATATAAGGAAACATTTACGTACACCAAAAAAAGTGAAGAAAATCACTTTAATAATTGAAAAATGACTGACAAATCATGAATAGAAACTTCTGGTGCGTATTGTTTTTATATCCCTCGATCGTATTTTTTTAACAAAAAATCATTTTTATACTGTATTTGATATTATTTAGCGAAATTTTAATAGTTAATGAACAAATTTTCAACTCGTGACCGTCACGACAATCGCACATATCAGAAAAAAAAAAAAAATTATAATAATAAATAAACTTTGCGGATTTATCTGGATACATGCACTTTTACGTAATTTTACGCGAATTCACCTCCGAGATTTGGGGAAGTAATCTTTATAACGGACGAGAAAATTCATGTGACAGTCAGTAATTATTACTGATTCCGAAGGAAGAATTAATTTTGAAGGCATCGTGCATCTCATTGATGGACTTCTATCCATCAATACTCCCACCCTCCTTCTGTTACAACCTGATAGTTCTATTGCACAGACGAAGTTAGTAAACCACCTATCGAAGGATGGTATTTCTCTATTTACTCAAAACCTGTGCTCCTCAGCTTGCTCTTGCTGTATGTTGCCTTTTTACACTTTCTTATTCCATTGGTGTTTTTCCTTCTGCTTGTTAATTTGCTCATATCCAGCCAGTTCCTAAAAAGGATGAAAAATCCCTCCCTTCCAATTATCGTCCCATTGCACTCACCTCTATTCTTTCCAAAGTAATGGAGAAATCCATCAACCGTTAACTCCTAAACTAACTGGAAACCTTCCATCTGATTAAAGATCGCCAATATGGATTCCGTCAATGTCGATCCACTGGTGATACATTCACTTATGTTACTATTCTATGGATAAATTCAATGGAAAAATTTGGTGAAACTCAAACAGTTGCTCTTTACCATCTAAAGCTTTTGATCGGCAATAAAGGTGTTCTAAACAAACTCTCAATCTTATCGACTGCCGACTGTTTTTCGCAATAGTATCAATTGCAACTGTATTTGCAATTACAGTGCATGCCGCTTATTGTGATCCCAGGTATGTTATTATTAGTTTAATTATCAATTTTATGAAGTCCCGATCAGACATATACTAATATAAGTCTGAATTATAAGACATTACCTTGTATGAATACAGTTGGGGGGGGGGGGGCACCAGGAGCACTGTTACAGGAACGTACAAATTGCTACTTTTTGTTGTTTGCAAATCTCTCCGGCTTTTAAAAATGCAAATTGCTCATCTTTACTAGTTTATTACCGCTCGCAAAAATCAGCACGTACGGACTTTATATTATTCAAAGAATACTTGCATAATATAATTTTTTTTAAATGAATTTGTACTTTCTCTAAAGGAACACTTGAAGAAAATAAACTTACCTGAAAAGGTTTCTTTCTGGATAACATTCCTTGACATCTCAATAGTGATTAGCTGATTAAGTGTTGCTGTCTATTAATTGATTTTGCTTCTTACAGTTCATGTGGTTGTCAGTGTCATTAGGAACCTCCGTAGCGAGGTGGGCAGGAGCAGCAGTGCGTAGCACACACTTCTTGATTAGACCGGGGTTCGAGCCCGTGACCACCAAATACGAATGATGCGGAAAGGTCAGGGAATGACCACCGCATATCCCCGGAGCAATATGGCCTTAGTTGCTAATGCTCCTAAAAACCAAATAACAAACAAACATCAGTGTCATTATTCCGTAAAAAAAAGCTCTGTAGTCGTACTCCTGCCAACCTGGCCGTTTTACAATAGAGTATTAACCGTTTTCTAGATTGTATTTTTTTCTTTTATTTGTTTTTAATGTTTTAGTTTATATGGAGTTCCAGAAACATTATGACAGTTTAATTTTTATTGATGACTTCTCATGAAAGAAATAGTACGCAATCAAATTAAAGTATTTTATATTGCTTGGTTTTAATGTTTTCTTTCTTTCCACTTCCACCTTTTATGTACTCATTTCCACTCTGCATTGAATAAACAACGCTGAACTGCTGCATTCGTGATTCATCGGTTATTGTTATCAGTTTAGCTGAGTGAGATTGATCACGACAAGCGGGCATCCACTCTACATCCAGTTTTCTCTCGGATCGTTCCGGGTAATGGTAGACGATGTTTTGTCTACTAACGCTGGTGTTTCCTCAGGGTTCAGTTCTTTCTCAAACAGTTTTCCTCTTGTATGTTAACGACCTTCTTCCGCTTACTGGAAATCCTCTCCATAGTTTTGCTGATGATAGCACTCTACAATTCATCTTCCAGTTTGAGAAACTTTGTCTTGCACAAACAGCCTGAACTTCAAGAAAATCCACCATCTCATTCCTTAAATGCTGATCTCCAGATAAATCTTCAATGGGATGAAGAAAACTTCGTTAACTTTAATCTTTCTAAAACACATTCCTGCCTTTTTTTTTCTTTCTTTTCCTCGCAAAAATGATTCTTTTGCTTATACATGTATGCTTATCTTCGATGACATTGAGATTTCTAGACAAGACCACATATCTCTATTAGGGATTACCCTGACTTCTAATCTCTCTTATCATAAGCACATCACAAATATTGCTTCTTTGCAGGTGGGGGGGGGGGGGGAACTGGGATTTCCCTTTCGCTCTCAGCGTTTCGAAACAGCTACGCATTCTGCACAACATCCGCTTTACCATGGAATATTGTCCCCCACATGTGGGATGATGCCCCCCAAACCTTTCTCAGGCTCCTATACTCCATTCAAAAGAGGGCAATCAGGTTAGTTAATGACCCATCTCTTACAAAGTCTCTCCACTATCTGTCCCATAGACGTTGTTTCTGCTGCGTGCCTTTTCTATAGAGACTTGCATTGGTATGGAGTGGTTCCCCAAACCACTCCATACACGTGCCAAAAACAGTTAGCATCCATTCACTGTTCAACTCCAAACTCACAGACCCAACTTTTCTTCTTTCTCAATTTCTTCTACTTCAGTTATCTGAAACAACCAACCTTCACATATTTCCTGAAAATTACAATCTACAGAAATTCATGTCTAATATGAAATCTTCCGGATTTATATTTAAATGTTCTCAAAGAATGAGTTCCACATTTGAACGCTAAAGATTTTAAAAGAATGTCAGCATTATTGTGAAAAATTATAATACATGTACAGTACTTTTAAACCTTAGGTTTCGTTCACTTTCCAGATGAATAAAGCTAAATGCAATAATTTTATCCAACGTTTCATATGATTGGTATGCTTTGATTTTCTTGAAGTAATCTGTTTTTTAAGAAAAATAATTGTACATGAATAAATTACTTTAAACCCAAAATTTCAGAAATTAAAAGGAAGTTTTGGATCGAAATTAATATTTTTTGCTTGATTTATATATATTATACAAGGTTAGGTGCTAATTTAAACATTAGACTTACCGATCCAAAGTGTGTGTGTGTGCTCCTTTATATCTTGTACGACCATAAAAGTAAAATAAGTAGCAACCATTATCAATCCACTTCAGGATGGACGCCTCCTCAACAATTTATGTTGTGGGAAACAGACCATAATCTGCCATGCTCGTCCAGTGCGGGTTGGCAGATAGACCGTATTTAGCAGTCAGAGGCTTGAACTCCTGTCTACTCAAAGAGTGTGGGCACTCGCGCCCCTGACCACTCGGCTATGGAGGCCATCTAGTCATCCCCAAATGTTCACGGAGGATGGTTATAACTGTTCCTTCAGATATGTCATTCCCTAGAGATTTGGGACACCCTTAAACATCTGTCATTAAACACAAGGGTTCCACAGCTTTGCACATTTCTAGAGTGGTCGGCTGTCACTGGCCTTCCTGGACGTGGATCATTTTTGATGGTCTCTCTCTTCCTCACCTGAATTGTTTGACCAAAATTTCACCTGGTACTCTGAAAGTGCACTGTTGCCATACACAGCCACCACCCTTCGTGAATGGCCTTTCGTCCATTTCCTTCTTCGTGAGAAACTTGATGACTAAACGATGCTCCAATTTCAGCAAATCCATAATTTGATACACTGTGTCTTCCTTCTTTACAGCAGCACAATTAAAAACATAGTGGGATCAAATTTATTACGATTCAAGTTGAGATATGTAGGAACATGATAAATAATGAATCGTTGAAATATAACTACGGGAAGTACCTTAGGTACGTAATTTATTGAACGCCCCCTGTATGTTCATGAAAAAAAATAATCTTCAAATATTCGCAGCATCACTTTATATTGAAACTCAATTAAACATATTCACGAAAGATTTAAAAACAAAAATAGATAGCTAAATGAGCGATATCATAGGATGCAGATTTATAGACTACACCTCAGACTAATCTTGTCTAAAAGATATTTCTTGGCTAAATGCCTAAGAGTATGAAGGAGTTTGTTTATGCATGGTAATGCGCACACATCATTTCTACTACCAAAGTAGTTTTAATTATCTCATATTGTGAATACTTTCAAAACTAGTTGCCACCTCGAATAAGTAATTAAAACGAATAAATAATTAAAACGATTTAGTAAAACTAGTAGAATTGATGTGTGCCTCGCCCATGCATAAACCCTTCATAATACACCTAGTAATTGAGGCGAACTGAAGTGTGCTCTGAGTTCAAAGATCGGCTGTCTTTGGACTAAACCAATCACGTGGCTTTCTAATCGGCTTTAAGTTGGATCATCTTTTTTTCTGAAAGTGTACCAACCCTCCCAAGAAAATCTTCTGGAAATGCCACTTGTTGGCAATGAAATTTGCCACGAAATGGCAAAACGGTTAACCAACTGTCAGTTATAATTTTCCATTACTAAAAACCAGCGTGCTGCTAAGTGCTCATCGAGTCCTGGTGAGGAGGACGTATTCTAATATCGACTGACGTTATTGGATTGTCGATAATGAATCCTGAAACTCGCATTTTCAGCATTCATGAAAACTTTTGACTATAAAAAGAAAAATTTTAGAACTTTTGAATTAGAATAAAAAAAGGGCATTTTATGATTGATCGTAAAAAAAAAAAATGCTACTTTTTTTTTTCCTTATGCGAAATAAATAAATAGCATTTAAAAACAATCCTCTTTTACTTATACTGTGCATGAAGTTAAACAGTTTTTTATTTAAAAAATAGCATTTAGAATTTTTCTGTACCTTTGTCCCGCTGAAGTTTTAAAAATTATTTGAAAATTATTATGCATCACTCTCTCTGTTTAATACTTATAGCGAAATGTCAGCATCTACCCCTCCATCCGGTTTTTCCGAATTAGTATAATGTGTTCGGCTAATTAACCCAATGTAACGCAGGTCACTGGTTTCCGGAAATGCCGAGAGCTAACGTAGTATGCAACGTGATTCAGTTTCTTTCAGGGAATTATTATTTTTTGAAAAATTCTAAACATATATTTGTTAGTAATATTGTAACAGAAAAAATTATTGTATAATTTTTTCTGTGTATAAATAGAAGGATGTGGATCTGATAGAATGGGTGTAGAGAAGGACAAGACTGGTGAGGGGGAACAAAAGGGTGCTCTTACCAGGAAAGACTTCAGTTCTGCACATTGCAGCGTCTCTGGAGGCTGGGCACCTATGAGGTGATCTGATTTGAGATGTTCAAGGCTTTGATTGGATTGAGCAAGCTCAGTGCTGATGGCATTCTTCCTCTTGCTCGCTACACCCATGAGAGGATATAAATTCAAATTGAGTAAGGATTGTTGCCTTCAGCCAGCGGGTGGTTGATTGTTTCTTACAAGAAACAAAACAGCCAACGGGGCTAAATTAAAATTCATCTCTAGTTTAAATTTTAATTGGGTCCAGTGAAATCGTCAGCATTTTCTGGAATTCACATTGTCAAAAACAAGGGGGGGGGGGTATAACAATCCCAAATACAGTAGTAGGGTTGCAGAATTTTTGAAGAACAAACCAGATAGAAGCAGTAAAAGGACTAAGCAAACTTTTAGAAGAGCAATGGCCATTGCTCTTCATGGACTAGTGTTATGAGTCGAGTCTCTTGGCGGTGAGCCCCCCTGCTGTTTTCAGCGTGTGTTAATCATAAATAAAGCACTTCAGTTAATAAACTTATTTTTATATTGTAGATTTATGGAGAATTGACACTTTGTACAGAAGATTAATTGAGACATTCGTTATCAAACTTGACATGTGATAAACCATTTTGGTCAATGCATAAAAAAACAAACAAAATATTGCCATATTTTGTTTCTTTTGCAATTATTTGTATGTAATCATTTTGTATTTAGTAGGATGGAGATATATATAATCCAGGTGTTTTAAAGCTCTGTTATTTTTTTATTTTTATTTTTTTTTTTAGGAGCATTAGCAACTAAGGCCATATTGCTCCCAGAAGCTCTGTTATCTTAGTGTTATCCTGTTCATGACAGTAGTTGGCTGATTTCTTAATGTCTAAGTTTGCTGATGATACAAAAGTGGCCAGGGTGGTTAATGGCAGTAATCAGCGTGTGCTACTTCAACAAGATCCGAGTAAATTAAGCAGATGGGCTGAAAAGTGGCAGTTAAGGTTTAACAATGATAAATGCAAGGTGCTTCATTTGGGTAGCACCAAACTGGGGTAACTGTACATTTGTATAATCTGACATGAAGTTTGAGTGCAGCCAAGACGCTAGAAAGTCCTGTCAATGAAGTAGAGTACATGCACTAGAACTATGCCAGCGGGGACTTAGCAGCAATTATATCATTGTTAGGCTACGTCTTGAATACTGTTACAGGTTTCAAAGCCTCATTTTAGGAAAGATGTGGATCTATTTTATGGGTGCAGAGAAGAGCAACAAGATTGGTCAGAGGAAAGGGTACCTTTATCAAGAAGGGCTTGGATTCTGTAAATTGTATCTCCTGGAAACTAGGAATGTGCGGGTAAACCTGATTGAAGATTTTAAATGGGTTGAATAAACAATGCCTGAGAAGGAATAAAGATGCCATCTTGATAAAGGTACCCTTTCCCCTGACCAATCTTGTTGCTCTTCTCTGCACCCATAAAACAGATTCACATCTTTCCTAAAATGAGGCTTTGAAACCTGTAACAGTATTCAGACGATGGCCTAACCACACACTATTGGACATATTTTTAAACTGTAAAAGGATAGTTGTTATCATTATTATTTTTCTGTTTATACTCCGGGACGACCAAATGGTCAGAGGAGTTCACAAGATAGACAGAATACAAGAAACAGCACCGTATTCAGCAGTCACGGGCTTGAACCCGGGTCACTCAAGGCGCGTGTACTTATGCACCCGCGCGCCTGACCACTAGGCTACGGCGACCTTATTTGCAGAATAGCAGATGTACGGCAATTTGCTTTCAACTAAACAAATACTGTAATTGATTGTTGGAATAAACTTGCACCAGGTGTTCTGGAAGTGGATATTGTGAAAAAAATTTAAAAAATACTGAACCAGTTATTAGAAGAGGTGAGAAAATGAAGGTTCCCCTCACCCCCGGCTCATGCTATGTAAGTTTACGTTACTTCCTTGGATACTTTTCCCTACTAATACTATCTAGATCCTCCAAACTCGAAAACACAATTTATGGAACAAACTTCCATAAATATATAATATATGTTCTATACATCCCTTAAGAATAGTTGCTTATATTAAAAAATAAGCTTTGCCTGTAATCGTCAAATCTATCTTACTTTTTTATGTGAAAGCATCTATAGTAGCAAATAACATAGTGTTGGGGGAAAGGTGCCTCCGGTGGTTTCCCGCATCTGCGCCATATAAACTCTGTGGAGACAAACAGTATCACTGTGAAAGCCAGAAAGTGTATGTTGTAAACAGGGCCGGTTCTAGTAGGTGTGCATGCACGAAGGCGGCCAAATCCTTAAGGCGGCCGATAGTGAACTTTAAAGAATAAAATTAAAATGTAATTTAATATCATTTTAATATAGTGGTCGGCGATGAAATAGCAAAACATGGCATCGTTAATAAATAATATTGTAATCTCTAAAGGCCCATTCGCAATGAAAATTAAACATATAAATAACGTAACAAACGTTACCGTAAAATTAAGAAGTTATACCAACATTCACAATGGGAACATAGACATGACCGTAAACATATTTGGTAACCATGGAACCACAACGTACTCTTCTTTCATAGTTCAAAAAATTGATGTTTGCATGATGAGGGATGATATAGCTGTGCAGTTTATGGTTATAAATAACGCCGAAGCATACATGTTAGGTGTTTTGCATCAGAAAACTTAGAATTGCAAGCACAGGCGATGGTGGGTTCATCCGTTGAACCAGAGAAGGATTCAACAATGGGACTTCCATAACCTCTACGACTGTATGTCTTGTTTTAAACCACGTAAACAAAACCATAAAAGTTTGGACTTTGCAAACTTTCATGTTAACGTCTTATGATTAATTTAAAAGTTACATTTACGTAATTCATTGTGAATGGGTTCATTAAATAACAAATAAAAATAAATTTTCTGTTTATACTCTGGCACGACAACCAAGTCAGTAGAGTTTACAATAAATCGTCAGTACAAATATTTATCGTATATTCAAGTCACGGGCTTGAACCCCGGTCTACTCAAGGAACGCGTGCTATGCACTCTCGCTGCTGACCACTAGGCTACGTCAGGTACGCACAGTACAAGGTTTTATGCTTAATTTTCATTGTGAATAGCTCGTTATACCGTTAATCTTACATCATTGTTTTAATTGTTGACGGAAATTTAAATAAAGACAGAAATGCGCACGAACGTTATTAATTTAAATATTCACCCAACAATCAATTCTCTTGCCGACCGTTTTCAACATTTTCACAGCAGAAAATTCGTTACTACCGAATGAGCATTGATAGGGGCGGCCAAATATCTCTAGCACGCAGGCGGCTAACAGTCCAAAATCGGCCCTGGTTGTAAATGAAGTACTGCATTGTGCTGTGTTCTGTTGGGTGTCCTGGCTTTTGGCCGCAGGGCCCCTACGTTGCCCTCACACACCAGTAGGAGGTAGCCAGACTGCCCATAATTCTCTGGATAGTCTCCTCCAGGTCGGCTGAACTTCCTGGAAAGAGACCAAATAAAAAAAAAAATAAAAAAAATAGATATAGGGTACAGGGAGTACAGGAAAGGAGGTATACAGTGAAACTTCCCTTTAACGGACAGCCATGGGGAACGAAAATGTGTCCGTTAGAGAGAAGTGTCCGTTAACAAGAAGTCTGAGGGAGAAAAAAAAAGAAAGAAAGAAAAATCGTTAAACGTTTAATGTAAAATTAAATTAAAATATATACAGATTTTGCACAATATTTTTGTAAATAATATACATACAATTGTGCTATGCATATTATGACTTTATCTTAAGAAAAATACATACAGTAATCACTTATTTTCTTCTGCACCTTCTTCCGGCTGATAATTTTGTTTTCAACATTTGTTTGGAGTGAAGAAACCATCGAAAGTCCTTCAGTATCTTCTTCAGCGGCGAAAAACATTTTTAAACGATTGATTTGTATGAGCACTTCTATTTTCATCGGTGGTTCGTCGTTAATATGTTCTTCGACAGAATGACCTCCTTCCATTTCTTCATCCTCATGAGGAACTTCTTGAAAAATATCGATGGTAATGTCGTTGATATCTATAGCACCATCTTCTGTAGTGAGGTTCGAGTCTATATCTTTGTAGCCAGGGTCACCTGTAACTGAAGTATCGTACATTATCAATAGATGTTGAAGTTCTTGTTCTTCTTGGTGCTCCACATTGCTGTTCACAACTTCAGTTTTTGCGTTTGAGAAGCCAGACTTTACAAAACAGTTCACGACAGTTTGTTTTCTAATTGCGTTTACTGAAGAGGAAATCCATTGAATCGCATCTAGGATACTGATTTTCTTTGCAAGGTCACCCGCACATGTTACATCGTTCATGTTTGCAATGAGATGTCTTAAAACACGTTTTCTGTAGTGAAGTTTAAAATTTTTTATTATCCATTGATCCAAACTCTGCAGATGTGTTTGGTGGCAGAAAAACGATTTGAATGTTGGACAATTCAATGTGCGGGTGAGATGCAGCATTATCCGTGAAAAGAATAATTTTTCTGTTTTGACGAATCATGTTTTGGTTAAAGTGACTTATCCATTCGCTCATGATATCTCATGTCATCCACGCTTTTTTATTAGACTTCCAGTCAACATTCAAAAGATTCAACTTTATGCCCTTGAAACAACGAGGATTTTGTGGTTTTCCTATAACAAGAGGTTGTTTAAAGTCTCCCAGCATATTTGTACACAATAGTACAGTCAAGCGTTCCTTAGAAATTTTCCGCCCTGGCACTTTTCGTTTTTTACACTCATTGTTTTTTAGGAAGAGTTTCGTCACAGTTGTAAATATCCTTAGCTTCAAAATCACGACATAAATCTTCAATTTGACAGTCCACTCTGTTACAACCACAGTATCAACAGATCCACCTTCACCACTTACGGTTTTCCAAGAAATTTTATGCCGAGTTTTGAACTTGTCTAGCCTTTGAACTAGTCTTTGTCTAGTTCTTTGAACTTGTCACAGAAGCTTTGAACTCATTTATTCCCATAGATTTCGCAACCTCCAAAGCTTTTCCCTAATAATAGGCCCATTAATGGGAATTTTTTTTAGCACGTGCGCGACAAAACCACTCATACGTAACATTGTCAATTTGAAGTCCAACAGTTTTCGGGAATGATTTTTGAACCTGATCATTTCCGTGTTGCCAAAATTGTTTGAGCAGTTCATTTTTTTTTCTTTAGGATGTCGCTTACCTAAGTCTTCCCGATTTTGAATTTTGCAGCGAGATTGCGAACACTATTTTTTTTTGCCGATTATACGCATTAATGAGTTCGACTTTATCTTTTAAAGTTAAATGTTTACGAGAAGACATTGTGCACTTCACACGACACTGAACAAAACTGAAAAGACGAAAGGCCGACCATATCCCCCCCACCCTGCACACACCGAATTCATCAGAAGTTTTACACGTGCTTTAAAATTCTTGAAAAAGGGTTTAGAACCGCGACGTAAACCTTGATAAAATTCAGAGAATCGGAAATAGAAAATAAACACACGATTGAGGCAATACGTGGAAGAAACGTTCCTAGAAAAAGGGCCGTGAGCTCGC
Organism: Mastigoproctus giganteus; assembly: GCF_048544385.1. Classification (NCBI taxonomy): domain Eukaryota; kingdom Metazoa; phylum Arthropoda; class Arachnida; order Uropygi; family Thelyphonidae; genus Mastigoproctus; species Mastigoproctus giganteus. The sequence continues at coordinate 211,388,313 of NC_143577.1, read as the reverse complement.
CCGCTGTCCGTTATGGGGAGATCAAATTAAGTGCTAATCTAAACGAAAAAGTGCAGATTGCCTGTCCGCGTCCGTTACAGAGAATGTCCGCTAGACAGAAGTTGCAAACACGTTAAAACCAATAGAGGTGAGTTGGGGAATTTTAAAATGTCCGTTGTAGAGAGGTGTCCGTTAGGAGAAGTTTCACTGTAGATAGAGTAGCAACTAACAATGGAATGTAACGGAAGTTCAGCAATGACGTCACACGCGACTGGTGAGAAATGTGATGTGAAATACTGAAATTAAAGCGCTATCATACGGGACCACGGTAGTCTTGTGGCAACGTTGCCGGCTTGCTGAATAGCTGATCGAGGTCCGATTCCAGGTGCTACCCTTATGGGAATTTTCCCATGGGTTTTCCATTCAGCATTGAGTTTGGCGGTCTCAAATCGTGATCGTGAGGTTTTTCACAGGGATTGACTCCGGTTTTCCCCTCACAACAGACAAACCGCTCTTCGCGACGAGGGGTAACGAGAGTTGAATCGTTACATGCTAGCGAGCGGCAAGGGTGGCGAAGGCAATAGGCGCATTATGCATATATGCTAACGTTCTTAAAATTTGATAGGGCTAGGGACGCGTGTAGACTAAACTTCGCAGCGTTTTCACTGCGGGCTTTACTCTTGGAGGAAGGATTAGTGGGGGAAACCGCGCCACCGTCATAAGGTGGGTTGCGGGCAGTCTATTTAACAAACATGTTCCTGTTTCTTAAAAGAATGCATCGCATCCACTAAGGCAGTGGATTTCAGCTGCAGCTAAAATCCATCGATTAAAATGCGAATGATTATGCTGTTCGGCAAAAATCAATTGCTGGGACTTGCACCTACTGCAAAATATAAATTCACACACACACACACACACAAAAAAAAAAAAAAAAAAAAAAAATCCAGTTAATCTGCGCAGAGAATTTCATTTGAGGCGCGATAACAATTCACGATTTACAGCCGACAGAAAAAATTTCGTTTCTGCGCATATCAGCAAGCATAATATCCAGTGCTTCGGCTACGGTATATGGCCATGTGATATATATTCCAAAAAAAAAAAAAGAAAATAACAATTATTGGAATCCTATTAGTGTAATTTTAATGAAACACTGGAAAGGTCGGCAAATCTTTCTTACAGAGCGAAGTGTAAATTTTCATTAAAATCCATCCACTGGGAAGAGTTATTACATGCAGACGGACGAAAAATGATATAATTTTTTTATCGTATTTGTTAATTGTAGAATTTCTGTTAGTCCGTTTTTAATGATATTTGGAATTCTCAACAAATCTTTCTAAAAGGTCCAAATATAGATTTCATGAAAATACGAACTGAGTTGAATCGTTACATGCTAGCGGGCGGCAGGGGTGGTGAAGGCAATAGGCGCATTATGCATATATGCTAACGTTCTTAAAAACGGGACCGTATTTTTTACAAATCGAGCAGTAATTGCATTGTATGCTTAGTTTTATTATTTTTGATGTGAAAACATCTATAGCGGCACCTAACAATGGAATGTAACGGAAGTGCAAATGTGCTTTTACATGTTTTTTTTTTTTTTTCGTGCAGCGTGGTCATTCGTTGGTCCCGAAAAGAATTTTCGATACCGTCGAATGTCCCAGTTTCATGTGGCTGTCTCGGAAAACCAGGATATCTGGCAACCCTACAAAGTACTTATTACAAGGCATCCATAATAAGGTGCTCAAGTAATATAAACAATACATCTGGCACTGCCAGTTGATTAATAATGGTGGAATTCAAAAATATACCTATTTTCTTATGATTATAGGATAAAAATAACAAGTAAGGATTGCGTAAAATATATTTTCACATGAACGGGCCATAAAACGTACTGAGCCAGGGGCCACCGGATCAACTCATGACTGCCCAAGAGCTGGTACTTGAATAAGCTAAGCAATGCAGTGGTAATTTGCATCTGATCGTGCAAGTCAAAGTGATAAAGCAGCAGTTATGGGGCGTAGTAAAGATATCACGGAGTTTCAAAGGGGCATGTTGTGGGAGCTCGTGCAGTGGATGCTTCCAAATCGGAAACATGTCTAGTCGGAAACTCAGGTCCCACTGTGGCTAAGGTGTGCAGAGAATGGTGTCGAACAGATCAAACCACCTCCAGCCGATAGAGCTGTAAAGGATTACGCAAGGTGGATGTTCGTGGTCAGGGACGGGTACAACACGTTGTACAGGCTCAATGACAGGTCAATATGCGACAGCTGACATCGAAATACAATATGGGGAATTCAAGAACAATAAGGCGCCTCCGTAGCCAGGTGGGAAGGAGCAGCAGTGCGTAGCACACGCTTCTTGATTAGACCGGGGTTCGAGCCGGTCACCACCAAATACGGAGGATGCGGAAAGGTCAGGGAATGACCACCATATATGGCCTTAGTTGCTAATGCTCCTAAAAGCCAAACAACAAACAAACATCAAGAACAATATCCCAAATGATGGTGCGTTGCCCGTTCACACATATGAGGTTCCACGGCAGACGACCCAGTGATCATCGCTGAAGGGGAATGCTGTGCTGTCAACAACACAATAGTTGGACACTGGAGGACTGAAAACGAGTGTGCTTGTCGGATGAGTCTAGATACCTGATGCAACATGTCAATGGACGCTTTCGTATGTGGCGCAAGCAGCACGAGTCCATCGTGCATGATGCCCACTGTCCGGACAGTGGCTCTGGTTGTTTAATATGGGACACGTTTTGCTGGAAAGAACTAGTACCCCTGGTGCGTACTATAGACCAACGTTTTACTGGTGAACCTACCGGCAGCTCTGCTGACACCATGCGCACCCTGACATGTTGCATTTTTTTCCCGGACAGAAACGGGATCTTCCAAGACGATAATGCACCTTGTCATCGGCGCACAAGTGGTTCACAGCGAAGATATCTATCACCCATCTTGATTGGTCTCCAAATTCGTCTGACTTCAATCCAATTGAACACAGGTAAGATGTTTCGGAACGGGAAGTGAGGTGTATGGAGAGGCAGCCATCATCTATTCTGACACCGTGGAAAGCGTTGCAGGCACCACGGTTGCAGATTCCTACGGATGTCTTCAAACATCTAGTGTAGTCAATGTCTAGACGAACAGGGGCTAAGTTCCATGCGAACAGTGCTCCAATGCTGTATTAGATAAGAGGGGTCATAATTCAGCGATTACTCAGTGTGTTGTTGTTGTTGGGTGTTTAGGAGCATGTTGCTCCGTGTATATTGTCTGTAAATTCAGAGTGTTCTGAGATCGATTTTCTGTTTGCTGGACGAAAAACTATGCTACCCTCGCCTGAGACTGATTAACTCAGCCAGGTTGTGAAAAATTCCTCCTGTCATCAACTGGATTCGAACTCTGGTCTTTTCCACCGGCGTGGGGACGGCGATCCTACCAACTGTGCTACCCACGAGAGTACCCGTAGCCTAGTGGTCAGGCGCGCGGGTGCATAAATACACGGGGTTCAAGCCCGTGACTACTGAATACGGTACTGTTTCTTGTAATCTGTCTATCTTGTGAACTCCTCTGACCGTTTGGTCGTCCCGGAGTACAGAAAATTTATTTATTATTTACTCTGTGTCTTGTTTTTTTTTTTTTTTTCTTATTGTCAAAATTTATTGGACACATTACTGGTTTTGACACTCGACCCAAACAATAACTAATGTGCGCGAATTGATAGTTATCATTTTAACATTGTAGAAAACTAGCATTAGTAGAGGCATATGATGCAAGAAAGCAAGCTTATTCAGCATCAGCCAAAAAAAAAAAAAAAACCACTACTCCCATTTCACCCCTCCGTTCTTTGTAAGGTTCAAATCTAGCAGGCACTCATCTTGGGGGCCGACTTTCCGGCACAATTCAGAAACTGGCTATTTTAGAAACATTTGTTGAATCATTCAAACCGGACAAGTATGAACCGAAATATCCCAGCGTGTTATTATTTTTTTTTTATACATATCCTAGACTTTAAATATATATCACTGGGTTTTCTTTAAGTTTTATAACTCATCATTTAGACTACTGCATCAAAATTAACTTGCATAGTACTGTAATTACAAAATATAAGTAAACGAAGAATAAAATAAATATATAAATAAAATTTAAGAATAAATTTGAACACGCCTTAAATATAACTTGTTTATAAGTATTAACATATTAATGTTTTTAGATTGCTGCCCATTCCGTAATTAATTCGCTGTAGATATGTTTCTCCCAAACGAAGTAATTATTACTTTTACAGTATTTCTAACACTAAAATTAAGATTAAATGATTACTGCATAAAAAATATAGTTTAACTGATCACTTAGTTTATTTATTTAATTTTTTTTTTGCCCAGAAATATCTTCGGGAATTACCTACGCGCGAGATGGTAACTTGTTATTCCTTTAATTTTAATTAAACTTCGAATTTCACAACCCAAAGTAGCCAACATTATGTATACAATGTCCGTAGTTCAAAGAAGCTATTTTATTATTAAAAATAATAAAAAAGTCCTTAAATTTTAGTGTGGGGAAAAGTTATATACACACACCTTTAAAAAATAAGATAAAAAAAAATAATTTATCTCTAAGTTTAACACCAATAGCAGTCAACCATGTGGCTGTATCAAGTTCCACAACTAGCCGGCAGATGGCCTTCATGCAACACTTCAGTCGTTTTCGTAAAATACTGATAGTTCAGCATATTTCTCAATATATATATATATTTGTTTATTTTTTATCTGTTATTATTATGTTTTAATTTTTTTCTTGGTAAAGTTGTTGCTTTAAATACTTTTAAATGCGTATTGTAATGCCCAAATTTGAAAATTATGTTGTGCAATAAGAAATGTTAGTAAAAAAATTCCTGTTCGGGGGGGGGGGGGACAAAAGTTTTATTGGGTGGGTGAATCAAAATTTTTAACAAACATCTATAACAGTAGCAGTCTAAAGTCATTTCTTATAAAAAAAACTGCATATATTATAGTACAGTACTTTATTTGTAAATAAGTGTATAACTGTTATTAACTGAATTTTATCTTTATTCAGAGCTTGAGCGAACATGTTACGCCTTTCGCATATGTTCTAAATCAGCAGTTCCCAACCTTTTGTCACTAGTGAACCCCTTTCAACTTAATATTTTTATCGCGAACCACTAAGCCTATATTCTCTGAAATACGTAGTATAATAGTTGAATTTTTATTATAAAATATTTCCAGTACATATTTAACACGATATACTGTAAAATAGTAAATTATAAGGAATTGTGGGAGATGTGGTTTCTTTCGTTGGCAATTCTTTACTCTAATTAATTTTATTTTACTTCATTCTATTTTTGTTTATTATTAGTTATAATTTTTATAACTACTTTACCACAGACGAACGGCGCGATATATATCAGTATGTTCGCAGCCAAACCCCCCCCCCCCATAACATCCTGTCGCGCATGCTCGCTATGTGAGCCACAACTAAATATAAATTTTGAACCGAACCGCATAAATTAATATTTTGTAGTTTACCAAAATACACCTATGCACATCTAAGCAGACGCCATTACAAAATTTTTAGTGCGAACCCCCAGGAACACTTTCGCTAACTCCTGGGGGTTCGCGACCACCGGTTGGGAACCGCTGTAAATGAATTTGATATACGACTTAAACGAAGTCAAAATTTCTGTCACCAAGACACAAGAAAACACAGATGTTATTCCTTAGTATATTTTACAATTACGTGATCGATTACAAAACTTCTCTAACCTCTTTAATTCAATGCTTCACCGAAAAGGGTCTTGCATGGTTTTTAACCGTTAGTCATTTTTTTCCGCTTTCATCCTACGCAAGACACTTTTCCGAGCTTAGGCTCGCGTCAGTCGGAATTTCCAAAGGCACCTGTAACCGGCGGACTGCTGTTTGGGACGACCGACTCCTTACCCTCGCCGTAGGGCATCTCTCGACGCCAGAGACGTGTAGTAAGCGGCATTACTTATTCTTATTTGCACGTGGTCTGCTGCCATCTGACGAGTCAATGGGAAAGGAATGTTTCCAACTGTGTATAAGCAGTTTAACAACTCGGTAACAGCTCATTTTAAATGAAATAATTGTACTTTATAATAGCAACGATTCGCAGTTATTTTATTTTTATTATGTTTAATCAAGATTGAACCAAACATAATTCTACCCCTGAACAGCCAATCAGATGAGGGTGTATATTAGAATAGATAATAATAATAAACAAGATATATATAGGTACAATACTTTACAGATAAATTACACAACACAGGCTGAAATTCGGAAATAAATTTAGATTGATTTTTCAATGCTGGAACTGTTCATACGTCAGTCAAAAAGACATAACAGTGAAATGCATAGGCAGGTAAGCAAGTCTTTCGCGACAGTACAATCAGTTGTCGGGTACCAAATTCAAAAACAAACACAAAATACGAATAAAACACAACGTTGTAGCTGTGCAGATAGAAAGAAAAAGTCGATTGAGGTTCACAATTCAAGTTAAGTCTTAGACGGGATCCTGTTCCGATATGACTTTTTTCTTTATAACAGCATATCGGAACGTCACATTTTAAAAGTTATTAAATATTGCAAGGGAGTTGGATGGGATGGAAACATCCCTTCAAGAATGCAAGACAGCGAAAGGTGTACCTGTAAGAGGATGGTTATTCTCGCAATACCTTGTAGCTCCATGGCGTGGAGTGGCTGTTATTTGGTTTTTTAGGAGCATTAGCAACTAAGGCCATATTGCTCCGGGGATATTTGGTGGTCACGGGCTCGAACCCCGGTCTAAACAAGAAGCGTGTACTACGCACTGCTGCCCCTGCCCACGGGCAGGAGCAGTAGTGCGTAGCAGTGGGGAGGCAACAAGGCGAAAGGTATCTGGAGAGTGCATCCTCTTTGTGATGAGCTGTGGAACGAGTAATGAGGTTTGTAGTATCATCTTTTACGGTCCTATGCTCAATTTCACGTGAAGAATGGCAAATGAAATGAAGGATTTAGCTGCAACCCTGTTCGTCCAATAGTGAATCCAACGTTCAGTCCCCAAGTAAGTCCATGCGTGTGTCACGGGCAGACGACCAGATCGCTTAAGGTATAAAGTAGAATGGACAGAAGGCACCTCGATGTACTGTACAATGGCATTAGGGTCATGATATCCCACAAACTTCTGCTTTTAAGGCCCATAAAGGGCCATACATCTTGGACCTACTGTGATGGTGGAAAGCCAGTCCTCCATCCCACCCCATGTCAAGATCAAGGTGATGGTCAATGGGTTCTGATTAGATCCCCTAATATATATGTCAACATTTATGCTGTTCTTTTTTGTTGTAGGATGATTTGGTATAATTCAGTTTCAGGTCAGTGGATTGCAGTCGTTTTTGAATCTGGATGTTACTGTGGGGAATTGACTCAGGTAGTAGCTCACTTTCATTTGAGGTCACATCTGCTTGTCATGAAGTTTATCGATAAGAAAAGATTCGAAGGCTGTGGCAAAGAAAAAAACCGAAAATACTCTTCCTTATGGCACAGCTTTAGTGATTATGTGTTCTATTTATACATAAAATAGTGGAGCAATTGGAATATCATCAAATGCTCCTTTAACATTTATGAAAATTATGTGAAGTTGCCTTTTATTAGTAGGATCATGCACGCTTTAATCGTAATTAAATCTTAAATAATGTTGGCAGGAGATTGGTAGTGGTCAAGCATTCTTCTAGCCTTCATAAAAATCTAAAAAGTGCATCCCACAGGATGCGATGCCCATTTAGAGAAAAACTCACCGGAGCTGAGAACATTTCTGAATGCTTTCAATAAGTGTGTGTGTGGGGGGGGGAGTCAATGATACAAATACCGCACATTTTAATCATTAGTTGGAAAATGACATCTGAGATCCAAAAGTGGATTTATTTTATAGGTCATTATCTTAACAACATCCTGCTTACTCGAAGTGATTGTATTCAGAAGTGTCTAATAGTTATATGAAGACTGAAGATTGAGATGAGAGACAGGCTGATATGGATGATTAAGTGAGAAGTTCGTCCTCCATTCCTCACAACGCGTCTTCGTCCATAGTTTTCTGCCTGTAATGATGGGCATAAATCCTCATGCGAGTCCTCAATTTTCTTTTAATTCAATCTTGATGGGCTTGTCTTTGTGTGCTCTCAGAAAAAGGGCTCTTGCAATTTCAGTATTAATTTAATTACAGTTGCAAGTATTTATTTTAAAAAATAAATTGCAGTTCAGTTAGTTCCAATATTTCCTGTAAATGTTCCAAATATGTTTCTTATAAATAATCCTCAAGGCAGTTTTGAGAAAGCAAACTTGCTATTGTAAACAGAACTTTTCAAAGTTATTTGATAATTATTGTTAACTTCTGATATTGTAACTTATTCGCTATCCCCATCCCAAAATGCATTGTATGGTATCACTAGTATTAATAACAACTTTGAAAATAAATCGTAGTTAGTTTACAAAATTAATTTTATATAGGTAATTTGCGAATTCGCACTAAATGCTACGTTGAATCAGTGTTAGTTCAGAGGTATAATTTCAGTCATCCCAGTAAAAGTCTAAAAGAATTTTTAAAATGCCACATTTAGATAATCTTGGGCCCTGGTGCACATATTATTACACAGCCTGCTCATTTAATTCGCGTCCCTCCGTACAACAGTCAAGTTTCGGTACACTGATGGTGGTTGGCAGCTGGTTAGCGTATATCCAAGAGTAGGCTGACTTAGTTGCAAAGTGGTCTTAATTTAGGTGCTGTTGGTATTAATTGTTTTGTGGCTGCCTAATGGAAGATTTGAAGAAAGCAACATTTTGTTTTCCGATATTGTGTTCGACGTGGTGTTGAGAGCTACAGGGACTGTGAGAGAAATGTCAGAAGTTTATGGAGACAAGTGCTTGAAGAAAACTGAAATTTTCAAGTGGCACATTAAAGAAAGTCAGGAAAACTTTTGACATTGTTGCGCATGGAAAACTACTGTACAAATTGGAGCAGAATGGTATTAGGGGTAAATTGTTACAATGGATAAAAGGATGGTTGAGTGGGAGCAGACAGAGGGTGGTAATCAATGGGTGCTGCTCTTCGTGGACTAATGTTATTAGTGGAGTCCCACAGGGTTCGGTGTTGGGTCCACTGTTTTTTTGTATATTTATCAATGATATTGATGAAGGTATATCAGGCTTAGTGTCGAAATTTGCAAATGATACAAAGGTTGGCAGGGTTGTTAATGACAGTAATGGCAGTGTGCTACTGCAACAGGATCTAGAAAATTTGGGCAGATGGGCTGAGAAGTGGCAACTGAAGTTTAACCTTGACAAATGCAAAGTACTGCATATAGGTAGAAGTAACCCCAGAGAAACGTACCAACTGTGTGGTACTACACTTAAGGTTGTAGAAATGAAAAAGACCTGGGAGTAATTGTGCAGTCAGATATGAAGATTTCTGAGCAATGCAGACAGGCTGCCAGGGCAGGTCATGGGGTTTTGTCAATGATATATAGGAATTTTTCTAGCAGGGAAAAGGAGGTGATATTCCCTCTGTATAAGGCAATGGTCAGGCCACGCCATGAGTACTGCGTGCAGGTCTGGAGGCCTCATTTTAGCAAGGATCTAGATTTGCTTGAGCATGTACAGAGAAGGGCAACAAGATTGGTGAGGGGAATGAAGGGATCCTCTTACCAAGAGAGGCTTAAGTTTTGCAAATTGCATTGGCTGGAGACTAGGCACCTGCGCAGATATCTGATTGAGGTGTATAAGGCCTTGAATGGGTTGAGCATGCCGAATTCTGATGGGATTCTTCCAGTTGTTCAGATTACCAACCTAAGGGGGCATAAATTCAAATTAAGGAAAGACAGATGTAGAATAGATGTGCAGCAATTTGCGTTTAGCCAGTGGGTGGTTAATTGCTGGAACAAACTTCCATCTGTTGTTGTGGAAGTTGATAGGTTAAATAAATTTAAGGAGGAACTGGACTGGCATTTGGGGGGAATGGTTGAGTGAATTTTTATTTGGCTGATGCTTAAGCTCATACACCCTTTCTTGCATCACATGTCACTACTACTACATCAAAAAATGGCTTCGGTCAGTGCGAGCATCGATGTCCTAAGTGCTAACACTTCGAAGGAGATTATTTCGAAAAGGAGGGAGCACCAACAGATCTCATTGACGAAGATTAAATGAAGGTAGGTCCATTTTGCCAATTAAGTGATTAACCGGTATAGATGCCTAAAATAAAGTTTCAGAGCAGTGCCCTTGCGCCATTAGTAATCCTGTTGTTCAGGAGCCTCGGAGGGACTCCGCCACTGCACCTTGATAAATCCGGCCTTGTGATTCTATAGTTTGAATTGTATATTTTCGATATCATCCTGAACACTAGGACCCTCCTTTAAGTAGTGTGCCAAAGGATTGCTGGGTGTAATAGTCACGCCACCGGCATCCCCCTCTCCCCATACTTCTCCTTCAACCTATGAATGGTACTAAGTACTATAGGTTTTGATACCTTTCGTGTTTGGGCTTTTCATTAAAAAAAATCAATTAAAGTTGAACTTTATGCAATAATTCTGCATAAAATTCGACTTTAAAATCCCCTAAACAAAAAAAAATAAAAATAAAATAAATAAATAATATATAAAATTTTGTTTAGTCCAGTTCTTAGTGTATAGACTATTCTAGTCATCATACATCTATTTTTATGCTTTATCATGCATTATTTCTGAAATGTGTCAATCTGCATGTTTTGCCAGATGAAACCCCCTGCATCAATTCAAGGGAAATCCTGTTTTAAGAATCCTTCCACCTGTACTTGAACCTAGACCTCTCTCTCGTTTTGAGAAAGAAGTGGCCTGGACGACTGTGCAGTGTTATCTTGGGACCTGATTGGAGAGATGGTTGGGGTGCCCCAATCTTTTGCTATAAATATTTTATAATTCAACAAATGTTTAAGGGCTACCTTCAGGACCGTCCTTTGGGACGAAGGGAGAGCAATGTACCCCCCACCCCCCACTGAAATGGGCTATTTTGGTCTGGAGAAGAATGACTGAGAGCCCAATTCTTGCACTAGGGTCTCCTTTGAACTCCAGTACTGGCCTTAGCTGCCATCTTTGCTGGGGTTCGGGCGCTTTTCATCCAGTGCATCTCCCTTTTGCATGATTCCAGATGTAACAGAACCACTATATTGTCGCAGAGGAACTGTTTATAAAAGTTCCAGTAACGTATCATCAGGACAAGCTCCGTGGTACAAAGTTTTTTTTATTAACCATCAAGTTATTTTTCTTTTTCACCTTTGCGGTACCCCTTGAGCTGTGGACCATGATGCAATTGCGTCACAAGATGATACGCCACTAAAAAATAGGATTTTTCAGAATCTTTACTTTTACTCCTCAGCCGGCACGACACATCACTGTTTGCCACTCGTTTGGAGAGATCCGTGTTTGGCTGTCTTCCAGGGACGTCGACAGCCAGCACAGGTCCTGGGGCAAACAGCTTCATTGGGCTGCTTGTCCCAGGATCGTCTTTCCTCTTCACAATGTCAGGGCCCGGCGCAGCTAACCAGCCTGCTCTTTCCCTTCGATGACGCCAATCTCAAGTGGAAGGAGTACAGTTGTTCTCCCTGTGAGTTCTGGATATTTAAGCCCACACGCAAATCATGGCCTGTATACACCTTTACACACACCTGAGCGACAAGTTTCATTATCATCATTTCTAGGGGCGATATAACGATGATGATGGGTTTTTTTTTTTTTTTTTTTTTGGTAGTTGGCGCATCGGCTTCTGTGGCCATAATGCACCTCCCAAGGTTTTTGCAGTTTTTTTTTTTTTTTTTTTGGTAGTTGGCGCATCGGCTTCTGTGGCCATAATGCACCTCCCAAGGTTTTTGCAGTACTTTGATCCAAGCCCGAGGCGGGATTCGAACCCGCGACCTTTGGGTTGCTAGGCAGGCACTTTACTCACCTGGGTAGCCCGGTCGGCGATGATGATGTGATTGACAGAAACTGAAAATTCAGGTGGAATTTAACTTGAATATTGCAAATTTTTAAATAGCTAATAAATAGTAAACATAAATAGTTACTATGCTATAAATGTCGTAAAACACACAGTATATACTCAGATTTATGCAGGCTCTAATGGGGGGGGGGGAGAGAATTCACTCGGCTGATTAATTGTACAAAAGGTAAAGTAATCTCTGGAGTTGGATTTTCATTGTCATTCATAACATTATTATATATTCCAATCATTATGTATGTATCCTTCTTAACAAGAATTTTTATTATTATTATTATTAGTGCTTTATCGAATTTAATGCTAACAGATTTCTGCCTCAAATAAAAACAAAAATGAGTACAGTAAATGATCATTTGGCGTCTTTTACCGTCGCAGTATTTCCCAATTCTATTAAACGTACAAAAATACATACTATAAGGAGCATTTCAGCACCCCCCCCCCCTCCCATTCCAATACACACACCCTGGTGGTGTGTAAATCCGCCGGAAATAATCTGATCCTTTCAATGTAAGATTGTAATTTTTTTTTTTTTTAAATTTTCCGAAAGTTAACAGCCAATTCAGTGAGAAATGTCTGCATTAAACACTACTTAACTAATATTTTGTAATTAGTTTAAAACTTTTATACAAAATTAAAAACAGCGCAAGTGGTGGGTGATACGTATTTCGTAAACAGATGAAAAAGTTTCCCACTGCGTTAATTCTGATTTCTACATTTATTCGATGAAAAATTTAATTATCTGATAAACTGTCATATGTACTTGTTAAATTGTTAATATTTTAAATATTTCTTTACAAGTGGTCAAAGCTGTCTCGTAAAACTTACGAAATTACATTGTTCAGAGGTAATTGTATTCTCTCCAAGATATCAACATGTACTGCACCGTGCCAAGGCCTAAAACTGCCATTGGTTGGTTGCGGACACATGTACAGACTACCTGTACTCCGCAGTAGCCAACCATCGTGTTCTGGTGCTGTTCTTGTATCAGTAGCATACCTCTACATGTTCATAAATCATATCTATTGGCAGTTGAAGGCTTGTTTCCGCTCTTTGGAGGAAACGAGGACCATGGGAAGAAGCGGGGGCCAGGGGACGTTTGGAAATGGACAATTGTATGTTGCTGTCTGTAGAAAGCATTGGAGGGAAATTTTAGTTTTTGTGGTGTTGAAAGCCGTACGCAATTGTGCGCTGTTTTGATTTGCGTTTGACTTAAAAAGAGCGTTTAACATTTTGATCAGAATTTTTATTGATATATTCTTGTGTGTGATTTTTTTTTTTTTTTTTTTTTTTTATGGAGAAGTGAAGAAACGTCGGAAAGAACGCGATGCTTTAAATGGAAACTTCGCAAACGAAGGATGCCCACCCACCCAACCGATCAATAGATATCAATATTCATTCAGAATTTATGATTAGCATAAATAAGATATCATTACATAATTAGTAACTGAAATTTTCAATTACCTTTATAAAAGGCGAATCGGGGCGATTGGTAACTACAAGAGGAGTAGGAAATTTTTTCAAAGGGGAAGCAACCTCAGCTTTTTTTTTATATATATATATACCTACTAGAATTTACGTGTTAATTTTAATATTTCAGAAAATAACCCGCGAAGGCGAAATATTACTAATTTTAGTTCTAAAATGAGTATTTCGTCCTTAAATACAACAATAGATCAAAAAAAGTTTTCGTTTTTACATAAACGTCTAAGAAACTAATTATATTTACCTGAAAATCTGCTCTCAAAGAGGACGTGGTATCCGGGGAACATTCAGTTTCTAAAACTTAGGCGAGAAATTTTTAGAGATGATAAAATTTTTACGAAATTACTCTTTACTATGCTTCATTAACAACATAGTAAAGAGTATTTTCGTAAACGTACATGGGTTGAGTATAATCAGTTTGACGTTTCGTTAATACTGAACAGAGGATTAGCGACCAAATGGGAAATTGCGAAGGAGAGGCATAGAGAAATAAATCTGACGATGAGAATTCAAGAGGAGTATAGTGCTAGTGTAGAAGTTGGAAGCGAAAATCAGCAGGATACAGAACCGTTGGAGAAGTCAAAATGATACGCACAACTATTAATTATAAAATTAGATGACTGCATATTGGTACGTTAGTTTGTAGGAAAGGCTTCCGCGATGCTCAAACACAAAGAGCAGTACTATATACAAAAAACATCTGAACGGGTTGGCACAGTCGGAGTTCAAAAGACTTCAAAAAATTGCCGTTCCTATTGGACGAGATTATAGGAGAGTTCACTGACGTTGGCACTTGTGGACATCCTCAAGAACATGCCCACAACCGTCATCTAGGTTCTGTTGCATCCGAACAAACATCGGTGTGAAGACCGGATAACTCGCTGGCAGGTTGCAGCTGGCATGTTTACATTTCTGATAAGGATTAGAAATAATGTAAATTCGTCTTTGATACATCCAGCATCAATAATCAAAATTACTAAAACGACTGGATTGCATTCACCACATCTCACTGTGCACCCATTGGCTTCAATGATATAAAGCTGGAATGAAGAATGGTGACAGAAGGATCAGTATGTATTGACATCCTGGTGCTCGCCTGTACTCAACAAATGCATACAAATCAGCATGAATCATTAGTTCATGCTCTGATTTGCTTTGAACAAAAGACTGTGATTTGCTGAAGATCTGCAAAAGAAAGCAAATCTGGTTTTTCTTCAATTTTAATCTTACGGGTCGACGTTACGTTGCCACTGTACTTTACCTTTCTTTTGCTATTTTTCTGGCACAGTGCTCTGCCTCATATCACTAATGTTGTCTAGTTTCTCTGCAGTAATGACATGCTTCCCGTAGCTGCTGTGTTCCCTGATTTGTCTCCTATTAACCATGTCTGGGAACTTGCAGCCATGCTTCAACCAGCCTGAACCATAATGGTTTAAAGGGAACAACCACCCCAGCATGGAGGGACATTCCTCAAGAGGAGGATATCAGGCAACTTTCTGATTCAATAGCAAATTGCATAACAGCTTATGTCGCTTCAAGGAGGAAGCGACATAAGCTGCACTTATATTTTGTATACTTTATTGTTTTATGCTGTGATGTTTTGATAACTTCTGCACACTCATATTATATAAAAGTAAATGATTTTATACACCCACCTGCGACAAAACATAACGTAAGTGTTTAATATATATTAATTAATTGGATTGCGATCCAGGATTTTCCGAAGAGGAAGCTAAAGCAGTGTTCCAGGGAATCAATGAGCTTTAAATAAATAAATTTTCTGTTTATACTCCGGGACCACCACGGTCAGAGTTTCACAAGGTAGAGAGAATACAAGAAACAGCACCGTATTCAGCAGTCACGGGCTCGAACCCGGGTCACTCAAGGCAGGTGTACTTATGCACCCGTGCGCGTGACCACTCGGTTACGGCAATCATGTTGTTATTTTGGTTTTTAGGAGCATTAGCAACTAAGGCCATGTTGCTCCGAGAATATGCGGTGGTCATTCCTTGACCTTTCCGCATGCTCCGTATTTGGTGGTGACGGGCTCGAACCCCGGTCTAATCAAGAAACGTGTGCTATGCACTGCTGCTCCTTCCCACCTGGCTACGGAGGCGCAAGGCAATCATGTAACAATCTCAATGATTATACATAGTGTTATGTACGGCGGCTACCGAACGAACACTAGTTCAGCTCTGCCATATTATGAATCATGCGGAAAAGGAAAAGTAATCCACATTATTATTTATTTAATCACGGAATGGGGCTACAGGCCCCTTCAACCATATCTGGGACCGACAGTGAACGAGAGTAATTTCAGAGTAAGGCGAGAAAAAGTAATTTCAGAACATCCTAATTTTGAGGTGGCGAATTCATTTAGAAATAATTCTGTAACTCCTTGTGATTAGACAGTGGTAGAAATCGGTGATCTTTTGTTTATAGACTGACCAGTATAGTTTTTTTTTTTTTATTATTCTTAGACCAAACGATAGAATTAGTTCGAACCTGCTCTAATATTTCAACGTATTTCAATAGAGAAAAAATTTTGGAAGGTCAGACCAAAAAAAAAAAAAAAAAAACAGTAGGCGACTGTATTTTTAGAATTAAAAAACGAAAACATTCGAAATTTATGTAGAAAAATAATACGACACGTAAACGGCGATAAATAACAATAATTAAGTTAAATTAAAATCATATTTCATTGCTTCTAAAATACTGATATCCACAGGGGGGAAAAGCCAAAAAAACATCTGAACAAATAATATAAACAAAAGTATGTTCTCTTGCTCTTCAACATTTTTTGACTTATTATCACTTAGCCCAAGGACGTTGTAACCGAGTTCAACACTAGTGTACCAAACGGAACAGGTTATATAATACTAACTTTGTTATAATGTTATGTACATTACAGTATCCTCTAGTTTTATATAGGCATGAACAACTTGCGATTTATATGATAATGTGATGTACGGAGCTGCATTATTTTGGAGAATGCACCACAACATATAGTACAACTTTGAAAATCCAGAACTCTCTTTTTAAATATTTATCTGAGGGTAGTCAATGTACAAATACACCAGATTTATGTATTATGTTCTGTTATAATTTAGAAACACAATTTTTTTTTTTTTTTTTTGTTTTACATATCTCCCAGACTGTATGTCAGTGTTACTATGTGTTTTTCAACATCTATCATCTTTCTTTTTGGGAAACATTCAATATTATTTCGCAGTAGCAATAGTAGTGGCCAATGATACAAGCTTATACAGCATCAGCCAAAAAAAAAAAAAAATCCATCACCTCTACATCCTACTCCAATAGTTTGTCTAGTTTTTCCTTGAATTAATTCAAACTACTGACTTCCAACAATCAGCTACCTGAAGGCAAACTTCTGCACATCAGTTCTGCAATTCCTTCCTCAATTTGAATTTATGTCCTGTAATGCGCATAGTCTGAGTATGCCGAAGAATGCCATCAACATTGAGCTTGCTCAATCCATTCAAAGCCTTAAACACCTCAATCAGACCACTTTTCAAGTGCCTAGTCACCAGATGGTGCAATTTTCAGAACTAGAGCCTTTCTTGGTAAACCACCCTTTTGTTCCATTGCCCATTTCTGCACCTGTTCCAGCAGATCTAGAGTGCTAAAATGAGGCCTCCAGACCTGTATGCAGAACTCAAGGTGCAGCATAACAACCACTGCTTTGTACAATGGGATAATCCCATCCTTATCCAAAGTTCCTGTATATCATTGACAAAACTCCATGAGTTGTCCTGGCAGCCTCTCTGCACTGCACAAATACCCCAGGTCTTTTTCATTCTCCACTACCCTGAAAAAGTATAGTACCACACAGTTAGTATGTTCATTACTGCTAGGATTACTTTTACCCATGTGCAGTACCTTGCATTTGTCAATGTTAAATGTCAACTGCCATTTCTCAGCCCATTAGCCTAATTTTTCTTGATCTTGTTGCAGTAGCTTACCTTGATTACTATTATTAACTACCTGACCAACCTTCGTATCAACTGCAAACTTAGACATTAAGCCTGATATACCTTCATCAGTGTCATTAATAAATACAGAAAACAACAATAGGCCCAGCACCGAATCCTGGGAGACTCCACTAATATCATTAGTCCATGAAAAGCAGTGTCCATTAATAACCATGATCTGTTTTCTCCACTCAACCAACCCTTTATCCAAAGCAGTACCAATGCCACATTGCTCCAATTTGTATAGCAGTCTTTTATGTGCAACTGTATCAAAGGCATTTCCTGAAATGCAAATATATGATATCGAAATTATTTTTTGCATTCATTCCTTTGTTACTGTATCATAGCATCAAATCAGATTGGTCACACAAGATTACCCCTTAACAAATCCATGATGTAACTGCAGTGTAATTTTATTCCTATCTAGATGGCTCACAAGGTAGCAGGGCTTTCTAAACCAGCATTTTAGAAGGGCAACAGGAGAAAAGAAAACTCTTGATTTGATTATTAGCATTAAGAATTTTCCAAACATTATGAATCTCCATATAAAGGATCCAATGGGCAGTGATCATAATATATTTATGTGGAATTTAATTAAAGATGTAACTATTGTCAAGGGTAAAGGAAAGGGATACTGCTATTCTAAAGATGACCAGAGTGACCTTAGATAGTTTTAAATTCTTTTCAGTGGGACCAACTGCAAATTCTAAATAGGAAGCAATCACAGAAACCACTAAGTTTTTCAACCAAGCAATATTGTTCAAGATTTAGACCTAAATGGATGTCAGAAGAACTGATGAGACTAATAGAAAAGAAATAAAGTGAATGGGATGATTATAAATTATCAGGGAACAAAGAAACATACAGTAAGTATAAACTAATCTTCAATCATGTCACTAAGGGGGTTAGGCAAGCTAAAAAGTAGATTATGAGAAGTCTTTAGCTAAGAATGTAAAGAAAAATATCAAAGAATTCTTTGCTTATGTTAACACTAGAAGGGAATTTGATGAACCACACTGGCTACCAAATATGAATGGCATAAATATTGATGATCCTGTTCAGATTGCTGACAAACTGAATAAATATTTGACATCTACCTCCACAGGTGAAGAATATCAAAAGTATATCAAGTTATAACTGGAATCTATATGATTTTGTTATAACTGAGAAAAAGTGAAGAGGAAACCATTGAAGCTAAAAGTAAACAAAGGACTTGGGGCTGATAGAATGTATCTAATTATATTAAAAGAGCACTAAACAAACATTTGGCTATAATTATGAGGGCATTCTAGATTCAGGGGAGATCCCCACAGATTGAAGATATACATTGTTTCTCCTATTCACAAAGGCTGAGGTAAACAATTACATACTTCAATTAAGCAGACCTGTAAGCTTTTCCTTGGAAATGGAGTCAGTGGCTAAAGAAGTATCACAAGATCACGTTGACAGGCACACAGAACTCACAGTATGGAATTATCAGGGAGAAGTCTTGTCAGATCCAATATGTTTAGCTACTATGGCACAGTAACATAGGAGTCGAATGCAAAAAATAATTTTGACAGCATATTCTTAGACTTCAGTAAAGCTGATGATACTTCTGCTTGAAAGACTGTTACACAAATTGGAGCAGTGTGGCATTTGAGGAAAGTTACTGCTATAGGTAAAGGAATAGTTCAGTGGCAGAAGACAAAAGGGTGGTTATAAATGGGCACACTGTTCTTGGATTATTGTCATTAGTGAAGTCTTTTGGGATTCAGTGGTGGGTTCAGTTCAGTTTCTATACTTAACTATATTGTTGAATCTTATCCACCGTCTTATTCACAGCAGTTCTCAAGCCATATCTAAACCAAAACACCAACCTTCTTACCTTTGCAGATGATGTAAAATTCATAATTACATCCAAAGATTCAACCACTGCTTCAGAGATATACAACCATGCAAATACTTGCATCCATCAATTTCAGATTTCTCAAGTTATCATTGAATCCTACTAAATCAGCTTAACTCGCCATAACAAACAGAAGGAGCATGAATAATATTTCAGTCTACTTGGATGCAGTACCGAATTAAGGTACAGGCCAGCAGGGCCCTTGCAAGGGGTGCCATTCTTAAAGGAGCACCAAAAACAGAAGAACAATGAAGCAAAAAAAAAAAATGATATATATATCATTAATAAATGGGTGCCAAAAAAATCTCTCTGCCCGGGGCATAAATACCTTGGTCCAGCACTGCCTCAATGGAACACATGTGACTAAAGTAACAACTCATTTAGATTCTGGGGTTGTGTGGGACCTTCTAACCTTCATGCCACTTCTGCCTTAGCAAAATCAAGACCACCTCATTATTATGGGCTTTAAAATAAGAGTTAAGTGACATAGCCAATCCTGAGCTGGTCAAGAACAACATTCTAAAATGCCTGCTTCATATACCTCTGTACAAATCTAATGTTTAGTCTTCTGGTACTCCATCAGTTCTTTACCTAGACTGGAGTACTTGCTACTAAAATGGCTAAACAGGGTAACACATAATCCCTTCACCCTCCCAAGGGCAATTTTTTTATTTCAACTTAAACACAATTCTTTGAAAACACCTAGTAATTACGAGAAACCAAAATCCAGCTATTATGTAGAATACCTACCAACTTGTGTTCTAATCCCATGATGCCTTCTATCAGACTATTCATAACCATAATTCATGCTTCACATGGAATAAATCGATGTATTCATTCAATTCATAAGAAGAATAATTAAGAATCATAATATGGTCCTCTAGCAACTGTCAGCCCAGATTGAGAATTTTATCAACCAACTCAATTGAGGCTAACTAACCTCTACTTTAAATGAGTAAATAGTCCGAAATACTGCAAATAAATGATCTACTCTAAAAACCTTTTTATATATTATATCCTATAAATTATTATAATGTCAGGTAAATAAGTATCTTGTAAATACTTGCAAACTCATGTAAACAAGTGATTCATGATTTCACAACTAATTTTAGTTATATTGAATTAATTGTTGAATATTTGAATATACCACTCCAGTAATTGTTTCGTACATTAACTGTTTGAGGAGTATATTTGAAGAAAATCCTTAAAGCAAGTCATAAACCAATTACAAATAATGCTTATAATGTTAGTTTTACCAATTTTTTTTAGAGCTGAAAGTGCTGCAGTCTTTAATTTGTGATGTCATTTTAGGATGGGAACAAAATAATCAGATTAGTGACTAATATAATGAAGATAGTACAAGTAAAAAATCATTATGATATAATGATGATTTTTGAAAGCAATGGAGGGTGCTACTGGGCAGAACAGGAATTTGGGGGGGTTTGGATATGAGATTACTGGTACAATCAGGGACACTGCATGATGATGCCTAATGGGGGGGGGGATCACAAAAAGTTTACTATGACAAAATAATTACTCTCATAATAATAAGTTAGATCATTCTGAAAATTCTCAATATTAAAATAACTGTTTACAATTACTTATTCTTTTGGTGAGGGAGAGCACCAACGAAGCATAAGGGCACCTCATAGGCATGTAATGTTCCTGGGTACAATTAATGTGAATATGAAGTTAGGGAAAGTAGGAACACAAGAAAGCTCTATTTTGATTATGCTAAAATAGCATTAGTTTTCATATTTACTTAAAAAAACTATAAAATGTTATGTGCATGGAAATTCACCAAATCAATCAGAAATGAAAAATATCTAAGTTGGGTTTAACTAAGGGTTAATTCTTAAATTTCCACTGCAGTAGTTATTTTCCCTTGGGAAAATCTGCAGTGGAAATTTGCCTTTAGCCAGTGAGCAACTGAGTGCTGAAATAAACTTCCATCTGTCATGGAAGTTGATAGTGACAAACTTTTAGAGGGAATGGATAGGTGAAATGCAAAGGTTGGTTTTGTTTTTTTTTTTGACTGATGATATATAAGCTTGCTTTCTTGCATCATATGCCACTACTAATGCTAATAAGCACTGTTTAGTATTAGTATTCTATTCTATTCTGTGGCAGGTGGATAACTTGATGTTTTGGGGTGTTCCTTCTTTAGTCATAGTGTATGGTACCAAATGTAACCTTTTCATTGCGTGCTAATTCAATAAGTGTGTTCATGAATTAATCTGCATGTTTTGTGAAATACCTAGAATAACTTGGGGGAGGGGCTCCTACATCCACTGCCTCAGATTAGCTTATTACAGCCCTCAAGTGATGACACCTTTTAAATTCCTTCAGACTTCAATGAATTTGAACCCAGACTTTTCCAAATGAGTGACATGTGATGAATTCACTATAATTGCCAAAAAGAAAGAAGCAGCCAGGATAAGATCTGCAGATTTACTTAACAAGTACTTGCATGTATACCAATGCTAGAAGTATAGTTAATAAATTTGATGAGTTTGAAGTGCTGGTAAAGACATCAAAGGTGTATATTGTTGGGATATCAGAGACATGGTGTCAAACAGATATGAAGAGTGCAGAATTGGAATTTAGGGAGTACAATATGTACAGACAGAACAGACAGGACAGAAGGGGAGTAGAGGTTATGTGTTTGTTAAGAAAACATAACATCTAAGGAAGTGCATCCAATTGACATTGATGGACAATGTTGAGTCAGTGTGGTGTGACATAAGTACTGGGAAAGAGAAAATGAGAGTAGGAGAGTGTTATAGGCCTAATGACGCTGGTGAACATAATGAACAACTGTGCAGAGAAATAGTGGGCCAGTAAATTAGAATGTCTTATAATGGGGGATTTTAACTTTTCAGATATTGACTAGAACTTGTGGGTTGGTCACGTGCACACTAGCAAGATGTTTGTGGATTCATTGGATGACTGTTTCCTACAGCAACATGTTCGAGAGGCAACCAGAGGAAGTAATAATACTCTTGATCTGATTATCAGCAGTGATTATTCATGCATTAAGAATTTGCAGATAAAGGAACCACTAGGTGACAGTGATCACAGTGTACTGATGTGGGATTTACTTAAAGAAGTAACTACCATCAAGGATAAAGGGAAGGGTTTTTGTTTTGTAAAGGTGACTACAGTGGTTTCAGACAGTTTTTAAATTTTATACAGTGGGATGAACTGATGATGTTACCGACAGTGAATTCTAAATGGGAAGCCTTTGGGGACTTAATCTTGGAGGCTACAAGGTTTTTCACACCAACTAAGAAATACTGTTCAAGCCTCAATGGATGTCAGATGAATTAATGAGGCTCGTGGTAGAGAAGAAAAATGTATGGGATGCACATAAGTTATCAGGGACACAGAAGCCTAAGGCAGATATAAGCTAGTCTGTAATCAAGTCACAAAGGAGGTTAGGCAAGAAAAGGCAGATTACAAGAAATCTTTGGCAAAGAATGCAAAGAAAAACAGCAAAGAGTTCTTTACTTATGTAAACTGTAGAATGAAAGGGATAAATCAGATTGGTCCACTTAACATAGATGGTTTGACTATTGATGATCATGCTAAGGTAGCTGATAAACTGAATGTGTATTTTGCATCTACATTCACACATGAGGAATTATTCAAGAAGGGGAATGCTAGAAATTTATCAAACTTTAACAGGGAGCTAAGTGATTTTCTAATAACTGAGAGCAAAGTGGAGGAGAAATTGTTGAAGTTAAACATAAGGAAATTAACCCCAGGGGCTCACATCTGGTGAGTATGGGCTTGGCACACCCGGGATCCTGAGCTGGATATAATCATTATTCTCTTTCTTGGTGTTTCCCTTCTACTTCTTTCTCTCTCCAGAGTAATTGAGAAATATTTTTTTTTTGGCTGGTGCAGCATAAGCCTCAGGCTTCCTTGCACCATATATATGGCTATTAATAATAATAAGGCTCCTGAGGTGGATGGGATTTTTTTTTCCAGTTATATTAAAGGAGGCAGCAAATGAAGTAAACAAATCCTTAGCCATAATTATGAGAGCTTCCTTGGACTCAGGGGAGGTTCCCGTGGACTGGAGGTGTGCAAATGTATCCCCAATTCAAAAATAGGGGTTCAAAAGGTAACACAAATAAATATAAACCTGCTAGTTTAACCTGTGTTCTGTGGAAAATAATGGAGTCACTGGTTAAAGAAGCATTTCAGGATCATCTAGACAACACTGCAAGGCCCCGGGTGCCAAGCGATTGTGACTAAGCGATTTCTCTGTGCTTTCACTGCGATTCTCAAAAGGTGAATTCTAGTTCTATTTTACGTTCTTCTCCTTAATAAATCCTTTTATTTAATAGCAGCTCTTTTTTCAAAAGTACTGATCGAGAGCAAGAAAGGAAAGTAACCTTTCTTTTTTCATATTTAATAGACTAATCACTACTAACTTCGCTTGGTCACACCAGGCACTGCTCCTGCCTCCCCGTGGCGGGGCCGGTAACCTTGGCAGAAAAGTCCATCTGCCAGGGGCTAAGAGGAGCCAACATGGAAAAAAATATGTTTCCAACTATAGAGTCGACAAGCTGTCGACCAGATACCGAAAGTAAACATGACTCGTCACAAGCAAAGAGGTTGAAAACAAATCCCTCGGTGACAGACTTACCAGCATTTTTAATAATGCACTCACTATCAGAACAGCCTCTCAGTAAGCTATCCCCTTTTCTAATCCAAAAACATCTGGAAAGTATTGCAGGGTCTCCCAAGACGGTTAAGAGACTGCAATCAGGGGACTTACTTGTTGAAACTCTAAACCACAGGCATTCTGAAAAACTACTAAAAATGACAACTTTTGCTGGTATTCCAGTTAACGTAACTCCACATGCAACCCTAAATACATCAAAGGGTGTAATATCTAGTTGGGACCTGATGAATGTGACGGAGGAAGAAATTAAAGAAGAACTTAAGGAACAAAATGTCATCGCTGTAAAGAGAATTATGGTCAAAAGAGACAATATACTGATACCTACCAGAAATATAATTCTCACCTTTAACAGTCCAAATCTGCCCTCATCAATAAAAGCAGGATATCTTCTTTGCCGCACTCGTCCTTTTATACCAAATCCGTTGAGATGTTATAAATGCCAAAAGTATGGCCACTCTCAAACGACATGCAGAAGCAATCCAGTTTGTCCCAACTGTGGATCCTCTGATCACATTCAAAGTGATTGTTCAGTGAAAGAAATGATCTGTCCCAACTGCAAAGGCAACCATCCGGCCTACTCTAAGACATGTGAGAGATGGAAAACAGAGAAAAAAATTATGCAATATAAAGTCGAAAATAAAGTTAGTTATCAGGAAGCAAGAAAATTAGTTGCACCCATTATACATAACCGTACCTATGCCAGTATCGCAAAAAAATATCAGACAATAGCCACGCAAACTGATGTTACCATTCCACATAACATATCAATCTCCGACTGGGCTCGAGCTGTCCTCTCTCAGCAAGAGTCCAATACCCTGAAGCACTCAGACCAAGCCAGTAATACGCCTCTTAAAATTCCAGCAAAATCTCCTCCTCCACCAGTGATTGCTACTACTTCAAATAATCTTAATTCATCTACAAAAAAGGTTATTCAGGACACATCGATGCATTCAGAGTATTCTCCCAAACAGGAAGATCCGGTTCTGGAAATATTTGCAGAAGAAGAAGATATGGACACAGGTCGCCCTACATTTCCAAAAAGAGACAAACCAAAGCCAGAATGCCATAAGACATCCACGTCAGGTACAGCTTCTTCTTCTAAATTCAAGTAATGCCTAACATCTTGCAATGGAATTGCAGAGGCTTTCGTGGCAACATTGACGACATTCATTACTTAATTAACCGCTACTCTCCAGTTGGTTTCTGCCTGCAAGAAACCTATTTAACTCCTCAAATTTCCATTTCCATAAAAAACTACTCAATCTATCGACTAGATCGGAATACATCCAATTCTGCTCGAGGTGGTGTAGCTATCTTAATTAACACAAGGATTCCAGCTAGGCAAATCACTCTCCAAACCCAAATCGAAGCTGTCGCTGTGCGTCTGATTAGTCAGACTGCTTTAACTCTAGTCTCAGTTTATCTCCCACCAAATCATACTTACTCTTATAATGATCTTAAAGAACTTTTATTACAGCTCCCCTCCCCTATCTGCCTGCTAGGGGATTTCAATGGCCACCACCCTTTATGGGGATCAACTAAATTAGACCGACGCGGCCGACTGATCGAAACTTTACTGGATAAAGAAAACCTCACTCTTCTTAACAGTGGTTCGCACACCCATATACAGTTACCTAATGGACAGACTTCTGCCATTGACCTATCGATTTGCTCCCCAATACTGTTTTCAGTCATGCAATGGTCCGCTCTGGATAATCCCATGGGCAGCGACCATTTTCCAATTGTTTGTAATCTGATGACTACACAACCACCATTAGACGAACCCTGCAGGAAATGGAAATTTTCTAAAGCTAATTGGGACAAATTTCAATCAGCAATCACATTGGATAAAAAAATTATACAACTACATCCCATAGATGAAGTTACCGACTATATCACTTCCTGCCTTTTATTTGCAGCTAAAAGCTCAATTCCAATATCAAATTCAAAGACTCGACGCCATTTCAACTGTTGGTGGAATGAGGAATGCACAAAAGCGAAGAAAGAACAAAATAAAGCATGGAATTTATTTCGGCGAACTCCAACTACAGTTAATCTTATTCAATACAAGAAACTAAAGGCAAAAGCTCGTCTCATTCAAAGACAAGCCAAGAAAGATTCTTGGACTCGGTTTGCATCCACTATCAATAGAAACACGAACCCACGATTAATATGGAAGAAAATTAGGCAGCTTTCCGGGAAGTTTCCAACTGTACCTTCTCCAATTCTCTCCTGCAATGGTCTAAACGTTTCTGCTCCTCTGGATATAGCAAATGCCTTAGGCAAAACTTTTGCTGACGTCTCAGCTGCTTCCACCTACTCTCCGGAATTTCAGAAAACTAAGAACACCGCAGAACAGAGACACATCAACTTTCGAACTTCACTGCTACTTCTATATAACCAGCCACTCCAAAAATGTGAACTTATGCAAGCCATCAGAACAACGTGCAACAGTGCCGCTGGGCCAGATGGGATATATTATGTTATGTTACAGCACCTTGATGAGGAAAACTTACAAATGCTGCTAGCCTTTTTTAACCGAATCTTCCTGGGAAATGTTTATCCCACTTCTTGGCACCATGCTACAGTTTTGGCCTTCTTGAAACCTGGAAAAGACCCCTCCAATCCTAATAGTTACAGACCAATATCTCTGTCCAGTTGCCTCGGTAAAATTCTTGAAAAAATGATCCACAGTCGACTCGCTTGGATCATTGAAAGCGAACACCTACTAAGTAATAGTCAGCATGGCTTTCGCCAAAACAGGTCCTCCTTTGATCTGATGATCAAGGCTGAATCCGAAATTCGCAATGCCTTTGTTAAAAACGAACACCTAGTTATGGTCTCCATAGATATAGAGAAGGCATTCGATACCACCTGGCGTTATGGAATTCTCCGTGACCTCCATAACCATGGTCTCCGTGGCAACCTGCCTATATTTATTAAGAACTTCCTCAAGAGCAGATCTTTCCAGGTGCGATATCAAAATTCCCTTTCTACTACATTCTTGCAAGAAGAAGGAGTACCACAAGGGTCAGTTTTGAGTGCGACCCTCTTTGCCCTCAGAATTGATTCTATCACAAAAGAACTTCCAAATACTGTAAAGGCGTACCTTTACGCTGACGATCTCTCTCTTTCTTGCCATTCACAGAATATGAGATCTATTGAAAGGCAATTGCAGATATCTCTCAATAAAGTACAAAAGTGGGCTGAGTGCAATGGATATCGTCTTTCCCAACAAAAAACAGTTGCGATCCACTTTTGCAATCAACGCAAACTGCATACGGATCCTGAACTTCGGATATCAAATACCACCATTCCGATTGCCAGCAATATCAGATTCTTGGGACTAATCCTGGACAGTAAGCTGAATTTCTTTGAGCATGTTAAATTGTTACGTACTACCTGTCTCAAAAAGATCAACATGCTAAGAGCTTTATCTGCCCATTCTTGGGGAGCAGACCGTACAACTTTGTTGCTCTTATATAGAGCATTGATCAGATCCCGTTTAGATTATGGTGCTCCAGTTTATGATTCTGCCCGAAAGAGTGTACTACGCTGGCTAGATCCTATTCAACATAATGCACTGCGGATTGCAATTGGTGCGTATAGGACATCTCCAACTCATAGTCTATACATTGAAGCTCATGAGCCCCCTCTGCATCTCCGCAGAAAAATGCTGTTACTTAAATATGCAGCCAAAATACAGACTTGCTCTTTGCATCCTATTCAGCCCTACCTTTTTAATCAACCACTAATTAATCTCTATAGAAATAAACCAGGTAAAATCCGACCAGCTGGCCTACGGCTTCTTGAAATATCACAGAACTGGAATGTTGCTCTCCACAATAGGCAACAGATAGAGAATTACTGTCATCCTCCGTGGACATCGTTTCCTCAACTAACTTGTGATACTTATTTTCTACAATGGGGAAAGAATCGCCTACCGACACTGAATGTGCAACAACTCCATGCTAGCCATCTTCAAAGCTGTGCTGACTTCTTGCCGGTATATACGGATGGTTCCAAATCTCTTTCAACTGTTGGCGCAGCAGCAGTGTTTCCCTCTGCTATCATATCAGCTTCTCTTCCACCTGAGTATACCAACTTTTCAGCAGAACTGTATGCAATACAATTAGCCCTAGAAAATTTGACTCTACATCCATCTGAAAAATATATAGTTTACACTGACTCTCTCAGCTCAATTAGAGCAATGCAGAATCCCTCTCAACAGAATCACCATATTTTAATTAAAATCAGGAGTTTACTATTGCAAATTGACAACCGTCAACAACTAGTGAAGTTTTGCTGGATTCCGGCACATTCAGGCATAAAAGGAAATGAACTAGCTGATATATCTGCTAAAAATCCATCAACCTTAGACTTAACCTCTGCCTTCATTCCAGCATCTGATTATAATATCATAATTCAAACAGCATACCATGCACAGTGGACAGCGCTATGGCATAAAGAAACAAATAACAAACTTTTTCAATTGAAACAGGACCCAAAATTATGGCACTCATGCACTCAGACAGTTCGGCGAGAAGAAGTGGTACTCGCACGGATAAGAATAGGGCATACCCATCTGACTCACCTCCATTTACTTACCGGCAATGATCCTCCACAGTGTTCACACTGCTCTGAACATCTAACAGTCAAACATATTTTGATTGACTGTCCACACTATCAACCACATCGTACTTCAACACTTCAAAATCTGGCTAATATTCAAGAACCGCTGACACTACATCATATCATAGGAGAGGAGGCAAATATTAAGGAACTTTTCTGCTTTCTGAAACAAATTAGAGTGTATAATCTTTTATGAATAGCTCTCAGAACTGAAATGAATTTGAATTGTTACGTTCTTTATTATTTTCTGATATAACTACGAATAGGCGCACTATAGCCATAGCAGCTAATGCGCCAATAAACAACCATACCACACACACACACACAACACTGCAATAATAGTTAAGCCACAGCATGGACTTGTTAAAGGGAGGTCTTGTCTGACCAATTTGATTGGATACTATAAGGTGGTCACAAAGAAACTGGATGCAAAAAAAATAATTTTGATATCATATACTTGGATTGCAGGAAAGCTTTTGATACTACTGCACATGGAAGACTGCTTTACAAATTGGAGAGGTATGGCATTAAGGGCAAGTTGGTACAATGGATAAAAAGATGGTTGAGTGAGAGTGGTAATCAATGGAC
This sequence comes from Mastigoproctus giganteus, assembly GCF_048544385.1. NCBI lineage: Eukaryota > Metazoa > Arthropoda > Arachnida > Uropygi > Thelyphonidae > Mastigoproctus > Mastigoproctus giganteus. The sequence goes on along the minus strand of NC_143577.1, from coordinate 211,359,019 downwards.
ACTACTCTTCATGGACTAATGTTATTAGTGGAGTTCCCCAGTGTTGTTTTGTTTATTCATCAATGAGCCTGACGAAGGTATATCAGGCTTAATGTCCAAGTTTGGATAATACAAAGGTTGGCAGAATTGTTCACAACAGTAAAGACAATACGCTACTGCAACAAGATCTAGATAAGTTTGGCAAATGGACTCAGAAGTGGCAACTGAATTTTAAATTGACAAATGCAAAGTATTGCATATGGGTAGCAGTAACCCAAGAGAAATGTACCAACTGTGTGGTACTACATTCAGAGAAGAGGAGAATGAAAAAGACCTGGGAGTAATTGTGCAGTCAGATATGAAGTTTGCAGAGCAGTGCAGACGGGCTGCCTGAGCAGGTCATGCAGTCTTGTGAATGATATACAGGAATTTTGCTGTCAGGGACAAGGTGATTATTTGTGAATTTATTGGACGATTGTTTTCTACAAGAGCATGATTTATTATTATTAGCCATATGGTAGAAGGAAGCCTGAGGCTTATGCTGCACCAGCCAAAAAAAAAAAAAAAGAATTCCCGAGTTACCCTGAGAGAGAGAGAGAGAGAGAGAGAGAGAGAGAGAGAGAGAGAGAGAGAGAGAGAGAGAGAGAGAGAGAGAGAGAGAGAGAGAGAGAGAAGTAGAAAGGAATCACCAAGAAAGAGAAGAATGATGATATCCAGCTCAAGACCCTGGGTTTGCCAAGCCCATACTCACCAGATGTGAGCCCCCGGGGTTAATTTCCTCTGGCATTAAGAATCTGCAGATAAAAGAACCACTAGGTAGCAGTGATCACAGTGTGCTGAAGTGGGATTTACTCAAAGAGGTATCTACCATCAGGGGTAAAGGAAAGGGTTTTTGCTTTCGTAAAGGTGACTATGGAGGTCTGAGACAGTATTTAAATTCTATATAGTGGGACCAACTGATGATGTTACCAACAGCAAATTCAAAATGGGAAGCATTCAAAGAATTAATCTTAGAAGCTACTAGGCTTTTTATACCATCTAAGAAATATTGTTCAAGGTTTGGGCCTAAATGGATGTCAGATGAACTAATGATACATGTGGCAGAGAAGAAAAATGTACGTGATACGTATAAATTAACAAGGGACATGGAAGCCTATGATAGATATAAGCTGGTCTGTAACTAAGTCACTAAGGTGGTTAGGCAGGCAAAGGATGCAAAGAGTTCTTTATTTATGTAAACTCTAGAAGCAAGGGGATGAATCAGATTGGTCCACTTGATATCGATGGTTCAGCTGTTGATGATCCTACTCAGATAGCTAAAAACTAAATGAGTATTTTGCATCTACATTCACACATGAGAAGTTATTTAGGGAAGGGAATGCCAGAGGTGAATTAAACTCTGGCAGTGGGCCCTATACGATTTTGTAATAACTGAGAGCAAAGTGGAGGAGAAATTTTTGAAGATAAACATAAGGCACCTGGGGTGAATGGGATCCTTCCAGTTATGATAAAGGAGGCAAACCCTTAGCCATAATTATGAGAGCTTCCTTGGACTCGGGGGTGGTACCCATGGACTGGAGATGTGCAAATATAACCCCAATTCACAAAGGAGAGTCAAAGGCAACACAAGTAATTACAGATCTGTTAGTTTAACTTCTATTTCAGGGAAATTAATGGAGGCACTGGTTAAAGAAGCACTACTGCAGGATCATCTACACAAGACTTCAGTTATAGCTCGGACACAGCATGGGTTTGTTAAGAGGAAGCCTTGTCTGACCAATTTAATTGGATACTATGATGTGGTCACAAAGACACTGGATGCATAGAATAATTCTTAGATCTTAGAAAGGCTTTTGATAGTGTTGCACATGGAAGACTGCTGCACAAATTGGAGCAGTGTGGCAGTGGAGGCAAATTGCTGCTATTGTTTGTTTGTTGTTTGTTATTTGGTTTTTAGGAGCATTAGCAACTAAGGCCATATTGCTCCGGGGATATGCGGTGGTCATTCCCTGACCTTTCTGCATCCTCCATATTTGGTAGTCACGGGCTCGAACCCCGGTCTAATCAAGAAGCATGTGCTACGCACTGCCACTCCTGCCCATCTGGTTAAAGCCAACAGCAGCGCATTCGAGGCTGCACATTTGTACCAAGAAGCATTTCCCCGCTGAAGGCAGCCCAACAGGCGCACATTCATCAGGGTTCATCAATGCCTTAGAGAACATGGGTGCGTAGCACATGGAGTACGAGCAGGTAGGCCCAGAAGCATAACAACTGATGTTGAGGAAAGGGTGTTAGAAAGAATAGAACAAAATCCAGGAATTTCGACATGGAGGGTTTGCTCTGAAAGAGTGTGTGGTGAATTTTACATCGCCAATTACTGTACCCCTACCATACCCGGCATGTACAAGGTCTCAGCAATACAGACTCTCCTCCCAGAGTTCTCCCATAATCAGTGGCGGATCTTAACAGAAATGTGCATTATCTCAAAAACGGTTCATTTTCGGCCAGTTTTTTGATTGGACTTTTTTTATTTTAGTTTGTACTTTTCACCTTTAAATTATTGACCATCATTTTTGAAACATCCTGTATAATATAGCAAAATATTATATATTATTAAAATAACCTAAAAACAAGATTGCTTAGATATTTAGCAGAATTTCAAATGCCTTAAGAAATGCTAAGGTTAAATCATAAATAACCTTGAGAAGCACTGTTTTTAAACAAATAGCATCACCAAAAGGACATTCTGTTATGTTTAAAATAAGACCACTGACAGTTATTTCAAAATTTAACAGATCTCTCATCATAGAATGGTACTTTTATCTCTGACTACCACATGTAAATATATTGCTTGAAACATAAATAAAATACCTGTGAAATTAAAAACAGTCACTTAATCTGAATTAAATAAAATTTAATTAAAGTAGTATACATCATTAAATACTAATTAATAAGCCTGGAACTAGAAATATATACTAACTGTCACTCAATTTGTGTATTCGTTTAGTTAACATATTCAACTCTTGTAAGTTGCTTTGAAATTCTACTCCCTTTCTACTCTCCCTTGTGGCAGCACTCTGCTACTGTACTACAAAAAGGAAGAGAATATTTACTACATTAGTTGCCAGTACTTATGAATAAGTGCTTCATCTTGAGACCCCCAAGCTTCATCTTGAAACCCGCAAGGTTTCTTAAGAGACCTAATGCAAAGATTGCAGTAGGCCTCTTAAGAAACTGAAATACCATATTAGAATGATCTATTTAATGGGTAGGTAACCCGTGCATGCATATTATTTGCAGCGTCATATCTCTTTGTTAGAGTGGAAGTGGGGGGGGTTAAAAAACAAGTTACCTTATGAGGCATATTGCTAGCTAACATTAAAGTACTGCCTTGCATATTGATATTTTTAAAAGAATACAAAACTTATAACTATAGTATTAACCCCTAATATTTACCAGAATGCATTCACAAACATCTGACAGAGGAGGGCAACAAGATTGGTGAGGGGAATGAAGGGATCCTCTTACCAAGAGAGGCTTAAATTCTTCAAATTGCAGCGGCTGGAGACTAGGCACCTGCAAGATAATCTGATTGAGGTATAAGGCCTTGAATGGGTTAAGCACGTTGAATTCTGGTGGGATTCTTCCACTTGTTCAGATTGCAAACCTAAGAGGGCATAAATTCAAATCGAGGAAAGAGCTGTAGAATAGATGTGCGGAAATTTGCCTTTAGCCAGCGGGTGGTTAATTACTGGAACAAACTTCCATCTGTCGTTGTGGAAGTTGATACCTTAAATAAATTTAAGGAGGAACTGAACAAGCATTTAGAGGGAATGGTTGAATGGATTTTTTTTTTTTTAATAAGCTCATATGCTTGCTATCTTACATCACATGCCATGATTACTATTAATGTACTATCTTTCAGTAAATTCAAATTTTCAGAAATAATTTATTAACAAATTACAGGTATAAGTAATCAGTTTGATGTTCAGTAGTTAGTTAATTCAATAAATTCTCTTCCCCAGTGGCATGCTTTTTATTTATATTTCTCCTTTATATCATTGTTAATTTTTCCATCGAAAGAATCAGGAATAGTTGAGGTAGAGAGGAATACCTATTTGTGGATTTGATTACCTATATCCACCAAAGTAATAAAAATACAATCCCAAAACTGTTTTATTCTTTACAGTACTGGTTCAACTGTTACTTGTGATCTAGAAGTAACAGGTTAAACTGCTTCTACAGGGATGGGATACACTCAAATAGAAAGGGTGCGAGAATATTTGCTGATGCTATCGAGGCAGTGTTAGGTGGGTCGGAAAACTGCTAGCTTGGGGGGGGTACAAGGACTAATAGATTGCCAGTAGCCACTGGCAGAGGTGAAAGTGATTCTTGAACTGCTTCTATAGGAATGAGCAGCAGCCTGGAAAAAAAGCTGCAGGGTACTTTAGAGACTGCTGGGAGTCATTGCGGTACAAGTAAACACATGGGTTGTGTTAGGGTAGCTAAGAATAAGAACAGGTGCATTTATACTTGTGTGTACACAAATGCTAGGAGTTTGGTAAATAAATTTGAGGAATTTGAGGTATTGCTCAAAACATCAAAAGCAGAGATTGTTGGGATATCAGAGATGTGGTGTCACACAGATATAAGGAATGCAGAACTGGAATTTGGGGAGTATAATGTGTACAGAAAGGATAGACAGGATAGGAAGGAAGGAGGTGTTATGCTATTAGTTAAGAAACATAAAATCCAAGGAAGTAAAGCCAGTCGACATTGCTGGACAGTGCAGTGTCGAGTCAGTTTGGTGTGACATAAGCATTGGGAGATGAAAATTGAGAGTAGGAGTGTGCTATAGGCCTAATGACTCTGATGAGTATAATAAGAAACTGTACAGGGAAATAGAGTGGGCCAGTAAATCAGAGTCTTATAATGGGGGATTTTAATTTCCCAGATATTGACTGGAATTTGTGGGTTGGTCATTCACACACTAGCAAGGCTTTTGTGGATTTATTGGATGATTGTTTTCTACATCAGCATGTTCGGGAGGCAACTAGAGGGAGTAATACTCTTGATATGATTATCAGTAGTGATTCTTCATGCATTAAGAATCTGCAGTTAAAGGAACCACTAGGTGGCAGTGATCACAGTGTCCTGAAGTGGGATTTACTCAAAGAGGTAACTACCATCAGGGGTAAAGGGAAGGGTTTTTGCTTTTGTAAAGGCGACTATGATGGTCTGAGACAGTATTTAAATTCTATACAGTGGGACCAACTGATGATGCTACCAACAGCAAATTCAAAATGGGAAGCATTCAAATAATTTATCTTGGAAGCTACTAGGCTTTACATAAAAACTAAGAAATATTGTTCAAGGTTTAGGCCTAAATGGATGTCAGATGAACTAATGAGACATATGGCAGAGAAGAAAATGCATGAGATACATATAAATTAATGGATGACATGGAAGTCTATGATAGATATAAGCTGGTCTGTAACCAAGTCACAAAGGAGATCAGGCAGGCAAATGCAGATTATGAGAAATACTTGGCAAAGGATGCAAAGAAAAACAGAAAAGAGTTCTTTACCTATGTAAACTCTAGAAGGAAAGGGATAAATCAGATAAGTCCACTGGATATTGATAGTTCAACTATTGATGATCCTGCTCAGGTGGCTAACAAACTAAATGAATATTTTGCATCTACATTCACCCATGAGGAGTTATTCAGGGAGGGGAATGCCAGAGGTGAGTTAAACTCTGGCAGTGAGATAGATGATTTTGTAATAACTGAGAGGAAAGGAGAGGAGAAATTGTTGAGGATAAACATAAAAAAGGCACCCGGAGTGGATGCAATCTATCCAGTTATATTAAAGGGGGCAGCAAACCCTTTGCCATAATTATGAGAGCTTCTTTGGACTCAGGGGATGTACCCATAGACTGGAGATGTGCAAATGTGACCCCAATTCACAAAGGAGGATCAAAGGCTGACAGAAGTAATTATACACCTGTGAGTTTAACTTCTGTTCCAGGAAAATTAATGCAGGCACTGGTTAAAGCACTGCAGGATCATCTACATAAGACTTCAGTTATAGCTCGGACACAGCATGGTTTTGTTAACACATTCGCTGCCGGTCATGAGTCAGCATGCTATCGTCAATAGCACGGCACAGAAGGAGGAGACTGTCGCCAGAAGCCGACTGTGTTTCCATAACGAAAAAGCTTGAAAATCGGTAATAGGGATTGTTAGGTATACCCTATCAACATTCAAGTGTCGTATAAGCAGTTTCCAAAAGATTTTGAGATTCATGCGCCAGCGAGTGATAGGCACTGGAGGTCAAATTTGGCTTGAAATGCCGCATCATGCGCGTGACACAAAAACATAATAATATAGTATGTAAATAATAAAACAAAAAACATGGTAACATTAAGAAATACGTTTTATTTCCTACCGAACCAATACAGATTACAAATACTGTGTGTAAGAATGTTACTTATGTATAATGTTCGCACAATCTAAGCAATAGCTGGGTGATCCTTCACAAACACTGCAGATATAGATTGTATCCTTACATTTCCCTTCGGAATAGCAACGTTTGCATTGCTTCCTCAATATATCTTTCCACCTTTTCTTTCTTCCCATGGTTTGAGCACATGTTCCAGTTCAGGTACATCATGCACAGTATGAGGGGGATCAGATGGCTGTTTCAATAAAGATCTGATCACTGATAAACGGAAATCATAAAGTTGCACCTTGTTATGTGAATATTTATTATAGATATGGTGTGCATTGATCATTATTAGTTGGAAAATATGCTTAAATATTTTTGTAGGCCACCTAGTGGTTTTCCTTTCGCAAGGATAATAGACAACCATTTGAGCTTGCTTGTCAATGACTGACATAAACCTATTATACTCAATTATAAGCAATTGTTTTGATTTCAGTTCGCCTCGTTTGTTCTGCATTTCCACCAGATCATTTTGGTATTCTGTAGATATGTAACTGACATCTCTTCTGTCCTTCCACTTAGCAATCATTACACCATGGGCACACCTTGATACAGTTTCCCCTTTTTTCAGCTTTTTTTCTCGAACCTCTTTCGGAAATGTTTTCCTATTACTTCTGATTGTCCCAGTACAATGGGTTTGTCTGTCAGCGAGACACTTAGTGAGTTCATAGCTATTGTAATAATTGTCCATAAATATGCTATGCCGGACATCTAACATCCCATCAAGTAAGTTCATAACGACTTTTTGTGAATGTCCTTTTCCACCAGAATCATCCAACATACCGGTATATACTTGAAATTTGATAACCATGACAGTAGGCGTTGTGATCATATATAACTTGATGCCGTACTTATGGTGTTTGTTTTGAATGTACTGTCAAAAAACAAGCCTTCCATGCCACTATATCATAGACTCATCTAAGCTAATCTCACATCCTGGATAATATATTTCCGACATTCGTGCATTGAACAGATTCACCATTTTTCGAATTTTATATAGGCGATCCCGTGGACATACCTCTTTCTTTTCTGGATTTTTTGCAAAATGCAAGGCCCGCAGTAATAATAAGAAACGATTCCTGCTCATGTTATCTGCGAACACATATAATCCAAACAGCTTATCTGTTTTCCAATAATCTTGTATGCGGTTCAGTCGAATGTTTCCCACAGGTAAAATTAATCCTAAAAATACCAGCATTTCATCTCTAGTGGTGTCCTTCCATGCATTTATTCGAGAATGTTCTTTATTTTCTCGGGGAAGAAGTATTTCATGAGCATAAACATTTGTTTGTGTAATTATTTCATCCAAGATATTGTCGGTCAATAAATGACAAAAGTAATCTATAGGATTATCACCTGACACGGGTTGCAGCAAAGACTCGGATTTTGTGAAACGAAACTGTTTCGTCAATGTTACGTCATTTTCCCACATGACGTTATCCAACTTACTGGAATCCTGCAGTGGAAGTGTAGCCTCTTCCACAATATCTTCTTCATCTACACTTTCCGAATCCGAAGCGTCCTTTGGAGGGATAAAATCTTTGTCATCGTCGTAACTGACATCACTGGGATATACGTCAGATAAATCCTCTAACATTTTTGCAATTTCTTCATCTGTAAGGAATTTTTTATATTGCACTTTTCTTCTTTTTGGGCGCGACTGGTCTGCTAAACTGTCATCTGCACAACTCATATTACAAGGCTTTTCCGCACGTCACTTAACAAAATGTTCAACACCACGTAGAACTACATATAGTTTACACCCTTTACTTGACGCCGAAACAACTATACACAGCAGAAACACAATGCCAACTGAAGTTGACACCTTCATACAAAAGTCTAATGAATCCTGCGCGTGATTGGCTACTGGGTAATGATGCCACATCCCGCGCCTGAGCGTGATCGGCTCTTCAATACTGCTGCAACATCATGCGCTGGTGTGTGATCTGCAGCAAATGTGTTAAGGGAAAGTCTTGCTTGACTAATTTGATTGGATACTATGATGCAGTAGACTTTTGTACATGGAAGCATTCCATGTACAGCATGGAATGCTTCCATGCTGTGCAAATTGGAGCAGTGTGGCACTGGAGGCAAATTGCTGCTATTGTTTGTTTGTTATTTGGTTTTTAGGAGCATTAGCAACTAAGACCATATTGCTCTGGAGATATGCGGTGGTCATTCCCTGACCTTTCCGCATCCTCCATATTTGGTGGTCATGGGCTCGAACCCCGGTCTAATCAAGAAGCGTGTGCTACGCACTGACACTCCTGGCTACGGAGGTGCCAATTGCTGCTACGGATAAAGGGATGGGTGAGGAGGAGAAGACAGAGTGGTAATTAATGGACACTGCTCATCATGAACTAATGTTATTAGTGGAGTCTCTCAGGGTTCAGTGTTGTGTCCATTATTTTGTTTTCTGTATTTATAAATGATATTAATGATGGTATATCAAGCTTAATGTCCAAGTCTGCAGATGATACAAAGGTTGGCAGGGTTGTTAAGGACACTACTGACAGTATGCTGCTGAAACAAGATCTGGAAAGGTTGAGCAGATGGGCTGAGAGGTGGCAAATGAAGTTTAACATTGACAAATGTAAAGTGCTACATATGGGAAACAGTAACCCCAGAGTAACGTATCAACTCTGTGGTACTACACTGACAGTGGTAGAAAATGAAAAGGACCTGGGGGTAATTGTGCAGGCAGATATGAAGTTTTCTGAGCAGTGCAGATGGGCTGCAAGAGTAGCTCATGGTGTCTTGTCAATGATATACAGGAATTTTTCTAGCAGGGATAAGGAGGTGATTATTCCCTTGTATATGGCAATGGTCAGGCCACACCTTGAGTACTGAATACAGGTCTGGAGGCCTCATTTCAAGAAGGATATAGAGCTGCTGGAACGAGTACAGAGAAGGTGAATGGAACAAAGGATTGCTCTTATGAAGAAAGGCTTAAGTTTTGCAAATTACATTGTCTGGAGACTAGGCACCGATGAGGTGATCTGATAGAGATATATAAAGCCTTGAATGGATTGAGCATGCTCAATGCTGATGGGATTCTTCCTCTTGCTCAGAATAATCACCTGAGAGGGCATAAATTCAAATTGAGGAAAGACAGATGTAGGAGAGATGTGCGGAAATTTGCCTTTAGCCAACAGGTAGTTGGTTGGTGGAACAGACTTCCATCCCTTGTTGTGGAAGTTGATAGCCTAAATAAATTTAAGGCTCAGCTGGACAGGTATTTCGAACGAACGAACGAACGAACGGAGTGAAATGGGAGGGTTTGTTTTTTTTTTGCTGATGCTGCATAAGCTTGCTTTCTTGCATCATATGCCTATGCTAATGCTAACAATCAGTAACACTGCATTCCGATGTGCCGGCAATAAGCAAAATAAAATTTGCTGCCCTAAACATTGAATACTGATAAGTGTTAATCAATCAGAAAACAATATCAAAAGAAATTTCGGCACCCACTTGAACTGTCACCGATAAGAGACGCTTATCTCACCTACCCGGTTGCGGCGGCCATGTTTATAATGTCAATTAGTCATATGTCCAAATGCATCAATTCCTTAATTTAATATTTAAAAATGAACTAGTGTTAAATGATCTATGATTTATCTTTGTAGATGCAAAATTTGAGACCAATATCATGAACAAACATACATTCAAGGAGAGTTTTCGTAATGCAAAATAGATTATGCAACCAATTTGAAAAATCAGAAATGAAGACAAACACATACAGCAGGGCTGATCAAAGTGGGTGCTATGCTGCGTTCCAAAGAGTGTCAACAGATTATGGACCATTTATTTTTCACTCTTACAATTACAGTTACTTATAATCAGTGATGGTGGGAGGAGATGATTCTGGAATCTCTGAATTTGCTCCAGATGGCATATAATGCACTTCTAACACAATACATGGCATGTTGCAAGAAACTGTTAGCCAGCTCTGGTCTATTTTAAGGATTTTTTAATGAAAAAAGATAATTTATTAATAGAAAACTGGTTAGTACTGATACTAACCAGTTTTATACAAGAAAGCAAGCTTATATAGCATCAGCAATAATAAAATTTAATAAAATAAATAAGTACCCACTTTGTTTGCCCATCCCTTCTAATAATTTCACTTTTTTACATTTAAGTTACTGTTTACATAGCATGAGCTTATGCCTAAAGCTGCTGGTTCCAGGCTAATAAAATACAGCTTCTGACAAGTCCAGTGCCTATACAGATCTTCATTTTGGTGCATGTGAAAGTTATATTAACTCCAGGGGCTCACATCTGGTGAATATGGCCTTGGCACACCCAGGGTCCTGAGCTGGACATCATCATTCTTCTTTTTCTTGGTGATTCCCTTCTACTTCTCTCTCTCTCTCTCTGGGTAATTCGGAAATTTTTTATTTTTTTTGGCTGGTACAGCATAAGCCTCAGGCTTCCTCGTATCATATGGCTAATGATAATAATAATATGGATATACAGCCTGAGTATACATTGCTCAAATCACAATATGTGATTTGGACATGCATACTCAGTCTGTTTGCAGAGATCAGGAAAAATAAATGTGTTATGACTTTTATGTGTTCTTTCAGAAGGAGATGTTTGTTATTTGATTTTTAGGAGCATTAGCAACTAAGGCCATATTGCTCCGGGAATATACGGTGGTCATTCCCTGACCTTTCCGCATCCTCCGTATTAGGTGGTGACGGCTCGAATCCCGGTTTAATCAAGAATCATGTGCTACGCACTGCTGCTCCTTCCCACCTGGCTACGGAGGCACACCTTCAGAAGGAGATGTGCTAGGATATTTCAAAACTGCCCCTATATCTAACTCCTGCCTGTCACCTTCTTATCCTAGGGACAATTAAAAAGAAATTTTTATGCAGGAAAAATCTAGCATACACACTCTTTTTACCAGGTTGTAAAAATGTAATATTTTAAAATAATCCTAACATAAACAACACTACCAATAAAAAAAAATCATTAGTAAACATTTTAATCAGAAAAAATTCACACCTTGTCATACATATTTATTTTTATGGCCTTTCCCCTCACAAAATCTTTTACATTTTTTTTTTTTTTTTTTGAAAAACATTTGGGAATAGCAATATTATTTGGGTTTCACAAACGTATTTTAATGTGTCTGGTTGGGTAGAATTTTTTTCCTAACTTCTAGATAGTGGTATTCAGGGGAGTTCCTAGGGAATGTGGCACCCAGGTGCAAATCGAAATTTGGCACTGGCTTTAAAATTTTCTTCATATGTGTATGTAAGTTTCAGGTGCCCCTTGAACATTAGGGCCCGGGTGCAGTGCACCCTGGGACCTTCGATATGGCCCACCCCAAGTGGTATTAATTAGTCACACAGATAAAGCTGTTTTTTGTCAGTTAATTTGCCATCACTAAACTTTAATCTTAGATTCCTACACAATTTTCAATATTAAATAATTATCAGCTTTTAATTTATCTGTGAGATGTTAACTGGTTTACTGTCTGCTCAATATTTATCCCCACTCCCATTTAAAAGTTTTGTTTTTTAAAAAATGTTCCTGGTGTCAAAAACCCCATAAACTGGGTCTACTGGTTCACCAAAATGAAGTAGCTCCTGAAAGGACAAGTTCAGGTGTGTGTGTGTGTGTCAATGGAAGAGAACTACTTGAGCCCCCACTTTACAACATATAATTCTAATCTAGCACAAATTCTGTAACTTTTTTTTTTTACATATGTAGATTTAAGAGAAAGCAGCATAAAACAAAAATCAGGAAAAGTTTTATTTTTGCCTCTATAATTAGTATAGAGAGAAGAAGGGGCATAACATCAATTTTTTGACCTGATACAAAAATCCAAACAGGTGGATTTTTAAATTAAATTATATTATATTTAATTTAAGAGTTTTAAATTATATATTTTTGAAACTATTGAGAAAATTATTATTATCACTATTTCAATGGCACTGAAGCTTATCATTATTCCTCATATCTCTGTGGTGTATATTTGTCTATAGAGGTGTGTATTCATGGGCTAATTTACATGTTTAAGTACTGTAAAACCTGGAATAAGTTGTGGGGGCTACTCCCTTCTCCCTGAGATTGGCTAACCACAGCCTCAATTTCTCTGTGGACTAATGTCAATTTTCAATATTTATTAATGAAAGTATTATCAAGTTTAATGTCTGAGTTTGTAAATGATATAAAGGTTGGCTACTGCTACAAGATCTAGAAAAATTAGGCTGAGATGGGCTAAGAAATGGCAGTTGTTTAAAATTTATAAATGCAAAGTACTGTATACAAGTAGCAGCAATCCCAGATTAACATACCAACTGTGTGGTACTTCACTCAGCATAGTAGAAAATAAAAAGACCTCAGCTAAGTGTGCAGTTAAATATGAAGTTCTCTGAGTGGTGCAGACAGGCTGTCAAGACAAGACAGCTCATGGGGTTTTGTCAATGATACACAAGAACTTTGCTTGTAGGGATAGGGAGGTGATTATCCCTTTATACAAGGCCATAGTTAGACAGTATCTTGAGTACTATATATGAGTGCTGGAGGCCCTCATTTTAGGAAGAATGTAGATCTCCTGGAAAAGATGCAGTTTTCAGAACTGCAGTATCTGGAGACCTAGATGCCTGCAAGGAGATCTGATTGAGGTTTTTAAATATTTGAATAAATTGAGCAAGCTCGGTGTTGATGTCATTCTTCCTCTTGCTTGAGGCTACACACGTGAGAGGACATAAATTCAAACTGAGGAAGGATGGTTGCAGGACAAATGTGTGGAAGTTTGCCTTCAGCCAGCAGGTGGTTGATTGTTGGAACAAACTTCCATCTGTTGTGGAAGTGGGCAGTTTGAATCAATTCAAGGAAGAACTAGACAAATTCTTAGAGGGAATGGATGGGTGAGGGTAGTGGTTTTTTTTTTTTTCATTGATGCTCTATAAACTTGTTTTCTTGCATCATTTGCCACTACTAACACTAATTAACCCCTTCCTGGAACATTTTTTTCCCGGACAATTTGCCATAACAGATCAACTTTTTTTATTTTACAGATTAAAAGTAAGCATCGTGCGAATACTCATTGTATAGTTTTGTGTTTTTTATTAATTTTTTCGTAGAAAATATATGGGAGTAATTAACCCATTTGGGCTATCCAGAGTTATCTCGTGTACGCCAAAAAGCATGCAAATCATGCAGATTTTTTTAGTAAATTAGCGCTTGAGCTAAAAGAAAGGCACAGAAAAAGTCTTCATTACTCATTATATAAATAAATTAAAAAAATCAAGTAACCTCCTGCCACAAGCAATAATCGCGAACTAACTAGTTTTGAAAAACGGCCGCCAAAAGTGGACAGGCAAGGTAAGCGTCACGGGCGGCAGTTCAAGAGGGCGCCAAAATATTTTTCGATATTGTTTTTGTGAATATTATTTTCTTAGGTTCAGTATTCTGCATTTATGATGGCAAATTATATTTTGCTTACTGGTGTCACAGGAACGTGTGCTACTGTTCTGACATTGCTGTACAATATAAGTAAAGCAAAAGCCAGTCGTGTGCTGTCAGGCATAAGAAAATCCTCAGAAATCTTGGGATTCACCTGGCTAATGCAAAATTAGCCAGATAAATGCCAGAGAAAATTCGTTTCAGTCCTAAATTTTGAGGTATTATTGTATCCCGAGATATTTCGTGTAGTTCCAAATAACTTTTAAAACTAAAAATGAGATATCTCGGAATAATCCATGAAAAGGTTAAAGACGATTTTAAAAATTCCTCCAGTTGTCAAGGGAATTAAAGCTAGACCTCTCCAAAGAAACAGACTAATGATATATCATGCCAACCTAATTGCTATGGAGGACAAGCTACTGAGCAGTAAAAACCTCCTTCAGCAGTGCAGATCTATACATTATGGTAGTTAATCAAATGGAAAGACAAGCAGGATGTATTACTGATAATAGCCTATGTCATCAGTGGCATAGCAGAAGACCTCACATTTTGGAGAAGCCCTCTGTTTAGATGTGGAGATAATTTTTACTCCTAACAATGTTCTCTTATTAGTTCATAGGGGAAATCCTCTAATTTTCTATTTTACAATTCAATTTTTATTTTAGTAATATAAAATTGTGCCATCTATGAGAAATTACATTAAAAGAAATGTGAATTATGATTATCAGTTTCTAAATACATAATTTGTGAACAACTGTGAACAGTGATAAGCTGTTAAATTTTGATCAACAGTTTCAGTATTTTGGGGGGGGGGGGTAGAGACACAGTTTAGCTGTTTTTTTTATTTCTCCTCTGAACTAAACTTTTTGCACCCAGCACTGGACCAACAGGTTCACTGAACCCAGGCTTCCTTATCAGTGAGTTCTACTGAACCCCCACTGTGAAGCACCTGCAGCTTAGCACTGCTGTGGCAGCAGGGTAAAAAAAAAAAAGTACCAATTGAGATTCTCAGAATATATCTTCCATATTTGAACAATTTTCTACAGAGCAAATTTGTCCTAATATAGTCTGTTTACTATTAATAAGTTTTTGAAACTGGAATATCTATATATAAATAAATTATATTTATTTTTGTTATTTTACAAAAATAACTTTATTGCATTATAATCCAACTTTATTGAAGTTAGATTATAATGCAGCTAGCTTTATTGAAAATTTCATAATAATACTCTGAGACCTTTTGCCCAACTATGAATATATGTATCTCATGAATATTTTGGCTTTATTACAGTTTTGCATTGAAACTCCCATTTGAAGGTTTCTGTAAAGTTTGATTCCAAGGTGACAGGGATAAGAATGGAAAGAAAAGCACCTCCCCGCCCACAGCAGAGCCCAGAGGGAGGCCTCCCTAGATATTAATCAATATCACTTATAATTAATACACACATGCATGCACACATTGCTATTCAGGGTGCAATTCTTGCACTTGTCTATCTAGTTTTCAAAGCACTATACCCTATTTATCATTGTTTGGTAACTTTCTAAGAAGCATAGATTCAATGGACAACTTTATTTTATTTTATTTCATTTCAGCTTGTTTTTATTTTGCTCTGGCAGCTATGGCTATGTTGGTTTATAATGCATGAGGAGTGGAGGCACCAAATCACAATTTGACACCAACACGATGAATGAAACAACCAACAATTTCAAAAGTGTGCAGATGGGTGAAAAATAAGATGATTTCTGTGCAATGCCCTTGATAACACTGAAGATATTACACTCTTGGAAAAATGAAAACTTTTGGACCATAATATTAGTAATAGATAAGTATGACAGTAGCAATGATGAGATTTTGAAATCCTATGATAAATAAAAGGCTTTCTTCTATGTTGACATTTTGTTTAGTAAGTGCTTGCGAATCTGTTTCAAATATATGTAATAAAATAATTTTTACCCAAAATTTGCATTCAAAAATATGTCTTGCTGTCTGGAAAATGCACTAATTTAAAAAATTTGCAAAGTGATTTTTAAGTCATGCAAGGAAACTTAGCCTTTGATGAATTCCACTTAAGCACCCATAACTTGCTGGCTATGAGAGACCAGAATGCTGATTAAGCAACAAAAGGCCAGGTTTGTGAGCAGTATAAATAATGAACTAACAGCAGTGGCACAGTTTTTGTGGGGGGGAGGGGATGCATATATTCCATATTGGTAGTGTTCATATGCTTGTGAAACCTATGGATGAATTTGCATGTTACACGAAGTGGAAATTCCAAAATAACTCAAAATGAGAATCCTACTTCCACTGCCTGAGAGAAGCAAATTACAACCTTCAACTGAAGAGGCCTTTCAGAATTTATATTAAAACAGTGCAATTATATAATATAAAACAATATGTTCTTTGTGCAGGAGGGGGCTTTTCCTGTGTCAATGCAATATCAGTCATCATTGAAACTCTGCATACACTAGTATGCACTTTCAGGACACCATCTTCTCTAAGCTGTCCTGGCTTGCATTCTGCCTTTGTTCTTCCAATACAAGCTTTAGATCAAATTGCCAATTGCAAAACTTCCAATACAAGCTTTAGACTGAATTGCCAAGAGGAGATAATATTAGCTCTTCTGCAAATAGGTCAGAGTGCACCAGTCTTAAATTACAACTCAGTGTACTGCTAGATGAAATTCAGTCACATATAGGTAATATATCAAATATGCTGAATTATCTAATGACTAGTGAAGGGTACAATTAAATGACTTTCATAATCAAATAATTATGAGCTGATTATTTCAATAACTGATTATATGCAAATTAGTTGATCACAAAATCAACACTGACTGAACAGAACTATTGACTGAGTGGTAACAACAATTTATCTTTGATTACATCAGGGATCAAATCCCTCCACTGTCTTTTTTTTTTTTTTTTCTTCTTCAGTTTTCTTCTTGTCGATTTTATAATCATCTAAGTTACATATAATAAATTATGAAAATGTCATAATTGATTATGGCTCTTGATTATGCCCATCACTACTAATGACCTGCCAGGTGATCTGAAGTCCATCCCCAAGTTGGACCTCAAAACAGTCAAGTGCATACTGCTCTGGTTCAAGAGGATTTAGTTTTGTTGGGAGTTTTCATTGTCAGGAAAATGAGTAAAATTTTTTGTAATAAGAATAGGTGGACCAGAACTGGTGTATATCTACTGAGAGCAACAAATGATGATGTAACCAGGAGACTGTCAGCTTTTGGGGTGGTGGCATAAAGAGGGCATTATTATCATGTGGGTACTAATGACAGAATGCACACAAACTGACAGTTTGTTTGATAAATATATTCAACAAATCATAAGGTTTTCAGCATATAATTCCTCCTAAGCCATACTTGTAGATAGAAGAAATTTTTCTGTAGAGATGGAATACATTTGAACAAAGGCAATGAAAGTCTTTGCCAGTATCATGAGGAAGCCATAAGGGTTCAGGAAAACTGCTAGTTGGGGTGGGGATGTTCACCCCCATATTGTCAAGGTTTGCTGTGATGATATTGTCAAGATGTAACAATAGTAGTGATGTTTTAAAAATTGATGAAATACATATAACACCTTCTATTCAACATGTACTAATTCAGGCTGACTGCAGATAAATGGGTGATTCATGCATTCCTATGTCTAAATGAGTCACCAAACGTGATGTCACACAGTAGTGCTGCGTTCCTATGTGCCACCAGTAAGCAAAATAAAATTTGCTCTCCTAAATGTTGAATACTGATAAGCGTTAACCAATTAGAAAACAATATCAAAAAATATTTCTGTGCCCTCTTGAACTGCCACCCGTAAGCGATTCTTACCTCACCTACCCACTTGCAGCAGCCCTGTGTCACAACTCATTACAACACTGCAATTTAAAGATACAAAGTTAGTCACTCAATTTTCTAATTACACCCCACAGAAGGGAGACTACAGTATGCCAACAAATCACTAATACCAAATGAAGCAGCAGACCAAAAACCTAACCAGCTGAGGTGAATGCAAAATAAACTAATGAAGTCACAGAGTGTGATGAGATATTCTACTGATACTGGAAAAGATAGTCTGCAAATTGGACATGTAATATGGAGGTGTGTGTAGCAATGTCCACAAAATTCTCAGCTACTGTAAGGTGTGCATATGACGGGTCCCTAGAGCATGAATTGGGAATATGAAAGAAAAATATAAGATGGCCTCCCTTATTATTACACTTATAAAAGGATCTCCTTCATACCATCATTACTGGTTACCAAGCATGGATACATCATTTTACATTAGAAATGATAAAGGCCTCGACATTATGGAAACTCCATGAAGTTTGACAGTAGTAAAGGGCAATGGTGTTCCTATCAATGATTTATCGAGCATCTTCTTATAGAGATAGGGAGGTCATAATCATACTATCTCACTGTATGAAGTGGTTGTATGAATTCACTTGGAATACTGTGTCCTGGTAGACTGCACCAGAAAAAAGTAATCAAGCTTCAAATGGGTCCAAAGATGAAGAGAGTGTTACCCCTATGACAGGACTGTTTAAAGGCTTATTGGCCTCTCATTGGTGGGTGGGTGGGTACCCTGGTTTTCATTCATGGCTATGAAGTATAACTCCACAATGAGAGATGCCAAATGGTGTACATAGTAATAATACTAAGAAAAATAAATGCACAATTTTTCTTAGTATTATTACTATGTGCACCATTTAGCATCTCTCATATTGTGGAGTTATACTTCATAACAGGGTTGGCATGAATACAACAGCGGGGTGTCCGCTCACTAGGTCATTAAGCCTTGAAACGGTGCTCTAGGTGGTGGTATCTGCCAAGAATAACTAACAATAGTCTTCTCCATTGGTGAAGCATTACTTATTCAAAGTAGTGAAATATCATGGTAACACATTGTGAAGGCAGTTACAATATGAGATACAATTAAATTGATGCCACTCATACTACGGTTGTAGTCCATTACTATGAACAAAGTATTGTGAAATGTCACTAATAGTTCTGTAGTAATTCATTTTATTTTATCGCATTTTATTTAATTATTTATTATTATTATTTTTTTCAATTTTTGGCTGTACCAGCCAAAAATTGAAAAAAAGCCTTGACTTCCTAATACTGCATGGCAAATACTAATACTGAAATGCTAATTCACAACCAACAAAAAAGTTTCAAGCATCAACTTCAGCCACAAAAGCTATGGCTATGATTTTTGGGACATTCGCAGAGTAGTAGTTGTAGATTTCATGTAACAACACTCAGTGATATTGCATATTATGTGACTTTACAAAGGTTATAGGAATTGATTAGATGGAAGAGGCCTGAATTGTTCACTTCATATTCTCCATGATAATGCAAAACCAAGAACAGCAGCACATCAAACACAAAAGTTGCTGGAAAATATTTGGTGGATATTCTGAAATTTCCACTTGAAAAATCAGGATAGAAATTTGAAAAAGATGCTGATGTTCACTAAGAAAGTAAATTATGCAAGGAAGGAGGCTTATACAGCATCAGCAAATATATATATATTCCGTACATCCCCCCCCCCCAACAATTTGTCTAATCCTCCCTAAATTTATTAAAACTATTCACTTCTAACAACAAAATATAGAAGTTTATTCCAGCAATCAATTGCTGTCTGTCAGAAAGCAAATTTTCACACAGCTACCTCTGACATCCTTTTTCAATTTAAATTTATGTCCTCTTATTTGCATTGCTTGAGAAAGAGTAAAAGGATGCCATCAGCATTTACTCAATCCATTTAAAACATTAAACACTTCAATCAGGTCTCCTTGCAGAACTAGTCTTTCTTGGAAAGAATGCCCTTTTGTGTTCCAGACTAATCTTGTTGCTCTTCTCTGCAATCATTCCATGAGATCTACATCCTTCCTAAAATGAGGCTTCCAGACATGTATGTAATACACAAGATATGGCATAACCATTGCCTTATACAATGCAATAATTGCCTATCCCTGCACAAAATTCCTATATATCATTGACAGAAATCCTATGAGTAGTCCTAGCAGCCTGTTGCAACTGCTCAGAAAACTTCTTGTCAGATTGCATAATTTCCCCTAGGTCAGGAGTGTTTAATCCATGGCCCACCCACACATGCAGCCCACTCCTTCACATTGCATGGCCTGTGACCATGTAGGCAGCATTCAAGTTTTATGCATCACTTCGAGTTTAGCATGTCACAAAATATAACTTCACATTGACCTTTGAAAATATTTGATTTTTCTGTATTACTTTCTCATATTTTGTGTATCTTTCTCAGAATTTATCAATATTATTATATAATCATATAATTTTCATATTTAATTATTAAATA
Source organism: Mastigoproctus giganteus (assembly GCF_048544385.1). Lineage (NCBI taxonomy): Eukaryota > Metazoa > Arthropoda > Arachnida > Uropygi > Thelyphonidae > Mastigoproctus > Mastigoproctus giganteus. The sequence continues at coordinate 211,338,758 of NC_143577.1, read as the reverse complement.
AAAAATAAAACTAAGTACAAACATAGACAGACTGGAGATGTGCAAATGTATGTCCAATTCACAAAGGGTGATGCGAGTAATTACAGACCTGTTAGTTTGACTTCTGTTCCAGGGAAAATAATCACTGGTTAAAGAAGCATTGCAGGATCATCTAGACAGACAGCAGTAATAATTCAGACACAGCATAGGTTAGGAGGAAGTCTTGTCTGACCAATTTGATTGAATACTATGTGGTCTCAAAGGAACTGGATGCAAAAAATAATTTCGATATCATATACAGCCATACCCCAACTTGTGACACTTCGCATTTACAACACTTTTCAATTGCCACCATACCCCAACTCGAGATACTTGCTTCGCAGTTCCAACACCTTAGCAACATGATGCTACCGCTCGCATCGGCCTTCCACCCGGCGTCACTGTCGTCAGTTTGTTTACAAACACGTTTTGCTTTACATCTTGTTTACACACACTCTGTATTTAAGTGAATATTAAACTGTTTATAACTTCTATTTTACCGTTTTGGTGTGATTAAATTATAAAATAACTTAATATACAGTACAGTATAATGGCAGATAAAAGTGGTAAGAAAAGTCGTAAGGCTGTTACTTTAGATACAAAGGTCAAAATTATTAAACTTAGTCATGAAGATGTATCAAAAACTGTGCTTAAAGGAAAAAAAAAAAAAAAATTCTTGATGAAGTGAAAAATGCTACACCAGTGCATACTACCCGAATTCTGAAGAGACATAGCCTAATTACAGACATTCAGAGATTTTTAATGATATGAATTGATAATCAGACTAGTCGCCGTGTGCCTTTAAGCCATGGTATCATTCAAAATAAAGCCCAAAGCCTCTTTGATGAAATGTGAGGCAGCTAAGGATGCTGAATCTGGAGCAAGTAGAGGGTGGTTTGATAGGTTTAAGAGACGTTCTAACCTACATAATATCAAAGTGTAAGGTGAGGCAGCAGCTGTGATACTGTTGCTGCAGAAAGCTTTCCATGTGATCTTACCAAAATTACTGACTACAGTAGCTACTCAAAGGATCAGATTTTTAATGTGGATGAGACTGGATTGTTTTGGATAAAGATGCCATCTAGAACATTCATTGCAAAGGAGGAGAAAACCATGCAGGCTTCAAGCCAGCAAAAGATAGGCTTACCCTTTTTTTAGGTGCAAATGGGCCAGGTAGCCTTAAGAATTCAAGTGATATTCTTACCACCAAATACGACATTACTTCTCCAGCCCATGGATCAGTGTGTCATTGCTGCTTTCAAACTTTATTATGTAAGAAGAGCACTTCACCAAGTGCATTACAGCAATTGACACAGAAGAAGGAAGTGGACAAGAAGTTGTCAAGAAATTTTGGAAAGGCTTCAACATCTTGGATGGAATAAAGACTATATGAGATGCTTGGAATGATGTGAAGATAACAACACTGCAGTGGGCCTGGAAAAAGTTATGCCCACAGTTGCTCAATGACATCGAAAGATTTGAAAATCCTGTTCTGGATGTAACTAATAACATTGTGCAGATGGCAAGGCAATTAGAACTGGAAATTGAGCCAGAAGATGTAGCTAAACTTCTGGAATTGCACTCTGAGCCTCTAAGCATGAAGATATCCTTGCACTTCATGAGAATAGGGAAGATGAAGAGATGTCTGAAGACATATCAAGCTCTGAGTCTGAAGGGCTAACCACAAAAATTCTATCAGAAGCCATCCGGCATTCTGAAATTGGCATGGCTCTGTTAGAGAAGCATGATAGGGATAATGTAAGGGATTATGCCTGTTACACAGAAATCTACAGAGAAAAGAAAAGGCAGTCTAGCATGCATACCTCTTCAGACAGGTACTTCAAAGAAATACCAGCACCCACCGAAAGTCCAGTCAAACCATCAACATCAACCCAAAGCCCTACTCATTCTAGGCCTACTGCTGTTCCAAGAAGTCCATCCAAATCTCCTGCAAGAAAGTGCATAGCCCTTGATGATTCTACTTAGGAAGATATACCCTCCCCTTCAAGACTTCCTCCAATAAATTTTTGTTTCTCTAGTTTACATTTGCCAGCCCTAGTAAGAAAAAGAAGACTACATAAGGTAAGGTAAGTGTACTGTACATTTACATTATTGTACATTATTGTACATTACTGTACTTTAACTGTCTGTACTGAGTACTGTACCTAGGCCTAATATCTGGTGATTAGTATGCTTACCCTATTTCTCAAAATAAGGCCTACAGTGTTTATTTTAGTTTTAAATGCATTATTTACGTAAGTTGTGCCTGTATATGATGATTGCAGTGCAGTACATGCATAGATAAGTGAAAAAAAAAGGCAATGCTTCAAGTTAACAATTTTCAAGTTAAGACAATGGTCTGGAACCTAATATGTCATAAGTTCAGGTATGCTGGTACTTGGATTTCAGGAAAGCTTTTGATACTGTTGTACATGGAAGATTACTGTACAAATTGGAGCAGTATGGCATTAAGAGCAAGTTGCTACAATGGATAAAAGGATGGTTGAATGGGAGAAGACAGAGAATGGTAATTAATGGATACTGCTCTTTGTGGACTAATGTTATTAGTGGTGTCCCCCAGGGTTCAGCATTGGGCCCATTGTTGTTTTGTATATTTATCAATGATATTGATGAAGGTATATCAAGCTTATTGTCAAAGTTTGTGGATGATACAAAGGTTGGGAGGGTTATTAATAACAGCAATGACAGTATGCTGCTGCAACAGGATTTGGAAAAGTTGAGCAGATGGGCTGAGAAGTGGCAACTGAAGTTTAACATTGACAAATGCAAAGTACTGCATATGAGTAGCAGTAACCCAAGAGAAATGTACCAACTGGATGGTGTTACACTTGGGTAGTGGAGAATGAAAGAGACCTGGGGGTAACTGCAGTCGGATATGAAGTTTTCTGAGCAGGCTGGCAGAGTAGGTCATGGGATCTTGTCAATGATATACAGCAATTTTACTAGCAGGGATAAGGAAGTGATTATCCTCTTGTATAAGGCAATGGTCAGGCCACACCTTGAGTACTGTATACAGGTCTGGAAGCCTCATTTTAGGAAGGATGTAGAGTTGCTAGAACGAATATAAAGAAGGGCAACAAGACTGGTGAGGGAAATAAAGGCTTAAGTTCTGCAAATTGCAGCATCTAGAGACTAGGAACCTGCAAGGCGACCTGATTGCGGTGTATAAGGCCTTGTATGGATTGAACAGGCTCAATGCTGACAGGATTCTTCCTCTTGCTCAGATTACAAACCTGAGGGGGCATAAACTGAAATTGAGGAAAGATGGTTATTGAATAGATGTGCTGAAATTTTCCTTTAGCCAGCAGGTAGTTGATTGCTGGAACAAACTTCCATCTGTTGTTGTGGACGTTGGTAGCTTAAATAAATTCAAGGCAGAACTAGATAAACATTTAAAATGAATAGCTTGGAAGGGTTTTTTTTTTTTTTTTTTTTTTTTTGGTGATGCTGTATAGGTTCGCTTTCTTGCATAATATGCCCCTACTAATGCGCTAAACAACAAAAATTAAATTCCGGTTTGGAAAATGCATAATTAAATGGTAAAGAACTAGTCCTTCAGCCTGTAACTCGCTTGCTGCAACAACCCATGCAGCCCTTGACCTTCAGCAGTTTATCAGTTTTGGCTCCTAGCCTAAAAAGGCTCAATGCCCCATCCTATGTCTTTTTCATGATTATTCTAGTTTCATGTATGAAGCTTACATTTCTTTAACAGTGACTTGAATAACCTAATTAACAAAATTTAACAAAAAACTAATTAAGGAATGGAACAAAACAAATAAAAACAATTGTTTGGGTGAATGTAGAAGAATAATATATAGACACATAGTTTTTATGTGTACTCTTTCAATCAGGATTGTTAAAAGATCTGGCCATGCAGATTTTCTTACAGTTGTCTTTTTTCTGTACGCTATGCTTTAGTTTTTCATTTTTCATTCTTATGCTAATAAGTCTTATTATTATTATTTTTTAAAGTTTATTTCTACTACATATTGTTTGCTTCCAGCCCTTTTGCATCATGATTTTATGAAACTAGTTTATTCAAAGAATTTATTTTTTCTTACAAACATCTACTTTCAAAACTTTACCTATTATTGAGCTTTTACTATGTTTTCAACTTCTACATTCCACAAAACTGTATTTATATCTAGCAATGTAACTTTTTGTCTGTCATTTGTATTTTTAGCCATGCCAAAATTTTCTGAATTTTTTAAACTCCCCCATTCTAATGAGCTTTTTTTTTTTTTTTGTATACATGTTCATCTCCAGGGCAAATATCCAAAAAATATGCAAAGGCCAACTGCTTCAAATATGTTGGTGCAAGGAAGCCTGAGGCTTATGCTGCACCAGCCAAAAAAAAAAAAATACCCTGAGAGAGAGAGTCAGAAGTAGAAGAGAATCACCAAGAAAGAGAAGAATGATGATATCCAGCTCAGGACCCTGGGTGTGCCAAGCCCATACTCACCAGATGTGAGCCCCTCTGTTCAGTTGAGGTATAAGCTCAATATTGTATATAACAGCATGAGCTTAGTTTTTTTTTTGTTTTATTTAAGCTTGTATTTTGTTTCATAAACTTCAAACCTTGGGGGGGGGGGGTAAAAAAAAATTTATCTCTTAATTTTATCTCCAGTAATGTAAATAGTTAAATTAAGCATGCATCATTAATACATAAAAAATTGTTAACCAATATTATTTTTAAACATGTTTTTATGTCATTTTTAATGTCTTTTTTTTTGTCATATTTTTTTCTCTTCCTGCTTAGATTGGAAGATCCCATATACTTCAATGATGAATTTGGATAAAGAGTCTGAAGGATTAAGAGAACAGAGGGGAAATCATCTAATGCTGTTAAGTTTTTTTTTCTGCTTTAAGATTTTTTTCTGCATCAGCCAAAATGGGGGGGGAACATACTACTAATGTGTTTCTCCTCTTCTTATAGGTGGTCTTTGAATACCTATTCCTTACTTATGCCTTACCTGTTAACACAGGAAACTTATTCCAATATAATATTTACAACTTTCTGGCTAAAGGGAAGCTTCCTACAATTCTATAAATAACCCCAGGGGCTCACATCTGGTGAGTACTGGCTTGCACACCCAGGGTCCTGAGCTGGATATCATCATTCTTCTCTTTCTTGGTGATTCCCCCCCCCCTCTCTCTCTCTCTCTCTCTCTCTCTCTCGGTAATTCAGAAATTTTTGATGGCTGGTGCAACATAAGCCTCAGGCTTCCTTGCACCATATAGCTAATAATAATAACTCTTCCCTCTTAGTTTTAATTTATATCCCCCCCTCAATCTAGCATTATCACCATCATTAATTTGCTGTCCCCTCTAACAACTTTTGATAATAACGGTATGTTGTCATGAGTTGAGCTTCTGGTGGAACATTTCTTTATTGACACAAAGTCTTGTTATAATTCCTTTCGGGTCCAGTCTGATTAGAATTCCTTTCAGGTTATTCCATACTGCAGGTGCAACCACAGCACCTGCAGTATGAAATAAGTCACCATCTGATGCTCTAAATAAAACCATATGTGCCCTAGCTTACTCAGTTAATTATTTGCTTAACTTTACAGTTATCATTCTCTTACTTCCTCCCCCACCACCACATTCTAGCTGATTACATTTATTTGATTTTTTTTGATAAATCCAAATGTATGTACATACATTTAAACTGAGTACCATATTCAGTTACCTCTTTGTTTTACTATACTGCCAATTTCTGTTTCTAGAATATCTCCAAGGTTGAAATGATTAATAGCTTAAAATAGTTTACAGTCTGTCACATTATAATGATTGGATGTATTAATACCTGTTCCTGAATTAATTATAATTAATCAACTGACTACTGTCTGGTTAATATTTTTTATTTATTTCAATATATTTTTTAATTTGATGGTAATCTCTCCAACTTGTCTGTACTGGGGTGCTGTTCCTTTCTTGTTTGGTTCCCAGTAAATGATTACATATGAGGTGTGATCAAAAAAAGTTAAGAGACTGACTTTGTATTTTGAAATTGCAGGGTTGTTATGGGGTTGGTTTCACAACAAGTTTGGCGACTTATCTAGACATTGTAAATCACACATCACCATTTATCTGCAGTAATTAGTGGGTGTTGAACAGAAGGTGTTGCATGTGTTTCGTCTAAAAGTGAGTGATTTTACTGAGCAGCAAATTTTCATCAAATTTTGATTGAAATTAGGAAAAAGATTCAAACAGAAAGCTGTTTTGATGAAATGTAAACAGCTTTCAAAGAAGATGCTATGTGTTATTCAAAGACTTTTAAGTAGTTCACAAAGTTTAAAAAAGGTTGTTTGCCCATTAAAGAAGATGATCCTTGCTCTGGCCACCCTTCAACTTCAGAAACCAATGATTCGTTCAATCACTCATGTTTATGATTTTATCAGGAATGATCAAAGTTTTAACTATCCATGAAGTTGCTAGTGAAACTGGTGCTTCTTATGGGACATGTCAATCAATTGAACACCTGTTTTGGGAATGTGATGCATCTAAGATGTTCATTCCTTACATCCTCATTTGATGATCACAAAGCAGAGTTCTTGTATTTCTGGATCTTCATCAATGTACATTGCTACTGATGATGATAGGTGATGAATTATTTCATCACCTGTAACTTTTTTTGAGCCCTTGTTTCCCCAGAAACAAGGGCTGAAAAAAGCAAGACAACTTTCAATCAAATGTCAAGATCATGCTTATATTTTTTGAAGGTTCATTACAAATTTGTTCCATGTGGTCAAACGGCAAGCCAGTAATTACATGCTGTTCAGAGAAAACAGACAGAAAAGTGGTATTTGCTTGAACCATGACAAGACCTCTGCACATTTGGCACCTTTCATTCCAGAATTTCTTGCAAGAACCACTGTAGTCTTCCATCTAGCATAATCACAAGATTTAGTTTCCTGTGACTTATTTTGTTTCCCATGCTTAAAGCATCCTATAGAGTTACAGATTTTCAACAACTGATGAAATTATTCAGAGCATAAAGCAGAAACTATTAGCAATTCCAAAAGAAGCCTGTCAGGAATGTTTCCAAAATCATTTACATTATTGGTATATACACGGTGTCTCGAAAATATTGATACAAACGTTTAGGGGAGGTAGGTAACATCTAAAGGAATATGTATCGCATAGGAACCCATAACCGGAAACATCACCATAAGTTGGTACACGGCACTGTGCATTAGTTCTCGAGAGGGAAATTTTCTGGTTTACTCATTCAAGCAGTAGTCGCCGCACGAAAAGCATGCATTGATATACGAACTGTGAGCTGGCAGACATGCACCTAGTGTATGGATTAGCAGAGGGCAATGGACGAGCTGCTCAACAAATTTATGGAGAACGCTTTCCAGACAGACATGTACCGGACCACTGTTTGTTTGCACGTGTGCATTAAAATTTGTGTGATTATGGGTCATTTAGAGGTAACAGGAGTAGTGCGGGCAGACCACGTTCAATGCCAACTCCCGCCATGGAAAAAAGTGTGTTGAATGCCGTCCAGAATAATCCTACTACCAGCACAAGTGCCTCTGCCTTAGGAGTGTCTCATTGCAGTGTACAGTGTGTCTGGCACTACGATTCCTTACACCCCTTTCATCTCCAAGGGTTCAGTTACTGCTTCCCCAAGATCATCCTGCACGGGTGGCTTTTGCGCAGTGGTTTCTCCAAGAAAATGTTCAAGACTTGAATTTTCCAGCCTATGTTTTGGTCACAGATGAGGCTTATTTCACTCGGGAAGGCTTATTCAATCAGCACAATGCTCGTGTGTGGGCTCACAACAACCCACACGGTGTGCGCCCCCGTGCGGCACAACATCGCTTCGCAATAAATGCGTGGGCAAGTATGGTCAGTGACTTCTTAGTCGGCCCATACCTGTTACCATCCTGCATGAACTCCGCTGAACTTTCTTGAACAAGTTCTACCAGGGTTACATGACGATGTTCCAGCAAATGTGAGACACAACATTTGGTTTCAACATGATGGGGCGCCTGCCCATTATGGAAGGTGTGTTAGTGACCATTTAAACAGGTGTTTTGGGCGTCGATGGATTGGCAACGATGGACAGGCAACGGGTCCACCATGTATCTTATACATGGTGGACCCGTTGCCTGGCCCCAACGCTCACCTGATTTATCAAGCCTTGATTTCTTTCTGTGGGGGACCCTCAAATCTATCGTGTATGAATCGCCTGTGGAGACAGAAATGGATCTCGTGGTGAGACTCGTCTGCGCTGCTGCTACTGTCAAAGAAACTCCAGGGTGTGTTCAACCGTGTCCGCCAATCCATGCTGCGTCAATGTCATGCATGCATCGCGTCTCATGGTGGAACCTTCATGCATCTGTTGTAACATCATGAAATGCATCCATTCTCGTACTCCATTGTTAATATTATGTCAAATAAATGTTTGCTAGTAATTACTGTCTTGGGTCATTTCTGCTTCTTGTGCCTCTGCTACTACTTTCCCGTGATGTTTCTGATTATGGGTTCCTATGCAATTCACATTCCTTTAGATGTTACCTACCTCCCCTAAACATTTGTACCAATATTTTTGACACACCTTGTATATGATGTCAAGGATACTGCTTCAAAAATGATCCATCTGAAGAGCCGGTAAGCATCATCATTTCTCAAATATTAGTTCAATCCCTGAACTTTTTAATTACACCTCACATATAGCTATCCTACAATTCTGGTCATGCTTGCTATCATATCTCAAGTGAACAGGGCAGGAACTCATAGCAGTATCAGCCAAATATAAGAAATATGGAGAATAATAAAGATTTAATGATATTCTGAAATTCTTCTAACTTGATAAGCTGATACAAAGAACCCAAGAGAACATGCAGCTAAAGTGATAATCCCAAACCATCTTAAAATTTTATCTTTTCAAAATTATTAAAAGTGGGAATGATAAATCCACACTTATACAAAATTTCCCCTGGCTGATCCATAAGCCTCCTAAATTACCAATGGCTTTGATCCAGTGGCCTATCTAACAGCTGCCCAAGGAACCCATGCCCTCAAAATGATGCACATCATAACTCTTAAAGCCACACTTCATACCACATGATTAGAGAGATGGACAGAGGCCAGAGCTTTGCTCTGGAGGCAAAAGATGATTTTTGAACCTCAAACTCATTAAAAAAGTAGTGGTATTTGCACCAAACTAGGCTAAATTTCAGTGAAACTAATTCAAAGTATTTTATTATTTTCTGCGGGCCGAGGGTTTCTCCTATCTGCCGCTGAAGGGTAACTGTACATTATTTACAATTTGTGGTTTAGCAAAACATCTTGATCCACTAACTTCACAGGAATGATTACAAACAATAAGTCTCTTGCCTGAGACCAATGTAGTATAGCCGGACATTTGACCATACTGTATATCCATAACATTTGCAACTCAGTTATTACAATTTGTTGAAGGCACCAATTTCTACATTAACCTTCACAACTTATACAACTATACAGATAGTTAGAACCTACCAGTTCGGTTACAATGATGCCAGACATATATCTTATAATTTATACATTTTAAGAGTTACAATTTATGCACCTTATTAGAGACCGAAGTCCTAGGACACCGCCCACCCAACAGTGAACCTGGCACATCAACTAATTTATACTAAATGCTAATACTGCCGTCCGGCAATAAATACAAATAAATTTGCTCATCAGGGGTCCTGTAACAATGCAATTAATATCAAGGCAATATATACAGTGGTAGTACACTTATTACATAATCATTCTCAGTCGGCAAGTCCTTTCCTTCTGCAGAAAGCCTTGTCTGCAAAGTTAGCCAGTGCCTGATAATTTTCCTTACATTCTAAAAACTTGGTGAAGTTATTTACATTGTAAACTTCGGTCAGTGTCTGAAGTTCAAATCAAATATCGACATAATATTGACATTCTAGGATTACATATTGGACTGTCTCCTCTGAGCCGCATTTACAAAGGGGAGATGCAGCCAAACGCAGAGAAAATAACTTTGAGTTTAGGCTGCCATGCGTGGATAGAAGGAAAGTTAGGTGAAGACCTGGGTTAAACCAGAGCCAATGTTTTTTGTCAAATTCAGCAACTTGAGGTATAAAAAGGTTAGTAATTCTTCCAGTGTTGGCATTAGTCCATTCGTTTTGCCATTCCTGGAAGAACTGGTTTCTTAATCAAGCATTGTCTTCTTTCACTGGCACGTCCAGGTTAACAGAAAACTGGTTGAACTGTGCTGCAATACCCTTCCTTCTACAATACTGAAAGTAACTGTACAGCACTTCGTATTTAATTGGCAGTTTGCCATTGATTACCTGTAGTGCAGACATTGAAATTGTGCGACCTCTTGAAGTTGCAATCAGGAAGAAGTGAAACTATTAAAGCAACTGCCTTTTCTTAACATTTTGGTTCTCTTGTCAAACTGAAATTGCTTTGGATAGACAAGACAGGTGGGTGGATGGATAGCCAAAGGTTTTCAAGCTCTTTTGACTATATTTTCATGTCCATATTGTGTTGGTAAAATGCAAATATTACACATCTGGAAAGACTTCAAATTCTGAACCACTGCGATATTTATTTTTCATGATTCATTAATTTCATTTTATTTTTTTGTTAAATATAGTTTCATTGTTCCTAAACAAAAGTATATTAATTACCTCTTAAGACTGAATCCTCTTCTGTGGTAGACCCATCCACACTACAGAAATTGTAACCAAAACTGCTGGTTTTTAGAATATCAGGAATTTATATTCCCAATAAAATCTGTCACAGTTTATTATACATGCAGTTGATCAATGTTTCCTTGGTGAAATCCTCTACATCAGTGATTTGTAATTTTTTATGTTGAATGGGCCACACTGTTTTGCATTTCATTTGCAGACTGCAGAAAGAAATGTGACATAATACATTTGTAACATGCAATTGATATAATATTTTCTTACATAAGGAAATAATTAAATGAAACTGACAGTTATATTTTAATAATTATGATAAAATAAGCTGAAAAAAAACCACAATGAATGTGATTATTGAGCTTATATAACAGAAATTAAATGTGAATATTGAGTGTGATATTTTATCAATTGCATTCAAATTCATATTCTAGGTGTTAATGAAATGTAGACAGCTTTCAAAGAAGATGCTGTGTGATATTCAAAGACTTAATTAATTTCCTGTTTATAGAAATTGTACTTCCAAACAGACTTGTACAAACTGCCACTTTCTGGTATACATTAGGACCAGAGGTGTATTGCTAAAAAAATTGTATAAAAAGACTGGTCGTTCTCCAGAAGACTGTATGATAATGCCACATCGACTGTACAGTAATTGAATCAGACTTACGGTTCATAGAACAACCAGTTCTAGCGTTCAACTCATGGCAAATCAAAATACAGCATTTGCATGCATCACAGTACATCTAATTCATTGGATCTCTTTATCTAACACATTGTACTTTAGTAAGAAACGTTCAAGTTTCATTGCGAAATTTATATTTTTGTTTTTAAATAAATTTTTAAAGAAATCTATTAATTTTAAAGATTACTATTAATATATATTTTTAGTAGCAATGGGTAAATAGATATTTCTCCCTCCCATTTGATTATGCCATTGTTTCATAATATTAAGTGTATAAATTTAATGATTTTCTATTATGACATTTAGAAAAAAGCCGGAACATCATTCCGGCCCAAATACACCACTGATTAGGACATTTGTCCTACAGCAAGCTTTTATGAAAATTTATCAAATCTACTTCTTTTGATTTTACTTTAAGTTTCTCACTACAATGAAGGTTGATTAGCATGAGTTTTAACTTTTTTTTTGGCAGAAGAGATTTTGCTACAAAACTTGTCATTGCATTTATTTGTGTGTGTGTGTGTGTGTGTGTGTGTGTGTGTGTGTGTTAATTAAGCAATTAAATGTAATATATCAAAAGCAATCATGAAAACTGCATAAAGTTTCAGCAAGCTGCAAGTTATACATCATTGCTAGAAAAATAAGTGATTTTAGTGATTTTGTTATTAAATTTATTGCAATATTACAAAAGAGGCCTGTTATTACTACACTTTTCCAAACAAATAAATATAGCTATGCAGCAGAAATGCAATAATCTGATCAACTATGAGTTCCATAAATGAATTAATTTCATATTTAAAATATACGGAGGAATGTACAACTTAAAAACCTTAACAGTTCTGAATTTTGAGAATGAGATATAAGTTCACATAACATTTTAAAGTAAAAAAAAAAAAAAAAATCTGCATAATTAACAATCTACTAAAGTTTCACCATCATTTCAAGGAATACCACGTACATTAATATATTAAAATTCAAAACCTATTAAATAGCAAAGAAAAGATTTAAGTGATATATTCACAAGACTAAGATTTTTGAGGAATTTGGTATGCTAAGAGCTTTGTCTTTTCAAGAAATCTACTCGGTGCACATGCCTGACTCTCCCAATACTGTTCAAAAAGCATTTTCTTTAATTTCTCCATTGAAAATTCCAGAAATTTCTTTAAACTATCATACAAACAGGAAAAATGCAAGGTCATATTAAGCCTGTTTTTGATAATTATTTCCAAGTGATTAAAAACAAGAATTTATAATTTGTGGCATCTCACTCACGTCCAATTATTAAATGCATGCCCTTTACAATTTATAACAGTGTATCCAATGTTGCATTCTCTGACTTTGCATCATGGAGGAGTCTGGTTGGCATCCAATTGTTGAAACTTGGTGGTTTTTTGATGTTGTAATAACTGAGAAGAATGTGCAAGAGAAATTGTTGAAGTTAAACGTAAGAATGGCATCTGGGTTGGATGGGATCTATCCACTGATATTAAGGGAGGCAGCAAAGGAAGTAAGCAAACCCTTAGCTATAATTATGAGAGCATCCTTTGATTCAGGAGAGGTCCCTGCAGACTGAAGATGTGAGAATGTATCCCCAGTTCACAAAGCAGGATCAAAGGGTGACACGAGTAATTACAGACCTGTTAGTTTAACTTCTGTTCCAGGGAAAATAATGAAGTCACTGGTAAAAAGTACTGCAGTATCATCTAGAGAAGGCTGTAATTATACTTCAAACACAGCATGGGTTTCTTAAGGGGAAATGTTGTTTGACCAATTTGATTGGTTACTACAATAAGGTCACAAAGGAACTGGATGCAAAAAATAATTCTGATATCATATACTTGGATTTCAGGAAATATTTTGATACAATTACAAATAAAATATTGCTGTACAACTTTGAGCTGTGTGGCATTAAGGGCAAGCTGCCGTTACGGATAAAAGGATGGATGAGTGGGAGAAGACAGAGTGGTAATCAATGGACATTGCTTTCTGTGGACTAATGTTACCAGTGGAGAGTCCCTTGGGGTTCAGTGTTGGGTCATGTTGTTTTGGACATTTATCAATAATACTGATGAAGGCATCATCAGTATCATTGATGATGCCTTTCAGGAGAGGTCCCTGCAGACTGAAGATGTGAGAATGTATCCCCAGTTCACAAAGGAGGATCAAAGGGTGACACGAGTAATTACAGACCTGTTAGTTTAACTTCTGTTCCAAGGGAAATAATGAAGTCACTGGTAAAAAGTATTGCAGTATCATCTAGAGAAGGCTGTCAAGTTTGCAGATGATACAAAGGCCGGCATGGTGGTTAATGACAGCATGCTACTGCAACAGTATCTAGAAAAGTTAGGCAGATGGGCTGAGAAATGGCAATTGAAGTAAACATTGATAAATAAAAAGTAACTGCATATGGGTAGCTCTAACCCCAGAGTAATGTACCAACTGTATGGTACTTCACTCAGGATAGTGTAAAATGATAAAGACCTGGGGTAATTGTGCAATCAGATATGAGGTTCTCTGAGCAACGTAGACAGACTGACAAGACAGCTCATGGGATTTTGCCAATAATATTCAACAACTTTGCTAACAGAAATGAGGACGTGATTATCCCTTTGTACAAGACCACAGTTAGGCTGTATCTTCAGTACTATAAACAGGTCTGGAGGATTTAAGAAGAATGTAGATCTGTTGTAATGGGTGCAGAGAAGGGCAAAGAGATTGGTAAAGGGAACAAGAGGGTGCTCTTAGCAAGAAATGCTTCAGTTTTGCAAACTTCAGTGTCTGGAGACTAAGCACTTGCAAGATGATCTGATTGAAGTGTTTAAAACTTTGAATGGACTGAGCAAGCTCAATGCTAATGGGATTCTTCCTCTTGCTCAGACCACACGAGGGGTTTGGACGTTTGTCTTAAGCCAACAGGTAGTTGTTTAAATAAATTCAAGAACTAGACTCTACCAACAAACTATTGGAGGGAATGAATAGGTGAAATGGGAGGTGTAATGCTTTTTTTTTGCTGATGCTGTATAAGCTTTATTTCTTGCATCATTTAGCATTAGCATTAGTAGAGGCATTTGATGCAAGAAAGCAAGCTTATGCAGCATCAGCCAAAAAAAAAAAAAAAAAAAACACCACTTCCACTTCACCCCCTCTGTTCGTTCGAAATACCTGTCCAGCTGAGCCTTAAACTTATTTAGGCTATCAACTTCCACGACAAGGGATGGAAGTCTATTCCACCAACCAACCACCCGCTGGCTAAAGGCAAATTTCTGCACGTCTATCCTACATCTGTCTTTCCTCAATTTGAATTTATGCCCTCTCAGGTGATTACTCTTAGCAAGAGGAAGAATCCCATCAGCATTGAGCATGCTCAAACCATTCAAAGCTTTGTACACCTCTATCAGATCACCTCGCTGCTGCCTAGTCTCCAGACACTGTAATTCACAAAACTTAAGCCTTTCTTCGTAAGAGCACCCCTTTGTTCCATTCACTAATCTTGTTGCCCTTCTCCGTACTCGTTCCAGCAGCTCTACATCCTTCTTGAAATGAGGCCTCCAGGCCTGTATACAGTACTCTAGGTGTGGCCTGACCATTGCCTTATACAAGGGAATAATCACCTCCTTATTCCTGCTAGAAAAATTCCTATATATCATTGACAATACACCATGAGCTAATCTTGCAGCCCCTCTGCACTGTTCAGAGAACTTCATATCTGCCTGCACAACCACCCCAAGGTCCCTTTCATTCTCTACCACTGTCAGTGTAGTACTTTACGAAAGCAATAACCCTTCCCTTTACCCCTAATGGTAGTTACCTCTTTGAGTAAATCCCACTTCAGCACACTGTGATCACTGCCACCTAGTGGTTCATTTATCTGCAGATTCTTAATGCATGAAGAATCACTGCTGATAATCAAATCAAGAGTATTCCTCCCTCTAGTTACCTCCCGAACATGCTGATGTAGAAAACAATCATCCAATAAATCCACAAAAGCCTTGCTAGTGTGTGAGTGACCAGCCCCCAAATTCCAGTCAATATCTGGGAAATTAAAATCTCCCATTATAAGACTCTCTGATTTACTGGGCCACTCTATTTCCCTGTACAGTTTATTATACTCATCAGAGTCATTAGGCCTATAGCACACTCCTACTCTCAATTTGCCACTGGTAATGCTTACTTATACAGTAAACTCACATGAGAATTAGTAAAATCAAAATATCTTGCTAAAAAGTCATGCTAAAATCCAAATAAACTGTCAAAATTGTTCCTTACATCCAGCTCATAAGTAACTGGCTCAAAATAGCTTATAGGTTAGTTAAACATAATTTCCCTCTAAATGTCCTTGGATTGCACTCTTAATCATAGCTGCTAAGATTTTCCCTACCACTAAAAAATAACAAAAACAACTAAACAAAGAAAGAGAGTGGACCAGTAAATCAGAATGTCTTATTATGGGGATTTTCAGATATTGACTGGAACTTGTGGATTGGTCACTCACACATTACCAAGACTTTGTTGATTTAGTGGATTACTGTTTTCTGCAGCAGCATGTTGGAGAAGCAACCTGATTATCAGCACTGATTCTTCATTCATTAATCATCCACAGATAAAAGGCTCACTATGTGGCAGTGGTCACAATATGCTGATGTAGGATTTACTTAAAGACATGACTGTTGTCAAGAGTAAGGAAAAGGCTTTTGCAAGGGTGACTACAGTGGTCTCAGTTTTAAATTTTATACAGTAAAAATAGAATTTAAAACTGAGACCATCTGTTGATGTTATCAACAGTAAATTCTAAATGGGACAAATTCAGGGAATATAATCATAGAACCTACTAGAATTTTCATACCAACTAAAAAATACCATTTCCAGGCTTACACCTCAGTGGATGTCAGATGAACTGGTTAGACTTTGGGGCAGACAAAAAAAAATTGCACAGGATGCATATAAATTATCAGGTGATACAGAAGCCTATGGTAGATATAAACTAGTCTGTAATCACATCACAAAGGAGGTTAGCTAGGCAAGCTAAGGTAGATTATGAGCAGCCTTGGGTAAAGAATGCAAAGAACAGCAGCAAAGACTTCTTTGCTTATATTAACAGTAGAAGGAAGGAATCATGTTGGGCCATTTGATGTCGATGGTTTAACTGTTAATGATCCTGCTCAGGCTGTTGAAAAACTGAATAGGTATTTTGGATCTACATGCACATATGAGAAATCCTTCAGGGAAGGGGATGCCAGAAGTTTATCCAATCCTAAACAGGGAGCTAAATGATAGTAGAAAGTAAAGTAGAAGAGAAATTGTTGAAATCAAACATAAAAAAGGCACCCGGGGTGGATGGAATCTATCCAATTACATTAAAGGAAGCAGCAAAGAAAGTAAGCAAACCCTTAGCCATAATTATGAGAGCATCTTTAGATTCAGGGAGGTCCTTATGGACTGGAGATGTGCAAATATATCCCCAATGCACAACTGGGGTCAAAATGTGACATCAGTAATTACAGACCTGTTTAGCTTAACTTCTGTTCCAGAGAAAACATAGGAGTCACTGGTTAAAGAAGTAATACAAGGCCACTAGACAGAAATGTAATTACACTCCCAACACAGCATGAATTTGTTAACAGACTATCTTGTCTGACAAATCTGATTGGATACTATGTTAAGTAACAAAGGAACAGGATGCAAAAAATATTTTGATATAATACATTTGGATTTCAGGAAAGCTTTTGATACTGTTGCATATAAGACTGCTATACAAATTGGAGCAGATGGCACTAAGGGCAAGTTACTGCTACGGATAAAGGGATGACTGAGTGGAAGAAGACAGAGTGTTTATTAATGGACATTGCTGTTTATGGACTAATGTTATTAGTAGAGTCCCCCCATGGTTCAGTACTGGGCTCATTGTTGGTTTCTATATTTATTATTAATATTGATGAAGGTATAGCAGGCTTAACATCTAAGTTTGCAGATAATACACAGATTAGTAGGGTGGTTAATGACAGTAATCAAGGTAAGCTTCTGAGCAACATCTAAAAAAATAGCAAAATCTAAAAAAATTAGGTAGATGGGCTGAGAAATAGCAGTTGAAATAGGTGACAAACACAAGGTGCTGATATTAGTATTAGTAGAGGCATATGATGCAAGAAAGCAAGCTTATTCAGCACCAGCCAAAAAAAAAAAAAAAAAAAAACAACCACTACTCCCATTTCACCCCTCCGTTCGTTCGAAATACGTGTCCAGCTGAGCCTTAAATTTGTTTAGACTATTAACTTCAACAACAAGCGATGGCAGTCTATTCCACAAATCAACTGCCCGCTGGCTAAAGGCAAATTTCCGCACATCTATCCGACATCCGTCCTTCCTCAATTTGAATTTATGCCCTCTCAGGTGATTATTCTGAGCAAGAGGAAGAATCCCATCGGCATTGAGCATGCTCAAGCCATTCAAAGCCTTATACACCTCTATCAGATCACCTCGCCGATGCCTAGTCTCCAGACTCTGTAATTTGCAAAACTTAAGCCTTTCTTCGTAAGAGCAACCCTTTGTTTCCATTCACTAATCTTGTTGCCCTTCTCTGTACTCGTTCCAGCAGCTCTACATCCTTCTTGAAATGAGGCCTCCAGACCTGTATACAGTACTCAAGGTGTGGCCTGACCAATGCCTTATACAAAGGAATAATCACATCCCTGTCCCTGCTAGAAAAATTCCTGTATATCATTGACAAGACACCATGAGCTACTCTTGCAGCTCGTCTGCACTGCTCAGAGAACTTCATATCTGCCTGCACAATTACCCCCAGGTCCTTTTCATTCTCTACCACTGTCAGCGTAGTACCACAGAGTTGATACGTTGATCTGGGGTTACTGTTTCCCATATGTAGTACTTTACATTTGTCAATGTTAAACTTCATTTGCCACCTCTCAGCCCATCTGCTCAACCTTTCCAGATCCTGTTGCAGCAGCATAGTATCAGTAGTGTCCTTAACAACCCTGCCAACCTTGGTATCGTCTGCAAACTTGGACATTAAGCCTGATACACCATCATCAATATCATTTATAAATACAGAAAACATCAATGGACCCAACACTGAACCCTGAGGAACTCCACTAATAACATTAGTCCACGTTGAGCAGTGTCCATTGATTACCACTCTCTGTCTTCTGCCACTCAACCATCCCTTTATCCATAGCAGCAATTTGCCTCCAATGCCACACTGCTCCAATTTGTGCAGCAGTCTTCCATGCGCAACGGTATCAAAAGCCTTTCTAAGATCCAAATATATAATATCAAAGTTATTCCCTGCATCCAGTTCTTTTGTGACTACATCATAGTATCCAATCAAATTGGTCAGACAAGACCTGCCCTTAACAAAACCATGCTGTGTCTGAGCTATAACTGAATTCTTGTCCAGATGATCCTGCAGTGCTTCTTTAACCAGTGCCTCCATTAATTTTCCTGGAACCGAAGTTACACTAACAGGTCTATAATTACTTGTGTCAGCCTTTGATCCTCCTTTGTGAATTGGGGTTACATTTGCACATCTCCAGTCCATGGGTACCTCCCCTGAGTCCAAAGAAGCTCTCATAATTATGGCTAGGGGTTTGCTTACTTCCTTTGCTGCCTCCTTTAATATAACTGGATAGATCCCATCCACCCCGGGTGCCTTTTTTATGTTTATCCTCAACAATTTCTCCTCCACTTTCCTCTTAGTTATTAGAAAATAATCTAGCTCACTGCCAATGTTTACTTCACCTACGACATTCCCCTTCCTGAATAACTCCTCATGTGTGAATGTAGATGCAAAATACTCGTTTAGATTGTTAGCCACCTGAGCTGGATCCTCAACTGTTGAACCATCAACATCCAGTGGACCAATCTGATTCATCCCTTTCCTTCTTGAGTTTAAATAGGTAAAGAACTCTTTTCTGTTTTTCTTTGCATCCTTTGCCAAGGATTTCTCATAATCTGCCTTTGCCTGCCTAATCTCCTTTGTGACTTGGTTACAGACCAACTTATATCTATCATATTTCTTGGTTGGTATGTAAAGCCTGGTAGCTTCCAAGATTAGTTCCTTGAATGCTTCCCATTTTGAATTTGCTGTTGGTAACATCATCAGTTGGTCCCACTGTATAGAATTTAAATACTGTCTCAGACCATCATAGTCGCCTTTACGAAAGCAAAACCCTTCCCTTTACCTCTGATGGTAGTTACCTCCTTGAGTAAATCCCACTTCAGCACACTGTGATCACTGCCACCCAGTGGTTCCTTTATCTGCAGATTCCTAACGCATGAAGAATCACTACTGATAATCAGATCAAGAGTATTACTCCCTCTAGTTGCCTCCCGAACATGCTGGTGTAGAAAACAATCATCCAATAAATCCACAAAAGCCTTGCTAGTGTGTGAGTGACCAACCCACAAATTCCAGTCAATATCTGGGAAATTAAAATCCCCCATTATAAGACTCTCTGATTTACTGGCCCATTCTATTTCCCTGTACAGTATCTTATTATACTCAGAGCCATTAGGCCTATAGCACACTCCTACTCTCAATTTGGATTTAGCTATGCTTATGTTACACCAAACTGACTCGACACTGCCCTGTCCATCAATGTCGACTGGCTTCACTTCCTTGGATTTTGTGTTTTTTAACTAATAGCATAACCCCTCCTCCCCTCCTGTCCTGTCTATCCTTTCTATACACATTGTACTCCCCAAATTCCAGTTCTGCATTCCTTATATCTGTGTGACACCACGTCTCTGATATCCCAACAATATCTGCCTTTGATGTTTTGAGCAATACCTCAAATTCATCAAATTTATTTACTAAACTCCTAGCATTGGTGTACATGCAAGTATACATGCACCTGTTTCTATTCTTAGCTACCCTAACACAACCCATGTGTTTACTTGTACCGCAATGACTTCCAGCAGTCTGTGAAATATCCTGCATCTTGTTTTTCAGGCTACTGCTCATTCCAATAGAAGCAGTGCAAGAATCTCTTTCACCTCTGCCAGTGGCTACTGTTAATCCATTAGTCTTTGTCTCCCCCCAAGCTAGCAGTTTTCCGACCCACCTAACACTGCCTCGATAGCATCAGCAAATATTCTTGCACCCTTTCTATTTAAGTGTATCCCATCCCTGTAGAAGCAATCTCTCCTGTTAACAAGTACATTCCAGGCTGAAAAAAATTCTACCCCTTGAGCCTTGCACAATCTTTCCAGGGCCGAATTGATCGACAAGGCTCTCATCATATACTCCCTCCTATCGTGTCTGGGCAGAATTGCAGACACTTTCAAATTCAACCCGACTTCAGTAATCCCTGATTAAAGCACCAACTTGTGTGGTACTACACAGAGGGTGGTGGAAAATGAAAAATATCTGGGGGTAATTTTGCTGGCAGGGATAAGGAGAATCCAATTTAAAAGGCAATGCTCGGGCTGTACCTTCAGTACTGCATACAGGTCTGGAGGCCTCGTTTTAGGAAGGAAGACTGCTGGAATGGATGCAGAGAAGGGAAACGGGATTGGTGAAGAGAACAAAAGAGTGGTCTTACGAAGAAAGGCTTCATTTCTGCAAATTGCAGCATCTGGAGACTAGGCACCTATAAGGTGATCTGACTGGTGTTTTTAGGCTTTGATTGGATTGTACAAGCTCAATGCTGATGGCATTCTTACTATTTCTCAGACTTCACATATGAGATGGTATAAATTCAAATTAAAGAAGGATGGTTGCAGGATAGATGTTCAGAATTTGCCTTCGGCAAGAGGGTGGTTAATTGCTGGAACAAACTTCTGTTTTACAAGTAGGAAGTTTGAATAAATTCAAGGAAGAACTAGGCATATTGAACAGGACAGCCAGATGATGTGTGAATGATTTTTTTTTTTTTTTGTTGATGCTTTATAATCTTACTTTCTTGCATCATTTGCCACATTTGAAAAATGAATTACAAATTCAATTAATCTGAGGTTTTTCTTTTAACTCCATTTGATACTCGTGGTGAATTAGTACCTATGGCCAGGGTCATGTTCACAGTAAAAATCACACACTAGTTAAACCTTAAAATATATACAACTAAAGAAAATGAAAGGAATAATATTAACAAATAAAGTTAAAGAATGTTAATTATTTTAAACAAAAAAAA
Source organism: Mastigoproctus giganteus (assembly GCF_048544385.1). Lineage (NCBI taxonomy): Eukaryota > Metazoa > Arthropoda > Arachnida > Uropygi > Thelyphonidae > Mastigoproctus > Mastigoproctus giganteus. Next base: position 211,317,219 of record NC_143577.1, on the reverse strand, counting down.
ATATAAAAATTTCATAAATACATTGTAATAATTTATATTCTTGTTTTAAATATTTAAAATGCTTAATAGTAGGCCATTTATGATAAATAAAATAAAAAAAAGAAAGAAAAAATAAAAGGATCACTGTAGTGGAAGTTAATTTATCAGATAATTCATTTTGCACACCAGATTGATTTACTCACAAAAATCACAAATTCTTTTTCTTAATTTCATTATATTGTTAATCAAAATGCAAAGTGTAATTGTCTGTGACTGTAAAAAGTAGAATTTTAAATATACTGCCCCAGGGGCTCACATCCGGTGAGTATGGGCTTGGCACACCCAAGGTCCTGAGCTGGGTATCATCATTCTTCTATTTCTCGGTGATTACTTTCTCTATCTCTCTCTCTCTCTCACTCTCTCAGGGTAGCTCAGATTTTTTTTTTTTTTTTTTTTTTGGCCAGTGCAGCATAAGTCTCAGGCTTCCTTGCACCATATGGCTAATAATAATAATCTCATTGATTACTTAAATTCAGATGCATAACATTTTGCATCACTTTGGGGGCTCCAAAATCCCACAACACCTTAGGGTCCACCTAACTAACCTAAACAGACTAGTTAAAAGCATAAGTTACAACAAAAAATAATAATAAATAAAAAATAAATGAAAATTATATGTTTACACATATAAAGTTCACTAACATTTCTACAGGAAAGCGGAGGAGTCTCTTATAAAAATAATAAGATAAACGCTATTTACAATACGATTTTACAGATTGTTATTGGACAATCAAATCACTATGAATTAAATGATTACAGTAATAAGAATAACATGGTAGACTGCGGGAGGCTCTTTCCCAGCAGCTCCATAATATCCAAATCCGCCATTGAAGGTGATTAAACTGTGCAGCTGTAATTTTGCAACAGAATGATATGAAGAAGGTGAGCCACGTGCTGCATTAAAATTTTCATAACATAAATAATGTCAGGTGCAATACAGGTCAAGGTCGTAAAGTTGGTGTGACTAGTAGAAAATTTTTGCACACAAGTACAGTATATCCCTATGTGCATACTACACACAGTTTACGTATAACGTGTACATGTGTTCTACCTTACAGATGTTTTTATAGGCACAATTATACAAATAACTTCGTAAACAAATAGTCCGAATGTATTTACAATAAATAAATATTTGCTATAATATGGAAATTTCCATTTTCTCTGTTAATTATCGGAGATTGCATTTAACTATAAGTCATTGTCACGGACACGTGCTTCATCAGTTCACTGTAAAGTGCCGGTCATGAATCGCTGTCGTCATCGTGACGTCACCAGAGGTAGTTGTCCTACGTTGACTGTTATTAATGGAGCGTTAGTATCGAGACATCTCAAGCAGAAAGGTGTTGATTCTAAGGGTGGCATCGAAAATTTAAATAACGTCGACAAAAATAGTAGCACCTAGCATTATGTAAACTCACGAACGTCGTAATAATCAGCATGCGATACACAACTTTAAAAAAAAAAAAAGTTATTTTTTATTTATAATAATTCTAATTCGCAGTTACTGTATGATGTCTTCTCTTCACGAATTACGTGCATTCTTAACACTGCACACATAACTTCGGTTTTCAGATATATAATACAGTAAACCTGTATGCTTATATGTCATACAATTTCATTCATACCGATGTCAATAGTTATCGGTGAAAACTGACTGCCTTTTCCACGCCCGCCACCTCATCCTGGGTTATGTCTTCGCTTTTTTTTTTTTTTTTTTGTCTTTTTAAAATCCTTTCTTTTGTCGAATAGATCAACGTTTTGTGCACACGATGGCGGATTTAAGCATAAGCGGCAGATAAGGATTCACGATTTTGAAGAAAGGGCCTTTCGACAGAGACAACTAACCCCAGGGGCTCACATCTGGTGAGTATGGGCTTGGCACACCCAGGGTCCTGAGCTGGATATCACCATTCTTCTTTTTCTTGGTGATTCCCTTCTACTACTCTCTCTCTCAGGGTAATTCAGAAATTTTTTTTTTTTTTTTTTTTTTTGGTTGGTGCAGCATAAGCCAGGCTTCCTTGCACCATATGGCTAATACTAATAAAAAATAATAATAATAAAAACTAGGATATGGCCCCTCCCCTTGGCCACAGGTGCAGATCCATCGTAGGCACCGAATAAAGTTAAAAACAGAATAGCTGAAGTTTAATTTATATTTAAAATATTATTATTAGCCATATGGTGCATGGAAGCCTCAGGCTTATGCTGAACCAACCAAAAAAAAATTAAGTACCGAAAGAGAGAGAGAAAACAAGAGTCAGAAGTAGAAGGGAATCACCAAGAATAGAAGAATGATGATATCCAGCTCAGAACCCTAGGTGTGCCAACCCCATACTCACCAGATGTTGAGCCCCTGGCAGTAGCGTAGCTACTCTTTTTCGGGCCCGGAGGCAAAAAACATGTACGGGCCTCTACTCAATTAATGAAAATTGCAAAAACAGGAGACAGCCAAAGACGTCGGGCCCCTAAAGGGCCCGAGCCCTGAGACAATTGCCTTGCCTTCCTACATGGTAGCTACGTCACTGGCCCCTTGGTTTAAATAAATGACAATTATTGCGTTAAAAACGTTTTTAATGGCGCTAATCCAAAAATTTTGTAACGAAAAACCGTCATGCGAAAAGCGTTACGAAAATTTATTCCAGTTTAATTTATTTTCTACTGGACCAAATTTAATGAAATTTTGTACGGAGCTTCGTCTTAGCTCTATACGAGAGGAATAACTTTCAAACCTCTGAAAATTGCAGTAGTTTTTCCAGAATAGTGGAAAATATGAACATGTGATCAAGGAAATTTTCTCACGTAATAAAGGGGATAATGTGGACGTAGCATATCATTGAAAAGCTAAGGAATTTAGAAACATAAATATTAAGGTTTTAAAATACAAAAAAAAAAAAAAAAAAAATTTCAGAAACTGGGATATGCATTAATTCGAAAACGCATCTGGTTTCAAGTCACCTTGTGTTTTCAGATTGAATGTAATTTTTTTTCTTTACAATTAAACTGAGGCTGGAAAAGAGTTCTGCACATTTATGAAAACATTCTTCAAGTTAGACATGTCATCAGATCTTTCAATAAATACTACACGTAATGGGTAGTATTTATCGAAAAATACAGCTCTAAAACGGTGTTCGCAGGCCAGCCGCTAGTTAGTACACCGGACCCAACCTATTGGTAACTCTCTGGGAGGCTTCCGGGTCAGTTAGTGCATAATCTTGCTACCTCTGCTCTGCCAGATAGTGACTGGAGGGAGTCCGAGTAGTGTGTATGCGGGGAGCATTGTCGAGGCCACGTTATGTCAAGCATCTGGGTATATTCTTACCATGTGTACGCCATATCCAAAAATTTCATTACTTCATACAGCATGTCCCACCCACTTTCTTACTATTGAATACACCATGAATTGTCAATCTAATAGAGTCAGCTTACCTGCGAAAAGATCTAAACCTCCCAAACACTTCCTAATTCATTTCACAAATATACGTGGTCTCAATTCTAATCTTAACAATGTCCATTTCCACTTGCAGTCTTCCAAACCCCATGTACTTTTTCTGACTGAATCTCAGTTATCAGTTGATTCAACTACTGCTCATCTCAGATGTCCAAATTATTTGCTGTATGATTCCTTTCGCCTCAAAGGTGGTACTTGTGCATATGTCCGTTCTGATATTCCCTGTCAGAGACTTGGCAATTTGGAATCTCCTCTCTTTGATCTTCTCTGGCTTAAAATCTCTCTACCTCATTGTGTCAACTTCATCTGTTGTCTCTACCATTCTCCCCACTCCACTAATCACTTGGAGCACTTTGAGTTCCTCTCTTTGCAACTTGACTTTTTCCAGTCCAACTTTCCTAACATTGAGGTAATTTTCCTTCGTGATTTTAATGTTCACAACTCCAGCTGGCTTCCGTTTTCTAGTCACACCGACCCAGCTGGTCAAGATACTGAGGCTTTTGCAATTACTAATGACCGTGCACAGATTGTTCATTTACCTACAAGAATACCGGACAATCCTAATCATACAGCCAACACGATTGATCTTTTTTTTCACAAATAACCCTTCTAAGTACACGGTCGAAGCGAGAGGTCCTTTAGGCACTTCAGATCACAACTTGGCGATTGTCTCTTCTCCAATGGAGCCTTTATCTCATGGCTATTCCCAACCTCGTGTTGCTTGGCATTACACGAATGCAAAATGGGATGACCTGCGAGATTTCTTTTCCTTGTTCGGATTACTGTTTCAAAACTTCTGATGTCAACGTTTGCTCAGATCGTGTCAGTGAAATTGTTCTTGCAGGAATGGAATCCTTCATCCCACACTCCACTTTAAAATCTCGTCCTTTATCTAAACCTTGGTTTTCCAATAAATGTGCTAAGGCTGTTCAAGAGAAGAATGTTGCATATCGTAATTGGCTTGTTTCTAATTCTTCAGTTTCATTTTCTGCCTACACCAAAGCTCGCAACAATTGTAAAGCAGTTATTAATCAGTCCAAACTAGAGTTTGGCTAAGAGTAGAAAACTTGCTTCTTGCCCTCATGGTAGCCGAGCATTCTGGTCTCTTGCCAAAGCTATTGGCCGCAACTTTTTCCCATCTCTGCTCCCACCTCTGTCCAAACCAGATGGTTCTGTTGCCAATTTAGCCAAGGATAAAGCTGACCTGCTAGCATCCCATTTTCCTTCCAACTCATGTATTAATGATCTTGGTAAAACACCTCCCACCATTCCCAACCCGCTCCATTCAATGCCTCCTGTGGTCTTCAGTCAAAAGGATGTCAGAAGGATTTTGACGAGGCTTGATGCTAAGAAAGCTCCAGGTCCCGATGATATTTCTCCACTTGTTCTCAAAACCTCCTATTCTTTTCCGCCTTTTTTCACTTTCTTATTCCAAAGGTGTTTTTCCTTCTGCTTGGAAATTTGCTCATATCCAGCCAGTTCCTAAAAAGGGTGACAAATCCCTCCCATCCAAGTATCGTCCCATAGCAATTACTTCTACTCTTTCTAAAGTAATGGAGAAATCAATTAACCACCAAATCTTAAAGTACCTAGAAACCACCTTCCGTCTGATCAGCGATCGCCAGTATGGATTCCGTCAGTGTCGAGCCACTGGTGATATTCTGGCAATGGAAAGGTTGGGTGAAACACAAGTAGTTGCTCTTGACATCTCAAAGGCTTTCGATCGTGTTTGGCATAAAGGTCTTCTAAACAAGATTCCATCTTACGGTTTGCCAACTGTTTTTAGTAATTGGTTATCCAGTTTTCTCCCTGATCGCTCACTGAGGGTGATGGTAGATGGCTCTCTGTCCTCTAACTTCTCCACTAATGCCGGTGTCCTCCAAGGTTCAGTTCTTTCCCCCACTCTTTTCGTCTTGTATATTAATGACCTTTTTCCATTCTTCCACTGGAAATCCGATCGATAGTTTTGCCGATGATAGCACATTGCATTCCACTTTCCATTTTGAAAAACCTTGCCCTGCTCAATCAACTTCCAATTCCTTAAATGCCGATCTTCAGGTAATTCTCCAGTGGGGCAAAGACAACTTATTTGATTTCAACCCTTCTGAAACTCAGTCTTGTCTTATATCTCGCAAAAAGGATTCTTCTGCTCCTATGCTTATCTTTAGTGACACTCCGATTCCTAGACAAAATGATATCTCTTTTGGGGATTACCCTGACTTCTAATCTCTCTTGGCACAAGCACATTACAAATATTGCTTCCTCTGCATCTAAAAAACTTGGTTTTCTCTTTCGCTCTCGGCGTTACTGTATAAATCGCAAATCCGCCCTGCCATGGAATATTGTTCACACATCTGGGATGGTTTCCCCCAAAACCACTCTCAGGCTTCTTGATTCCATTCAGAAGAGGGCAGTTAGGTTAATCAATGATTCATCTCTAACAGAGTCTCTCCACTCACTGTCTCATAGACGTACTGTTTCTGCTGCATGCCTCTTCTACAGATACTTCCATGGGCACTGTTCTTCTGAATTGGCTTCTATAATTCCCTCTCTCTCTTCCAAAACAGTCCGAACACGTGCCGCCACCAGCCAACATCCATTTACTGTCCAACTTCAAACTCACAGAACCAACATTTCATCTTCCTCATTTATTCATTCAACTGCGTTTCCTGGAACAACCTTCCTTCATACGTATTTCCTGAAAATTACAGTCTACAGAAGTTCAAGTCCAATATCAACAAATATCTTCTTTTGTCTTCTCAACCTCCAACCCAAGCACGGTACTAAGTACCATATATGTTACAATACCTGTCATGTTTGGGGTTTACATAAAAAAAAAAAAAAAAAAAAAATAGAACTACAGATGGTGTATTTAGTCGTGAACTAATCTCTTCAATGTAAAAATTATATATCCATCTTTAGTCATCACAGGCCAATACTTTCAGTAACCGATATGTAATTATTATTAATAGAATAAAAACATTGTTATATTATTATTCATGAATGTTATTAATCTCTGAAAATTAAGACGTTTTTAACGCCTGCTGATGACTCTTAAACGTGAAACACGCTAAATATGCTAGCGACAGGACACATTATGTACCTGGTACAGAATTTGTTTTTTTTTTTTTTTTTTATTATTTTAATCAATTGTTATAAAATACTGTGTATTTAAAAGTACCATCTTACGGATAATTAATTAAATCAATTAATTTAATAAGTATTATTTATAATTAATTTAAAATAATAATTCATTAGCATTATACTGACGAACAAGTTAAAGCGAAGCATTTTTGTATCCCATATTGCGAACGCCTGCCTTCACAACGAGTTGCCTGTTACCGTACTACCTCAAATAAGCAACGCTTCCCCAGTAGAAAAGACTAATGTTACTTATCCCTGGCGAATAACTAACATTATTCTTTTCTACTGGGGAAGCGTTGTTTATTCGAGGTAGTACGATAACAGGCAACTCGTTGTGAAGGCGTTCATCGTTATGAGATGTAACAAAAACGGAGCCATTTCACCTACTTCGGTACTACGAAGTAAAATCACAATTTGCATTAACTTTTTCGTCCAGTAAATTTCCCGTAGTCTGAGGTTTTCAGCCCTAACCCTTTTAATACATTATATTACATCTATGAAAATGGCGAATTTGTGATATTTGGCCATAGGTATCAAAATTCCTAGTCGGGCTTCTGGCCTTCGAAATTACCCATAGTACATTCAGACATTATACAGAGTACAGCCTCATTCTGGATGGACCAATGAGCAAACTAAATTTGTCTTGCTCTCGTGTGCAGGTGTGGTCCCTGGATTTTCTAAAGGGGAGAAAGCTAAAGCAGTGTTCCAGGGAATCGTTACACTTGTAATCATCATGTAGCAATAAAACTAATCCACATTATTTTTATCATAAGTGGGCGACATAACTCTTTAGTCCCTGATTGTGGTGGCAATTCATCACGAGTTATCTCAGTATAGCATTACTCTAAATAACAAGCTTTAATAAAATAAATAGCAATATACTTTTCCATTGGGGCAGTGCTTTTATATTACAGTAGTGTGTGCCAAATACTGAGGCAACTCATGGTGAAGCTCCTACAAAATATGAGTCGTGCACTAAATAGTAAACTATTTTGCTAGACGATAAAACCCCCGTTTATGGGGGGGGAAAACCTTGATAACTACATCTGAGACTGACTAACTCAGCCACGGAGTGAAAAAAGCCCATAAAACTTCTCCTCCACACCGGACCTTTTCCACCCGGTGTGGGGAGGACGGTGACGATACTACTGTGCTACTTGCGCAGACTCAGCTTAGAGTAAGGTGGCCAGAATTTAAAATATAAAAAACTGGTCATGCACACAAGATTGAGTAGTGCGAATCGCGGACATGTAACTGTCGCGTAAGTTATTTTAGAAACGCAGTGTCTAATAACAGACACTTTAACCCGAAACGTTATTTTATAAAACCAAATTATCACTGAATTATGACCACCCCATTGAGGGGCAAGCCGTCCTGAGAATGCAAGGGGTACACACTGCACCCGGACGCCAACATGCAAGGGGCACCTGAAAGTTACATACACATATGAAGAAAATTTTAAAGGGGCGCCACATACCTTAGGAATGTCCCTGACCTCATCAGTAATGAACTATGCTACAAAGCTCGGAGTGGGAAAAAAATGAATAGCTTCTTACGCTAGAGCAATGGTAATTTGCATCTGTAGTGCAAGTAAAAGTGATAAGGTAGCAGTTATGCTAGCTTATCACTTAACCCCATAACCTTGTCAACTCCTGGCTGTGGCAGGCACATTATTATATCCTTACTGTACAATAAAGATTTCTTCTTCTTATGGGACGAAGTAAAAATATTGCGGAGTTTCAAAATGGCATGCTCCTGCGTCGGGTCTTCCATATCGGAAACGGCATGTCCTGTCGGTTGCTCACGGCCCACTATGGTTAAGGCGTACAAAGAATGGCGTGAAACAGGTAAAACCGCCTCCCGCCGACAGAACTGTAAAGGATTACGCATAGTGTTCGTATTGAGAAAAGGATGCAGCGCGTTGTACAGGTTCAACGACAGTTCATTGTGCGACAATTGACATCGCAATACAATATCCCAAATGACGATGCGCCGCGCACTCGGATGTATGGGTTTCCTGAGCAGATGACCCAAGAAATACCCTCTACTTATCGCTGATTATAGTCGATGGCGATTACCGCGGTGTAAAAAATACACTGACTGGACACTGGAGGACTAGATATGAGTGTGCTGGTCGGATGAGTCCAAACACCTGGTGCATCAAGCCGACGGACACCTTCGTGTGTGGTGCAAGAATCACGAGTTCATGGACCCATCGTGCATGATGCCCACTACCTAGGCAGGTGGAGATGGTTGCTTAAAATGGGGCATGTTTTATTAGCAAGAACTAGAACCGCTGATGCGTATGGACCAACATTTCCTTTGTGAGATCTACCATGTTCATTTTTCCTGGACAGAAACTGGATCTTCCTGGACGATAATGCTCCGTGTCATCGGACCCACACTGGGCACAAGTGGTTCACAGCTCAGGCCCTGCGAGGAACACAGTGAAGATATCACCCAAATTCCTCTGCCCTCAATCCAATGGAACACCTGTAGGATGCTTTGAACAGAAAGTGGGGCGTATGAATAAGCAACCATCATCTATTCCGACACTGTGGAAAGCCCTGCAGACAGCATTGCTGTAGATCTCTACAGACGTCTTCACACATCTAGTGGAGTCAATGCCTAGACCAGTGATTTTCAACCGGGGTGCCGCAACAACATTCCAGGGGTGCCACGTAATTTGGGTCAAGTTACTTAAACTTATTTTTTTAAAATTTATATGTTTATTTCATTATAAAAAGGTGTGCAGTATCTTTTTAATTTTGTCATGATCTATAATTGATGTTTACTTAGTACCTCTATATAAAGAACAAAATTATTATATACTGTATATTTTATTATGAATTTGTATATTGTATTATAATTTATATATAGAAAGAGAGAGAGAATCGGATCTAACAGACAGAAAAATTGAGTATTGAGTAGGGGTGCCACAAAATAAAATAAATTACTTAGGGGTGCTGTTATTAAAAAAACAGGTTGAAAACCACTGGCCTAGACGAATAGCGGCTTTCTGTGTGAAAGGTGGTCCAACACCGTATTAGGTAGGCGGTCATAATTCAGTGATCGATGAGTGTATAACTGCTTTAGTCCAGGGATGTTCAACAGGCGACCCATGCCTTTATATTGTCCGGCCTGCAACCAAGTGCTATGCATCCCCCCACCGAGTTTAAAACTAGTGTGTTCAAAAATATAGTTTCATAATGACTTGAAATATCTGTTTCTAGTAATAATTGAATATTCTATATTTCCTTCTTGTGATGTTTTACAATTGCGATTGTACAATATTATTGCAACCATATAGTAAGAATGTATTAGTGTCATGCAAGAACAGTGTTGTATTTTTGTATTTAATTATGAAGTGTAACAAATGAAACTGCAAATATTCAATCATCAGTAGAAATGAAATAAATCCTGTTTCGAAAAATTAATAATTAGTGGTAAGGAACTGTTCTTGCGGTCCGTTACCCACCGCAAATAAGAACTCGTGCGGTCCGCGATCTTCAGCGTTTTATCTGTTTTGGCCCATAGCCAAAGAAAAAAAAGTTGGACAGTCCTGGCCTAAACTATTCTAAACGCAAGTACAAAAAAAAGGCGGCAATAATACGCATGAATTCAGTTATGAAGGGTGGCTCCTGTTTTCACCAGAGGAAGGAATATACAAGCAACGACACTAGAAAACAAAGATCGTACAAATAACCAAACTCTCTAAAGACCTTTCACAAATTTAGTTTTATTGGCTGCTTAGGACAATAAATACTGTCGCATCCGCTTCAGTGGCGTGTATATGACCGCAGCAGGGGGAGTTCCTAGGGTACGTGGCGCCCCTTTAAAATTTTCTTCATATATGCATGTAAGTTTCAGGTTTTCAGGCGCCCCTTGAACGTTGGCGCCCGAGTACGAACCTTGAAATTATACGACAGAGGGGGAAAAAAATAAATAAATTAAATAAATACACCTATTTTAATGAGTTCGCTTCACGTCGTAATCTAAAGCTGCGGTCCAGGGACGAGCGGTCCCGAATATGCAAGAGGGAAAGTATGGCTAAGGTGAATGAATACTGTACTCCTTGCACCCTCCAGAAGGCCCGTCCCTGGACCGCAGCTTTAGATTACAACGTGAAACGAACTCATTAAAATAGGTGTATTTATTTAATTAATATTAATTTTTTCCGCTATCGTATAATTTCAAGGTTCTTAATCTTGACTGGAAAACCAGACTGCTATGCAGGCAAGTTGCTGATGTGTGACTTAATTGCTCCCCAGCATTGTTGGCAAACTATTTTTTCCAATGGTGGCTCGCTAGCCAACTTTGACGTGATACACTCAATAGCTTTGATGTGTGATTTTATTCGTCGAAGTTACTACCAGATACAGTGCAATCTCGATATAACGGTGCCTCTTCATACCGGTGGTATGATCATGTAACCCAAAATGAATTATGAAAAAAAAAAAAAAAAAGTAGTGTGTTCAAAGAACTAACAATTTCATATTGGAAATTGGAAAAAGTGCATACCGTATGTACTCCTCTACTGTACATCCTACTGCCGTATTTCCAAGAGGGAAAATAGCTAAAAATTGGCTGTATATTCGCTTCGATATATTCAGTTGTTGTTACTGGGTTTTTTTTTTACTAAGTAACCATATTGCTCCGTGTATTCTCTGCTCGCTGGACGAAAATCCCTTGCCCGACACCGACTAACTCAACCACGTTGTGAAAAAGGCCCATAAAATTTCCTCTCGTCATCAACGGGACTCGAACCAAGGTCTTTTGCACCCGGTGTGGTGAGGCCGGCGATATTACTAACTGTGCTACATAAGAGGGCATGTATTCAGTTGCAGAGTAATTTTTCTAAACAACAGGAATCTTCGGAGACTAATTACTGTAGACACCCAGTCTCTCCCCTCAGCTTGATATACAATAAAAGAGTATATCAGTGGAATGCTAATTACAAACAGCTATCTCTGGAAGGGATACATTAGTTACAAAGTAAATTTTTGTAACGGACAGCATATAACATTCTTTCTTAGAATACAAGTTACCATTATGATGGCAAAAGCTGCTAAGGGCTAAAGTAGACAAAAATATACATGGAATGACAAGTGATTTATGGAGAAATCATATGACTTCATTTCTGCACTATGGTAGGTCGAAGAGTTCGGTTTTGATTTAGTTTTCTCAAAGCACCGTAAATTAAATACACGGCAAAATCAGTAGGACTGAAGTAAACGCCATCAAATGAAAAAATTATACAGTTGCAAAAAAATTAGATCATCGAAAGAATTAAGAGTGACGAAACAAAATGCAGTATATTTCGCGAATGTGGAATTCCAGAAGGAACGATCTGCGGTTGAAGAAAAGGGGACAAAAACTTGCGTTCATTCGTAGACTCCACAGAAGATGAAGGAGGCCTCCAAATAAAGAAAGAAAACTAGACTGTGAAAACAGTGATGCGGACCAATGATTATACAAGTGGTTTCTACAGCAGCGTAATGAATTCAGGGGTATCGTGAATTTCATAAAATTTCTGAAAACACCGTAAATTAAACACACGGCAAAATCAGTAGGACTGAAGTAATGGCCATCAAAATAAAAATAAAAATTATACAGTTGCAGAAAAGTTACGATTATCGAAAGAGTTAAGAAACAAAATTCAGTATATTTCGAGAATGTGGAATGCCAGAATCAACTGTTTCAAATCTTGCCTTGTTTTCGTATTTCCTGCAAACTAATTTGGACAAAGGAAATCAAATTGATTCGTTTTTTTCCTTGATATTTCACAGGCATTTGACTCTGTCCACATCGATCTTTTGCTGTTTAAGCTGTCATATTATGGTCTACGATCCCCTTTACTAGATTTGCTTAATCACTGCTTAGAAATTGTAAACTATCCGTAATAATTGATGGTACTTCAACTCCGTTTATTGTTTTGCAAGGTGTTCCTCAAGGCTCACCATTGGGTCAGCTCTTCTTTATTGTTCAAACTAATGATCTGTCAACCTTATTTCAGTCCGTTAATGTTGGGTGACAACTCTATGCAGACGATATTAAACTTTACAAAGTTATTTGTTCTTCAACTGATAGCGATGAACTGCAGTTCTGTCTTGATTCCCTCTCACTCTGGCTCAATAAAAATAACTTGTTTCTAAACGGCGCCTCCGTAGCCAGGTGGGAAGGAGCAGCAGTGCGTTACACAAGCTTCTTGATTAGACCGGGGTTCGAGCCCGTCACCACCAAATACGGAGGATGTGGAGAGGTCAGGGAATGACCACCGCATATTCCCGGAGCAATATGGCCTTAGTTGCTAATGCTCCTAAAAAAAACCAAATAACAAACAAACTTGTTTCTAAACCCATTAAAATGTAAATTATGTCGCTTTCGCTCGAATCGTGTAGTTAGACCCGATTCCGATATAATAGTCCTTACGGATTATTATATTGGAAATTCTTTAATTGCAAGTATTGATACGTTCAAGGATTTAGGTGTTCTATTTCTATCTGACCTTCATCCCTCTTCCCAAGTTGATCACGTAATATCTCACGATTCTAAACTTCTTGAATTAATCAAGCGTTCTTCCTCTGTTTTCAAGAGTGACCAAGTTATAATTCTTCTCTACAAGCAGCTTATACTTCCCATTTTTGATTATTGTGATATCATCTGGTCTTTCTCACAGACTTGAGAGAATTCAAATTAAATTCATTAAATTCTTATGCTATCGAAATCACATTGCCTTTCACCGTCGAAATTATGGAACTCTTTGTGGTCGCTTCAGAATTATTCCTCTTCGCTCACTCCATGGGTCTCTTTTTGTCTACAATATCATAAACTCTGTTATCGATTCTCCATCTCATCTTGAACAAATACCTTTCCCTATACCCCGTTTGAATTCTCGTTATAAAATTAATTTCTCACTGCCTGTTCCTCGTACTCATCACTTACTTGGTAGTCCTCTGTTTCGTTTCCTTCAGGTATTGACTAGATCGTAGGTATAGCTTAACTTAATACTTCAGGTATTGAATAATTACAATATTGATTTTACTCTTAATCCACCTATCTATAAGAATTTGCTCCTTACTCTGTTTTCTTAATGTAAATTTTTGTATATACAGTATTTTAATTCTAGTTTTGTATTGATTATATACAAAATATTTTGTATATATTTTAATTCTACTTTTGTATTTTCTGTAACTCCTAGAGTTCTCACCTTTATTTAGGGTCTGTGTGCCCTGTGTGTGAGAAACGTGTATATATAAATAAATAGATAAGCTTAAATTTCATAAGGTGGAGATTATGACACATTTAAAGCTTTTGAACGAAGGCTCGTCATAGATATCCCACGTTAGTCTTATAGGGGAATCTACAGCTGGTGACATTACACAACAGCAAAAGCGTTTCCTGAATTTCTGCGCAATGTGATTCAAGATGGTGAATTCAAAGATTAACAGTTGTATAACTGTTACGAAACAGTGCTGTACTATAAACGTCTCCCCGACAAGATACTAGATATTAAAAAGACACTCAACAAATCGTACATGAAAACTAACAAAGAGAGAATTACTGCGTTACTGTGCGCAAACAAGACTGGAAATCACAAGTTAAAGCCATTATGCAGCGTTAAAAGTTGAAGAACCCAGTGTTTTAAGCACGTCAACATGAAATATCTATCTGTGATTTATAAAAATAGCTCCAACGCTTTGATGACGAGTGGTATTTTTGCTTCATGGTTTGAAAGTGAGTTTACGCCAACGGTGGGACGCCACTTGCTTTCCAAAAAAACAAGAAAATGCTCTGTTACCGTTGGATCACTGCCCGGCTGATGTCCTGATGTCATTGCTGATGTCCTGAAATCGAAAGATGGCAAGAACAAAGTCGTACCAAGAAACACAACTGCACTAATTCATCCCAGGGATCAGGACATTATTCCTTCAAAGCCTGCGTACGCAGGTAAGCTATGCTGGTATTGTGAATTCAGAAATTCAAGTTCTAGAATTTCTGAAAACATTAACACTGAAAGATGTTGCATACAATATTGGACTAGCCTGCGAGAAAGTAAGCACAGCAGCAATTGAAAACTGCTGGAAAAAACGTATTGTAAAAGACGAAAACCTTGAATCAGCAAAGTACATTACAGTCAAAGGCTGCTCATAATGTACTTGGTTGCACTGTATGTGGAAAATTCAGAAGATAAAAACAAAAGTAACAACCATCTGTTTCACCAACGAATAAATAAAATACATTGAAACAATGCGCTACTTTTCCATTTCTCCTTAACACAGACTAAACAAAGTACACGATTAACCGTGTCCAAACTGTTATATTATATTACACTCTGCTACATTTAAACTGCAATACCCAGAAGGAATGATCGTAAGTGTATGCAAAACAGCAGGCGCCAAGATATACAAATGATTAAAATACGGAAGCTTCGGTTGGTAGAAATCATGGAGTTCAAAGCATGACGTGTGTGGCACAGGTAAAACGTTTCTGTCTCGCAGGAACAAACTTCAGAGTGAAATGAGGTTGTAGAGAATGGCAAAACGTTACATTCGACACCGATATCAGCGACTTCGACAGAAGGGCGGATTATCAACCTTCGACAGGTTGAATAGTGGCTTCGTCGTGTAGGGGAAAGTCTGGGCCGTGACAATACCACAATGTACAGACGTTGGCAAGAGTTTCTGGGGAAGGTACGACTACTCGCTGAATGGACAGCGGAGCACGACGGACTACAGAACGGACGGATCATCTTATCTGTCAACAGGTTTATGTCGCACCTACAGCCAAGCGGGCTATTATGCAACGAGCTGTGACATCAGCTGGCTGTCATCCCATAATCCGTCGAACCACTGCACTCCGATTGGCAGAAGGGAGCCGCCATGCTACTGGCCATTGCGTCGATTACCAGTGCCCGTTGCTAATCATCAACAGCGTCTGGAATGGTGCAAAGCACGGGCCACCTGGGTTACAGAATGGTGTCATTGGTCTTCAGCGATGAATCCCGCTTCTGCTTGGAGCCCGATGATTGCCGCATATACGTGTGGCGATGAAATGGTGAACATAATGATCCTAATGCCATACTGAAAGCCCTGCTGGTTTTATGGTGTGGGGAGCGATCAATTTTGTTAGTTGATCGTCGTTGGTTTTCGTCAACGGCAATCTCACTGCTCGCCAAGATTCTAAATCCAGTCGCTCTCCCCTTTCTTAGTGGGGTTGCTAACGCCATTTTTTAACAGGACAACATGCGAAACACACCGCAGGGAGGTCCTCTGAGTGTCTTCGTGATGTGAAGGTACTGTCTTGTCCAGCCAGGGTCGGATTACTTCCCCATCGAGCACAATGACTGGACGCCATCTACAGAGCCACCCACAGCCAACACGAATGTTTTGCGGGGGACCAAGTGCGAGTGGCTTTGTAGGAAATACCGCAGTGGCCTATTCGACATCTACACGACTCAAAGCCGAGAAGTTTAGTTCAGTGTATCGGCAAGCGTGATGGATTTACATCATATTGATCTGTCCATTGTAAATATCTGAACTGAATAAATGGTATGATTCATGCAGTAGAACAACACTATTCATGTCACTGTTGGTATTTTTGTTTTGTATTATTTAAAGCCCGTTTTACAGAATCATATTTTGTCTGTATATTTATACTACGAGAGTCCCACAAGACTCCTGCCTGGTTCCTACTAAGCCAGATGCTTTCGTTAATTCAATCCCCAGATGCCGATCGCATAAATTTGTGAAAGATAAAAACTACAGGGCAACAAACGGGCCTGTAGGCCGTTTAGTGTTCAGTTGAAAAGCCATGTTATATCAACTGAACTGACTCACTAACAATTCTGGTAAGTCGTAATGCAATATGTGTACTGCCAGCATTTCAATCACAGTTCGTTCACTTATGAAATATCTCTGCTGTTTAATATCAACCTAAAATTGTAAAACTCCTGGCCCCTAACTACGAAGAGTATTTGAAAAAAGCAACCACTGTGCAATAAAGATTTATTTATTTGGAAATAAATCATGCTTTACCCTTTTACACGGTTGTTTTCTAATTTATCATTATTATTTCATATCTCGCATATACACTTTTAAGACATGTTTATAGGAACCTTTTTTTTTTTATTTTTAGTTGTAGAATATGTTCCTACAAATGTAGGAACATATTCGACAACTACATTTACAAACAATTTTGAAACACCCTATATAATTACTGTTATGTACAGTGAGAATTATCGTTACTGGGGAATTTTCCTGTTATATATTATTTCATTATTAAAATAAATGCAAATTATAATCTATGTTCCAATTGTAATACAGAATAATCAGCATGCTTCGCTTCAGGTCTTCTGTGATAAAAAAAATAATAATAAATAAATAAAAATAATAATAATTCGTCATTTCGACTCATTTAGAGAGGTTTGAGTTCGAATCCCGTCAGAGAATGAAGGAATTCACGGGTTTTTCAATCGGGGATGTAGTTAGTCGATCACGGACAAGGACAGTTGAAGTTTCCCCAATGAGTTCTTGCCCACACATGCAAATCGGCCAATGAACACATACTTTTACAAATATAATAAATACACGACAAAAGTTTATCAACTGGAGAATGGATTGGCGGTTATCAGAGGATCCGGTAAATGTTTTGAGATGTCTCTCTACAGGTATCCCTCGCGAGAGACCAGCAACCCCTGCGTTCGACAAAACCGCGAGAGCCAAATACTTAAAATAATGAAAAGACTGGTTTACGTTTTAGGCTAGTTAGAAAATACAGAAACACTTTTTAAGCTATAGAATAATAAAAATATACATACATATTATTTATTTTTTATTTTTTTTTATGAGAACCCCAAACACGAGAGTTATTAGAACCTATAGTACTTAGTACCGTGCTTGGGTTAACATTAATGCAAATTATGCATATAAAAGTTGAAAGATCTAAGTGTATAACTTACCATCAATCCAGAAAATAACATATATGACGCTCGACAAGCTGGGAGAAGATAAGTATTATAGTCATGATAGGTATGATTTGCATGATAGTTATTGACAGAAGAGCTAGATACAGAGAAGAATTTGACTTCAACAATTGTGTGACTGAAAGCTGCTGATTTTTCCTTTCAGAATCCTTTACAGAGTTCCAGTAATACAGCCGCTTCAGGTTTTCAACTGCATCATCATTCAAATCAGCCAGTGAACTGCACAAAACACACGATAAATCACCATGCGAACAAGAGCAATATGACCAAAACATTCCATTCGCCAAAAATCTCCAAAACAAGAACATCTGTAATAAATGTCTACTGTATACAGGCAGTTCTCGCTTCACGAGTCCCCCCCCCCCCTACAAGTATCAACAAAATCGAAAATATGAACATTAATTGCAAAAAATGAATGTTAAACATTCATAAATGCCGCATTTCAAACCACGTGCGTAGCTGTACAATACAGTGTACCCCGCTTTACGACATTAATCAGTTCCAGAGAGACCATCGTATCGTGAAAATATCGTAATGTGAACTCATTGTTTTTTGGTAATTCGTTTCAAGATCTCTGAAGTTGAAAATTTCGCTGTATAACTAAGCTATTTATCTCTCTAAAATGTCATATTTTTAAGGTCACGCTTGTGACCTTAAAGCCATATAAAAGGTCGTGAGTGTGGTTTGTAAATTGTATTAGTTACCAATTCAAATCATTAAACGCACTACACTTTCATCGTTATCATGTTCCGTTATAAGAATCAATTTTAAAGGCCTTGGTGATATTTTTCTAAAGCACATTTCTGGAGGTCACGACCATAAAACAATAAAAACAATTTGCACTGTCCGGAAAGGTTTATTGAGCTTTTCAGTTAGTGCATCTAATTCCGCAGTAGCCTAGTGGTCAGGCGCGAGGGTGCATAAGTACACGTGCCTTGAGTGACTGGGGTTCAAGCCCGTGACTGCTGAATACGGTGCTGTTTCTTGTATTCTGTCTATCTTGTTAACTCCTCTGACTGTTTGGTCGTCCCGGAGTATAAACAGAAAATGTATGTATAAACGGGTAGTAAACTCGATCTTCTTGCATTTGTGATAATATCAATAGCTGGAATACTGTCGTTTTTTTTTTACGTTATTATCGTGAAAACCCCTTTACTGAAATCTTCAACCGTATAAAAAACAAATAAATTTTCAGAATCTTCTCTTCATTCATTTTTTTTTTAAAGATTCGTAAACTTCTTACTCCACGCGAATCGTGTTAGTTGCAATTTATGTGTGCCGTTAAAAAATGCTTATGCATATGCAATCGAGAAATTTATAATTAAAAGAGATTATCTTGGAAACAAACGCCTCTTGAAGCATTTCTGAAGAAGACTCCTCCTTGTGCAACAAACGATGGCCGAGCCAATAATGAGTGATCAACGCGTGTGCATTTAGTCGATGATGATGTAGAATAAACATTCTTTAACATTTGTAAGTCATAAATAATTTCTCTATTATTATAATTTGCTTGATTTTGCAGGCTAAGTTTTCTTATTATAATTTGCTTGATTTTGCAGGCTAAGTTTTCATTTCTTTCGATAAATCAATCATTGTTTAAACATAAACTAATTAGCTAACTAATTTCACTGTGGATAACGTAACCCCTATTTTTAACGTAATGTCTATGGGAAATAAATTCCCGCTTTACGAGCGCGCGCTAGGAACGAATTAACTCATTCGAGAACTAAGTCGAGAATTACCTGTATATTGAACAAGTTTTGCTGCCGGAAAATTTTCCGGTGGCCAATCTATCCCTGCAGAACACCATAAGAATTGACGCACTACGGCTTGGGGATCCGATGCGCCAAACATTCCCAAGATATAGCCTCTCTTCAAAGAGAGAGCTGACTGAAGAACTTCTGAGCTTCTAAGAACTGGAAGCATCAGTTCTTAAGAGCGGCAAAATGATCACTGAGGCCCTTCCATATTTTTGGAACTTTTTTTTTTTTTTTCCCAGGCGCTTAATAGTCTGGACACGGCCCTGATACAAGTGTAACTCCCAACAATATAGAGCCGGGTGACCACACGCATTTGAGTTTACCGTAGTTCAAGCCTGCATGACGGCTAAATAAGGTGCTGTTCTTGTATTTTATTTATTTATCTTGTAAACTCCACCGGCCCTATGTGGCCGTCCCAGAGTAGAAACAGAAAACTAGTCCATTTATTTACTATTATTAATGAATCATGCAATAAAGCAGAGACTCAGATTCCTTCTGAGGTGTACACGTGATTACTGAATAGCTAATTTATCAACCGATGAATTGCTGGTTGTGGAGCTTTTTGAGCTCAAAAGATTTCAAGACAGGATAAACAGCAATATTATGGAGACAGGAAGTTTTGAAATTACTGCGGGTTATGCAATTAGCATGGATATATAGTTTGTTGTAATTAAAACAGTTATGTTAATTACGATTTTGAGCTTTAAAAATTCTCGCTGAAATGCTATATCACCAGATAAATTAATTACTAGCCTTAATCAACAAAGCAGGCACAGGAAGCATAAAGGTTGCGAAAATCTTAGGTGGCTGCAGCAGTGTTTACGGGAGTTGATCGTATCAGCACTGCCTAGGCCACGTGATAAGAAAACCGATAGGAGCAGCATTTCGGTATCTGTCGTTTTCAGCCAACTTCACATTACAATTTCTCTCTTATCTCTGCCACTGCGCTCCCATGCACGCACATATGCCTCGCATATACCCCCACCACACAGCAGCAACTTCGTAATTAGCCCTATGACCTTCGCTTGCTATTGTTGTGGTAGCGGCCACAACAGGCACGCGCAGTCTCTCTCAATTGCTTCGATCAGAGTGAAAGAGACTGAAAAACATTTGTTTGTTATATAATTTCAATGAAAGGGGCGAAATATTTTTCACGTGGGCGACACACACTCTTCAAATAAATCGCTAAAGAATAATCAAATGTGGATTTTTGTAGTGGTTTTTTTTATCCCCCTAGTAGATGCTCATTTAAAAGTTCGTGCATTTTGGAACCCTGAATCTGAGAAAACAATAAGTTACTGCTGCATTCCTTAAAAAAAAGAAAAAAATAATAATAATCCTATTAAGAGAATATAAAAAGTAATGTTCACATCCTTTCTAGATATCAAAAGGTACTCCCTCAATCAGAACCGTGTAATGGTATCCGGGGTCCGAGTATCGAGCACACCCCCTCTTGCGGCCCTGTCTTTGATATCTAAGGCGGCACCTCCTCTCATCATCGAATATTATGCCATGGGGACATCACCTCTCCTAACAACCTTACTCCTAGTTAACTCTGGTCGCACATTCTCGACGTCCCAGAGATTTCAAAAAGTCCCAACTTCGCGAAAGTTGTTTGCTAAGGGCCAGTATTGTCCTCAAGCAACAAATTGGAAAATATTAGCATCTGGAATACTAATGCTTTCGATCCTATTACAACCCCCGTTCTCCTCCCTATCGACAGGGGTATGCTGGAGGGGAATCTCGGGGGGGGGGGGCCTTGCGCGACCTCCTTGTTAAAAAATCAATTTCATAAAATTTAACAGACCAAAGATGACCCTTAGCTGAAATTCTTCTCAAACAAGTCCCTTGTTAACAAATTGGAAACATACCTCTAACCATCGATATATAGTCAGAGTTTCATATATCGATATATGAAATTATGTCTCGGGATACTCTGAGAAGGAAAATTAGAATACTGAAAAAAAAAAATAATAAAAATAATAAATAATAATAATAATTACATAAAAACTCTTTTGACAGCGACCGTCTATAGCATAAACAGATTTTATTATTATTACTGATACTTTCCTCAATTATCACAGAAATTTGCAAAGTAATAACCATTAACTTCACTAGGATCTCCTGAGACAAAGCAATACACACACATCAGCTTACAGGGGATACAAACTACTGAGTAGCAATTCTTTTATCTCAGCATTTATCGCAGAAAATAAAATACAATGTGTTGGAAAATTAATTACCAAAAATAAAATTATTGAAATATTTACACTGGATAGAATATTTCTTGCCTACATTTTATATAATTTATATCCACATTTTGTAGGGAATGTCGCATTTTACAGACAATATAGTGTCCATTGTCCGAGTTTTCGCAAACTTATAAAAGACTACTTCAAGGTACTGAGCAACCTGAAGCATCCGATTGGTAGAAAACATTAAAGAACAGTCCAGTAGAGGTCCCAGGTAGGGGCAAAAGGGGCTATAGTGCCTCCTTATGATCAAAATAACGTGGATTTTTTTACTGCTACATGATTAAAGCTTAATGATTCCCTTACCACTGCTATAACTTCACCCCATTAGAAAATCCTGAGACCGCCTCTGGAAAACGTCTGTTTATTAGAGAGAACAAAGATGTCAGACAATCTTTAATTATGTAGAAGAAAAAAAAAAAAAAAAAAAACTATACCTTAATTTCAGTTAAAAAAAAAAAAAAAAAAGTAAACTTAACATCACACAAAATGTTCTAGCGTCAATTCGAACACTGTACCAAAGCAAATAATTACCAGTAGATTCAAAGCCACCTCTAAAAAGGTGTAACGCTTATTACGTGGCAAAGCCTACTGATCCTCATTTCTCCTGAGAACTGAGTAACGCTAGTCAAACGAATCTGTCTGTATACACAAATTCATGCGGCTAGTGCAGAACTGGAGTCAGACATGATAATGCCATAAGCCAAAGCTCTGGTAACCCCAAAACATATTATATTTTCATCCCCGTAAAACAAAAGAGAGAGACTCCTCAGACAGCGAGGCTCCAAATCCATGGCTTATTTGACTAATGCCAACATCCAGCACTGGTGATGGTTAGTTGCTTTACATGGAGTTTTGTTTCAGATGCCTCCACAACTAATTAACCTTGAGATTTAGTGCTTCTAGATAACAGTGAAACTGTAGCTTAGGATCAAATGTAACATCAAAATTAGTGCTCATTACAGCAGCGAAACTAAAAATTTTGCTCCCTCCGTGAAATTCATGAACTGATCCCCCCCCTCAGCTATGCCAAACCAAACATCAAGGGGGGCTCGGAGGTATGATAGTTTCACCACTATCATGCAACAGGAATTAGTGTCATGACAGATCGGCTTTATATGAATAGGTGTTCTTTTGAGAGAATACAATAACAGAGCAGATTTGTTAGTGCTTATATGAGCTCAAGTAGGGGTAAATGGCGTGCCAATTCAATGCTTCATTGATTTGCGCTTCGGTTAAAAGAGCATCATCATTTTGCTTTATTTTTAATCAATTTGAAATCATCTGCATAGCACAACAGATTATTTTTATTTTGAGCGAATGAGAAAATGACTGCTGTAAGAATAAATAATTAGTTTTGAATTCATAATAAGAAACATTCATTTCTGAAGATGGTCGGATGTTCAGAGAATTTTTTGGAGCATCGACCATTATGTTCTAGTTCACACAGTAAATCAGTTCATGTGGTTTATATGTATTATGTCTGTACAAAAAAAAAAAAAAAAAAAAAAACACATGTGAATTCATGGCCCAATATGCATGTGGTGCAGGAAAAACCTGAAACAACTAAGAAGGGGAAGCTTGCCGACTTGACTGACACCAGCTAACTACTACTCCTATAGGAGAGGCCTTAAAGAATTTATATAATTACTAATGGGCATTAGGTGGAAGTTGAATAAGTTTATAAGTTAGAGAAACAGCTATGATTCTTTAATTTAACTTCTATTCTTTCTAAAATTTCTTTAACTTCTAAAACAACTAAATTTAATTACTTAAATTTCTGGCAAAGTTTCAAATCCCTCTACCCAGTACATTCAATTAGTAAACAAACACACGCAGCAACAAGAAAAATTAAGAGCCAACTAAAAATTTTTAGCTTCTTTGGCTCAATGCAGGAGTGATTGAACTGACCGTGATTAGAACCCACATGACCGCTAAATATGGATAATGCTTATATTCTTGTCAAAATTACTAGTTATAAACTACGACCTATGTGGGCTTGCTGGAGTATAAAGTGGAACAGAAACACAACCCAAAACAGTGCATTCAATCGGTAGAGCTCTAATTTTGCTAGGATATTCAATGAACTAAATTTATTTATCGAAGTTAGTGTTTCTTAAATTTCTTAAATTAAAACTATGTACTGTCGGTCAAGGTTGAGTCTGGGAAAACACGTTAATTCCCTACAGAAAAATCGAACTTGGAGCTCGACAAAAGTTGAACGTCTAATTCTATACCGAGTACCGCTCTCCCGAGTTCGGCCCTAAGACTGGACTTTCAGAGCAGAATTCTCCGGTTCCACAGGAGAATACTCAGGCATCAACTGTAGGAGAAACCGGAAACATTCTATAACAAAGACAGATGAAACAAAACAAGAGTATGTCTACCAGGTGCAGACATACTGAATGTCTTCACCTGGTAGACTACCAGACTAAACAGCTATTACTTAAACCAGTTATACTGTATTTTTAAGGGTACACAGTGATCTTGTATTAGTACAGTATTAGCCACGTAGTGCAAGGAAGCCACGGGCCTTTGCGTGCAGCACTGGACAAAAAATAAAAATAAATAAATAAAAATTAAATTTTTCCGAGAATAAAAGGAGAAAAAAAAATGCAACTTTCACCCGAGAAACGCATAACTCAGCCACGGTGTGAAACGCTCCAACAAAAATTCCTGCCATCTCGACAGGATATGAACCTATGATTTTTCCACAGTGGAAGAGTGCATAAATTAAAATTTTTGTCGAAATAAAACACGACAAAATTTCATTTTTGTCGAAATAAATAAAACATTAATTACAATTGCAAGTGTATATAAAATAGGTAAAAACCTTTAACGACAGCCGTGAAAATGTGGCAAAAGAACTTCTTGACCAAGAACGTCTCTCTGAATTCCGAGACTGTAGATAGACAGTATGGAGCATAAGATGAAACAAAATAAATTTTCTATTTATACTTCGAAAAGGCCACATAGGATCAGAGGAGTTTAAAAGATAGAGAGAATGCAAGATCGCCATATTTAGCAGTCAATGATAACTCAAACGCACGTACTACTGTACCTTCGAGTTTCATCTCTCGGATACGGCGGCTCCTGGTGGAGGCCGTAGTAGCTGAGTTAAAGTTTGTCAAACTATGTACTTTAGAAACCTATACGTCTTTTGCCAGAACAAAAGCCGTACAATTTTGGTTCACATAACAAACCAGAATTTCCTCAGTACAGGCATTCGGATGTTCGCAAAAAGATGGTAGAAGAGTTGAGATAAAATGGAAGACTTATCTTCTCGAGACGTAACAACGTTTGTATTATTGCTGATACCTGGTGCCAATAAAATTTTATAAAAACATTATGATTCATATTTGAACACCCTAGTATATAATAACACAAGTATTCTTGAAAATAACACGCGACGGTAGATATACTTTAAAGTAATCGTAAAAGATCTGTGAACTTTTTACCGGTCTTCAGTAATATTAAATAACCTTTAAATTTTATTTAAAATCGCTTTTGAAGAAACGTCGCAAAAATCATTTAACTTGTCTTTCACTCTGTGTGCATAACTTGTTAATTTTATTAAAAAAAAAAAATCCACATTATTTTGTTCATAAGGGAGGCTACACCCCTTTAGTCTTTACCTTGGACAGCTCCTGGACACGGGACATTTGAAAAAAAATAATAAAATAAAAAATCTGTTCACCTATATTAAATAAAAGAAATAAATTTTCCGTTTATACTCCAGGACGACCACTCGGTCAAGAAACAGTACCGTATTTAGCAGTCACCGGCTTGAACTCCGGACGCTCAAAGCACGTGTATTACCGTACATCTGTTTGTCTCGTGTTTTAATTTAAAAATCATAATTCTCCTAGGTAGCTAGAAGAATTAAGATTTTAACATGTCTATTGTCCAATCGATTCTTATAAACACAAGAAATAATCTGTCTTAAATAATGATGAAGTCCCAACAGTTACGTTTCGTATGTACAGGGAGTTTCACTTTTTCGTTTCTTTTTAGGTTATTTGTCGTATGGACATTTTACAGTATTTTTATTTATTTATTATTATTTTTTTTAATACTATTTGGGCCGAAATTTTTGAATTTAATTTTTAAATCGGAATAGTTATTATAGTTTAGATTTTACGATTTCTAACTTAAATTTTTGCCTAATCAGTTTTTTTCTCAATGGGAAAATTGTTCCCCGTCTGTTTAAGTCTAAAAACATCGTGGTATACTTCTGAAACGAGTAGCTGTTTTGGCTAAATTTTAATTTAGAAATCGTAAAATCTAAACAATACACAGTTCAATTTTAACAAGCTAAAAGGAAAAAAAAGAAAAAAATCGGCCCATATACGATACAAATAAAAATAAAATAAAAAAAATCCAGAAGACAAATAGCTAAAAACAAGCGAGTAACGCACTGTATACATAAAATATTGCAACTAATATTAAGACGGTGGCGTTGTTGGAGTTCCGTACATTTATCAATGTCATTTTGTGAAAGATTTGGTTTTGTAATTTTTCCCCCATTGAGACAACCCTTATTACCAAGTTAACGTAATATTCCTTTCATTATTTTACTTAAAAATACGTTTATTCATTCAGTGTCAGTATTAAACAAACAGCTAAACAAGTTACTTTTCTTTCGTTAAATATCCCAACTCCTCGCTGCAAAAAAAAAAAAAAAAAAAAAACTACCCAAAAACCTCGGGAGAGAAGGAAGGCCAAATTAATAAAGAAAGAAAAAAAAAAAAAAAAACACTAAAAACCGAATACTACAAATGCCACAGTTCGCGTCTAAGCCTAATGATGGTGTTCCACGTGACAGTCCATCACATGCCGGCACGCGAAGTTATGTAAACATTCAAATAGTCCAACCTATGATTTGACGGCGTGCGTGGAACGTCAGGTTTAGTCACATTTTGCTACTGAATAGCGGTTTACTTTTTGACGCGGTATGATTGTCAGACGTGGCGCTACCTTGCCATTGATATCACGCTACTCGTGTAGAGGTCAGCAACTCACAAACACGACACGATCGAGCTTTGATATTGTCGACTTCGAAGCCCCGTAGGTATAAATGCTACTGGTGCTTTCTTCGTTGTCGAAATATATTTTAATATGAATCGAGATATTTTTACCGTGGTTCAGTGACTGGTCTCGAAGCACTGCAAGTGTGGACTATTTCTTCTTCTTCTACGTTCAGCTTCTTATCTGTTCGAAAGTGTGCGCGTGTCACATCGTGGTGCTTTAGCTGGCGAACAGTTCATTCACCAAGCTGCGCAGCATGATAGCATGTTATAACAATCATAACTATAGTTTTATTTATTATTATTTTTTTATACTAGTAACAAGATTGTCCAAAAAATGTTTAATCCTTAACTTTTTTTTTTTTTTTTTAATTATAAGGAAGGATGGGTCATTATAGATAAATTATATTTATCAAACTGATATGTTGTCAGTGTCACTTAACACATTTCACATAATTACAGACATTGCTAATAACACGCTATGTTTTTACCTCCACTAATATACAGCATTATAATTTGAAGTCAATTTTTATGCGTACGACTTCGAAAATAATTCTTAAAATTTTACATATACAGGTTTTTGTGTTTACCAATAATACATTATCTTAGTAAAATTTAAAGAAGTAGATATGACACTAACCTGTTCTATTATCTCCAAATAATAATGCTTGCATGTGCTCATTGGCAGTAATGTGGGGGATGGTTAACATGTTTAATCTTGTCTGTCTGCCTTCCACTCTTTCAGTAAGAAAGATGGTTGTAATGTGAGTACGTGTACAGTTTATCTATTGCATATTATTTGTTTCTTCGGTGTTTTGCTTTGTATTCTTAAAATGTTTAAATCAGTAGCAGAGGAAATGTCTGAATCACCCTAACGATATCTGCTGAGGGTGTATAAAGGGTTAACAACAAACTGAGAAGGAGAAATAAAATCTGCAGTATTACTAAAACGTGCAGATTCTCTGTACTTTGGTTGAAAAACTGGTGACCAGGACAAAACTTGGGCTCCACATATGTGCAATATTTCCTGAACCACAAATCTTAAAATGTGGCTAAATGGGAAAGGTAAAAGCATGCTTTTTTACTGTTCCTGTGGCAAGAACCGCGAAAACCATATTGATGATTGCTATATCTGCATGACAAAAACATCAGGATGTCCAGAAAAAGCAAACACAGCATCAAATACCCTAACATATCTGCAACAAATCCTGTTCCATATAATGAAGATCTACCGATACCAGATCCCCAAAAATTAATCGATGAGATAATTTATCGCAAGAGATTTAAACCCACTGAGATTTACTCTGGGTTTTTTAACATTGCCAACGGACAAACACCTGACTGTGAGTACATTCTATTTCACATTTAGTACACTCAATATGAAACTACCTAGATGGCCGCGTTGTTTAGCACGAAAATTCCTCTTAAGGAGAGATCGTCCTATCTACATATCACTAATAAATTAAGTTCTCCCTAACCACCTCGAAATACCAACGTGGATACCTACAGAGGGAACACATGAAGCCAGAATATAATTCTCGATTTATTTATTTTAAAAACAAGGTGTAATGTTTCGCAATGTTTAAACTCTTATCAGATTATGGAACGCTTGTTTTGCTCTCCTTTCTTCTCCTGCAAGGTCTACTGTATGTCTACTATGCAGCCTTGAGTTCAGAAAATTCTCATTTAGGACACTGCTCTCTCATGTACCAGTGTTACCGCTGTTTTAGTGACGTCATAAGAAAGAAGGCTGCATACTAGATAGGTATGTATTACTGTTAAGCGGCTATATAATTATTTTCCTCAGCGTCAATCACACATCAACGTCTAAACTGACATAAATCGTTTTTATTTTATTTTTTTTAATAAAACGAGTCAAGTTAAAATCGCATACCTGAACAGAAATGTATATTATTTTGTAAATAAGAGTTTTGTAATACGATGAGAGCACAAAAATGAGGGAGTGTATAACAGACCACATAACCGTAAATATGCAGACAATGACTAGGTGAGCAGATAAGAATATCTTCTCATGGGTAGAAGCGTAGCTACTACCGTGGTTCAAGAAACGTAAGGGTCCACGAAGATGGGAACACACGGATCTTACTTGATAAATACTGTAAAAAGAAAACTATATCAAATAATAATAATAGAAAATCACCATATGTTTTTCCTTACGTTTTCAGTAACGGTGTCTAGTACTGAATGGGGGGGGGGGGTGTAAATTGTTGTTTTAGTAGTAGGGTTTTAGGAGCATCAGCGACTAAGGCCATATTGCTCCGTGTGTTCTGTGGTTGATTTTCTGTCTGATAGACGAAAAACCAGAGTTTCCGGGAGAAAAAAACCATGCTACCCTCGCCTGAGAACCACTAACTCAGCCACGTTGTGAAAAAAGGCCCATAAAAATTTCCCTCGTCATCGCCGGGACTCGGACTCACGTCTTTTCACCCGGTGTGGGGAGGGCGACGATTCTTACAACTGTGCTACTCACGAGGACGGTTGTAAATTTAAAAAAAAAAAATAAAATGCTGCAAATGAAATTTTGCTGAACACACACACACGCACGCACAAAAAAAAGCTGCCAAAATGAACCATAAAGAACTAATTCGTGATTTGAAAACAAAGTCAAGGAAGGTTCGTTTATAAAACTGCTTAATTTTCATGTACCAACTTTTAAGGTTTTTTTTTTTTTTTTTTACGATTTAGATTTGTTGATTATTATTTATAATATAGGTTATTTATAATGAATATTTTGTATTACTTTTTGTAATAATTTTTCATATATCATAAAATAATATATTTACAGGTAAGAAGACATTGGTGTTTCATGTTAATAACAAAAAGGGGAAGCCCATTGGTGATCTTCGCATAGGGGCCGAAAAATTATACCTATGCCACTGGTTATGGGGAACTTATATGTTATACTAAACTTCACGGTGGGCGAGTCACTCAATCATTAGCAATATGCACGTTATTAGGAAACAATATCGTGTTTGCACCATACGAAATAAAGCAGGTGAACAGATGAGTAGGGATTCTGTATGCATGCAATTCAGTGCGAGGACAGAGGAAAAAAAAGTTTACAGTGATAAACTTCTCAGAGGAGCCGGCATGAGCATCTCGGAAAGTCCAACCTTGCTGTTGTTTTCACATCGACAGTCCCAATAACCAAATAACATGTAGCGAAAGGAGGATGACAAAACTTGTGCAGTGTAATAGAATGTTACAGTGAGTCAAATTGGTTCAATGCAATACCCAGTACAATACTAGCAATGAAAGAGGCATTTAAGAATTTTACAATTTGTGTACTCAACACTACTCCCTGTTATACTTTTTGGCTCTCCTTGCAAACCTCCAATATCAGTCCTAACCATAACAGGAAGCCATCTGATTAAGATCGTCAAACAACTATCAATGAAAGCTGTAGTTGGCCGCGACCAGTTTCCTCTGTTTCTGATTAAAATCTGTAGTACATATATTATAGACCTCCTGGTCCACATTTTCAGTAAAA
This sequence comes from Mastigoproctus giganteus, assembly GCF_048544385.1. Taxonomy (NCBI): domain Eukaryota; kingdom Metazoa; phylum Arthropoda; class Arachnida; order Uropygi; family Thelyphonidae; genus Mastigoproctus; species Mastigoproctus giganteus. Next base: position 211,287,054 of record NC_143577.1, on the reverse strand, counting down.
TACTAGAAAGTGGAAAGATTCCAAAGATCTGGAACATGTACTCTGTCCGTCCAGTCCCTAAATGCTGAGATCGCAAGCGGCCACAAGATTTCAGAACTACTGCCATCAGCTGTGGGTTCATTAAGATATTTGAAAAAGCAATTCAGCCTTCCATTGCAGACCACTGTTTCAATCACAGGCTCCCGTACCTCCATACCACAATTAAGGGGAGATCTACTAATAGCAACCTCAGGATACCCCTCAACAACAGGACCCAGCTTGATGTTATTTTCTTTGATATAAAAGCGGCCTATGACAAAATCGACATAACAGCTCTGATCGCCATTCTCCAGCATTACTTCAACATAATTAAATCAATCCTGGAGCAGACATTTCATCATCTCACATCACATCTTATGGGCAACATGCATTACTAACAGGGGTATCCCACAAGGTAGAGAGTCCTATCATCAACTCTATTTTCCGCAGCGTTAGAGCCCTTCCTTGGCATCCCAAACTGACTCTGTCATACGCTGACGACCTGAAACTCTACATCACATCTTCTGACCGAATTCAGTTTCTTAGCACTACTCTGCAGGCAAATAAAAAGATCCATCAACTTGAACAATTTCTGACCTCAATAGGTTTACAGATAAACCAAGCAAAGACAGCTCAAATGGCTTTCACCTGGAAGAAGTCACGCAATGACATCAATGGATCATCCATTCAAAAGGTTGAAACGTACAGGGATCGGGTATTAGTATGGGGCAAGGGTCTGACCTTCCAGGCTCACCTCCGGAACATGAAAACAAACATGTATTCTGCTATGTGGGCGATCCACCAGGAACTAACTGGGATACACAAGGCTGAATTGGCAAAAAAAAATACTACCTCCGATGTCTCTATCCCATTCCTCTTTATGCAGCAACTATTTGGTCCCCTGCCCCTACAACACTTGTCAACAAGTTCCTCAACCTGGAATAATGGCTCCAGAAATGGCTCAACTGGCGCACTGGAAACCAATACACTATTTCTAGGGCACAACTCTACATCAATCTCGAAGTCACCCAATGGAAACAAGTTGTGACAGCTAACCTTCTTGCATCTGGCAGATTAATCACAGGACAACTCGACGCCCCTGACATCACTGAGTTGATAAAAACTCTCCGAATTGCTGGAAGAAATCAAGTGGACCCAAGGCTCCCACTTAGAATCAGTTTCAACAACCTCAAAGGCCTGACACACATGTTTCCTGGAAACACGGTAGATCTGATTAACAATCTATCCATCAGTCTTGATAAATTCTGCCAGCACAAACGCCAGAAGCTAATGTACACCTACACAAATCTACTGTTATGACTTACAGGAGCACCACCTGAAGGAAAATATGGACTGCTTCAACCAAAGATATGCTTTATATTTTTGTACATACATGTATATTTCATGTTATTGTTCAGCATATTTAGATAAAATAATATCTTTCTTAATTTGAGAGACTTCGGTATTCCACAATTTTCAAGTATGTAAATAAAAAACTGTCTTTCAGGTTAAGCATACATGTGTTCCATGTACCCCAGGACACATGACCCTGCCTTTGAATGTAAATATCACTCCTCTAGTTTACTGCTGTCCAGGAGGTGGCTCTTGAGCAGAGCAATAAACAGATAATAATACACCCCGACGACCGAAATGGCTTTCACTCCTGTTTGGGGGGGGAAAGCATGTACGGTTACAGTAGGCTGTGGAAAACCAAAACTAGACAGTCGAGGAGGAAAGATAAAATGTTTTGTAGTCTGACGAATCCCAGTTTTTGTTGTTTCATGTTGATAGGTGCTTGGAGAGTGGAGGGTGTTTTCATGGTGCGCACCCGAGCCCGTTCATATCGGTGTAGCAATATTCAGATGGCACATGTTATCTAGAAATTACTTCCAGCTAAAACTGTTTCTAAATTGTTCCCCCTCATCGCTGTAGTATAAAGATCTACGAATGGTTCTTCCAACATGACAACGAGCGAAGTCGCAAGTGCAGAATTGTAGAGAACTGGTTCCGGGACCATGACAGTGACTTCAGCCTGCTGTTGTGGCCTCCTGAGCTATCAGATAAACCAATTGAGCACCAGTGGGATGAGATGGAACGAGGTCTTCGAAGTAAAGATCGCTCCCCCTTGTCAATTCCTACTACGATAGAGATGTGGGAAGAAACTGTATTCCAGTATTTCTGTGGCACGCTTTGAACACAAAGTTGAATACATCCCACAAAGAATCCAGGCTGTTCTGGTGGCTAAAGGGATCTTACTCGCTATTAGGTAGGTGTACCTAATAAAGCGGTTACTCACTATACGTAGGTATCGATTGGATGACTGCTTTGCATAGCAAACATATTAGAAACGCCACATGGGGAAATATTCTTCACCACGTGTTAAATATGGATTCATCTGACAGAGATAATTTAAGTAAAGATACTTTGAGCAAGTAGTGATCATGTGAAATATCCATCCGTGCACTGCCAATCACTTATTACAGCTTGCTAAGACCAATTGCTCGTGGCTTTGGTGCTTAGCCCGGGTCAATAAAACATCCAAAAACCTAAAACAAACATGTGCAAGCCGTATAGAGCTCGCGGAATTATATATACCTAACTATCCTATCAAAAGTCATGGTCATCAGTGGTTAGCGGATGTCGTTAAAAACGTGCAGACTCCGAACGATGAAAACAGACAGGGCTAAGAGAATTTCATATGGAACTGTTATACATAGTATGTTATAACTTCCGCTGATGACTATGACTTTTGATAGGATAGTTCCGGTTAAAGGTTAAAATAAGGTTAAAGTTTGAAGAAACACTACTGTATTTAGTAATGGACAGTTCTTGGCGTGTAAATTAAAACAGCGGCTAAAGGTAAAAAAGTAATTTAAGCTAAGCTATACATAAGATCTAGTTATTACAATACAGCACATAAGGACTCCTTAAAAATCAAGAGACAAGTAATTTAAATAATACAAGAGAACAAACAGAGACAGCCCAGGAAGGGGTGCCATTTGAGAACAGGTGTGAAAGGGTGGCAGAGGGCAAGAACAATAGGGCCGTAAAATGAGATTATGAAGAGTCTCTTTTGATCTAAGCCACCGTTAGAAAGTAATTCAGTAGACTGAATATTGGCAAGTTGACTATATTTAGCAGAGAAAGTGTGAAAACGAAAATGAGTGTTTTGGAGGTTACTGGCAAACATGAAAGGGCCATACTGCTGTGTGAAAAAAATAAGAAAGTTCTAGAGAAGGGTTGGTTTGTTCGCTAGGGAGACAACTGGGGTGAGATGTTTAGCAAATAGGAAGGAATGAAAAAATTAAACAGTATGGGGATTGGTTGGGTCCTTGGGGGAGGCATTCCAAACTTGAGGGAAAGAGTAAAGTTCGGGGGGAGTAATTTGAGCAAGTGTCCATTCTGTATCTGACTTCTCTGTGGCCGAAAGGGTCGTGAGTTGTGGGTTGAAGTAGAAGTAGATTTTTTGGTGGTCAGAGTTCATATCTCGTGGTAGCAGGATGAAGAAGAAAAAGGGGAAGAAAAAAAAAAAAAAACGGGAGAGAAAGAAAGCCTGGTCCGGCATCTGAAGGCAGTGAAGGTGATAGTTAAGTTTAGGGTTAACGTGCAAGAAAGAAAGCCTGGTTCGGCATCGGAAGGCAGTGTGCCAAAGAAATGGAAGCAAGCCTGGTCCGGCATCGGAAGGTAGTGTGCCCAAAAAATGGAAGAGAGCCTGAAAGCAAGTAAATTGGGGGTAGCAGCCATTCCGGAACGTAAGGCTATTCTTTTTTTTTTTTTTTTTTTTTTTTTTTTCCCTTGAATCCTGAACACAAAGACTCATAACCTAGCTCTGCAAGGAATTGAGTGATAGTCCTTTAAAAAAAAAAAAAAAAAAAAAAGAACATTCCTGTTGTATTAGGCAAGTTAGTTGCTAAGGTTGAGGCAATTTGTTATGAATGCTAATGATCATGAAATAATGTAAGAGTGGTACAGGGGTAATAAAAAGAAAGTAATAGTATAAAGGAATGTGTAAAGAAATTATATTTATAGGGGTAGTATTGTAAGGATAAGTTAACCTATATTAATTTAGGCCGACCGGGCCTAAATTAATATAGGTTAATAAACCTAAATTAATAAACCCGCGACCTTTGGGTTGACTGCCTGGCAACCCAAAGGTCGCGGGTTCGAATCCCGCCTCGGGCTTGGATCAAAGTACTGCAAAAACCTTGGGAAGTACATTATGGCCACAGAAGCCGATGCGCCAACAGCTACCAAAAAAAAATATATATATACATTTGTATATATACATATATATATTAATTTAGGTCAGGTGCCAACACAAGATAACATATCAGCTGAGGTGTAAAGAGAAGGAAATTTTATTTATAGAGAAACCTCAAGAGTAAAGAGGGATGACTAAGATGATAACTAGAGAATAATTAAGGTAGAATGAATGATTTATAGTGAACATTACTGAGGTAAGAGGATACCATTTTTATACACTTCATGTGTTAAAAGGCTTGAAACAAATATACAAAAAGAGTAATAAGGGCTGAAATGAGGTTACTGATGTAAGTGATAAAAATTGGTAATGTAAGAGAATGATTGAGAATGAATGAACAATCATCGAGGATTCATATTTAGTAAGATACAACTGATGTTAATAATTCGTAAATTGAGAATAGTTGATGAGAGAGAGATAGTGCAATGTACTGTAGTATGGATCAAATATATAGAAATTGGTATGCTTGTATGTAATTATTATTTTTTTTTTATGTAAATACTGTATATAATGTTCATTAAAGGTTTGTAAATTTTTGTAAATAAATGTGTGTCGTTAATGTTCTGCTAACACCCGCCTTACACACCCTAGAATCCAGAATTTTCTGTGAATTGTAGTCAGATTTGTGTAATGTGGGGTGGGTTTGACTTCAGTAGGGTGGAAGTCAAAACGCAAAAAATTTGCATTAAAACAAAATAAACAAGAACAAGACAAGAATTGCAGTTAATAACTTTTTTAATAATCCTCCCCCCCCCACACACACAGTCCAGGTAAATACACCTTACCGTGGCTTTCATTTCACCTCGCTATTTGAAAAATGTTTCCAAAATACATAGCAAGCTGCATCCCAATAGCCTTCAACAGCACAACATCGATGGTATGGTAAAGCCATACCGAACGTAGACAGTCATCAATGGGAATCAGTCCTCTAGAGCGATAAACCACACTAATTGTTCTTCCTGTCTAGTGGATATTTAACTATGCAAGATGCCGGAAGAAAGCTTATTACGTGAGGTGTTGTCCCAAAGGTGAAGTTGGGAGGAAGAGGAGTCATGGGATGTTTTTCATGGTGGGGACTAGATTAACTGGTGAGAGCGCATGAAACCATGAATACACATTGATATTCAGTGTCCCTCATTATGTCAATTTTATGGAAATAGCGCAACACAACATTCCATGTAAATTAACAAAGCAAAGGCAACAAACGCATGATTGGAGGAGAATGACAGCAGATCATTGCGATGACTAGGAGAGAGAGGGAGTGCTGACCTCAATCCAATTAAACGTCTCTGGAATTTATTGGATGCAGAATTAGGGATGCCAAGATGACTCCCTTTTCGTTTAGTGGAGCTCATGAATTCTTAAGTAGGGATTTCTATAAATCAGAAAAGTTTTCCACAACTCAATAATCAGTCATTACAGTCAAAAGTACAACTCAATAAATCAGTCATTACAGTCAAAGGTGGGATAACACGCTATTAATTTCTTTGAAAATATTTGCTCATGACCACAAGTGTTGGATAACTTTTCGTAAGACAAAAATCCTCGTTCCATACACTGGATATGGGTATTATAAGTGGATTGGCAGTCTACTAACAAGTGATGGGAGATATATCAGGAAATTAAAAGTAGAACTGAAATGTGTAAGATTGCATTTTAGAAGAGAAAGAAGACATTTACATGGAGAATTAATACTGAATTAACGAAAGGGTCAATTAAATGTTTTGTATGGAGCATCCATGCTTTATGAAGCTTAGATGTAAGCACTTTTTTTTTTTTTTTTTTTTATGAAAACCCCAAACACGAAAGGTATCAAAACCTATAGTACCTAGTACCATGCATGGGTTGAAGGAGAAGTATGGGGGGAGGGGGATACCGGAAACTTTGCTCTAGAGACTAAACATGGGTTTCACCACTTGAAGCCTCCAATAAGCAAAGTGGTGGTATTTCACTGGTTGATGAAAGTCATCTACTTAGGGAGGATTTTAGAAAAACTGAAGCTTTTGATATGGTGAAAGAGCAAAATGAGCAGAAGAGGTTAGAAATGAGGTATTGAGAAAAGTAGGAGAATAGAAGTATAATAAAAGCTACAGGAAAGGAAAGAAAGGCTGGGTGTGTACTGGAGGAGGGGGAGAGTGTGAGAGAGAGAGTTTGGTTATAGAGTTTTAGGCCATCAGAAACTTGCTCAGTGCTCAGTATATAGTATGTCTGAAAATTGCCTGCGAGAGAGAAACAGAGTGAAATTTATTGAGGGATTTAATTAAAGTGATGGTGACGGGCGAAAGAACAATTAGAACGTTGGATGATTTTATTTTATAGAGGCCAAGATACAAGTCCAAGCACTGGGAAAGGTGATGTAATTGAGTTCTGGATGTCATGACATGGAGAAAATAACATATGATGGCGATGATGACTATGCACTGTGACCAATGGATCTAGTCCATATCATAAGAAACACCCGCAGACAATGACACCTCCTCCCACTTCACAGTTAGAATAACACATTCAAGTAGTAAGCATTCCTCAGGCATCCTCCATAGACAAACACGTCCGTCAGACCGGAATAGCGTGCAGCGTTACTCGGCATTCCACACGACTAATTTACATTGATACACAATCCAGATTCAATGTGCCTTGCAGGGTACCAATCAACAGTGCGCATTGGTTTTTGGTTATCAAAGGCTTGTGCGCTACAGCTTTTTCCATAAAAATTGATGGGATTTGGATCTGCACGTCGTGAGAAACCTTAGAGATTTGCTCGTGTCCGCTTGGAGCTCTAGGGAGAGATAATGGCAAAATGAGGTGAGGTAACCAGCTGGCTGAAGGTGCATCGGCTCCTATTGGTTGTCCTTTGATCACTGTCACTTCTGGATTTCCATTTATTTAGTACGTCGCTTGCCAAAACCCAACTAGGGAATGCTTAATTCCTGAGCACTTACTCACATATCGAACTACCATTTCTTTAAGCGTACAAGTTTGATTTATTCGGGCTGACCGATGGTCACTTATAAGCCAAAACATTTTACACATTTCGTAGTTACACAAAATTTCCTACAATCAGCGGTCCCACATTGACTTTATCTCACGTTGGTATAACTGCATAGCTGAACTGCACTCCACAAACCTCTTGTGTCTACAACATATTCACTCTGCTCAACAAATTTAACAGAACAAAATATTTTCCACGAATATTTTATTGTAAACGTTGTCGCCAAAAGCGAATATTTGTTATAATAGGCATCTTGGGATTAAAATTCCGAGTAACCGATAGAAAACGATCTACCGCCTTACAGAGCCACACAATATGCAAATTATTCATGTCTATAAAAACATGGGTTGCAACCACATCACTTTACTCCCGTTTTTTGACTTGCTCAGTGGGACAGCCACAACTCCAGTACACATAATGGCAAGTCATCGTCGTTTAGATGATTCTCTAAGATGGCGGGCCCTTTGACGATTTGAATCTGAGCAGTCCCAGAGCACGTTGGCTAAATGTATCACGCAGTGTCGTGTGGGCAACATGGCAGCAGCTTCAGGAGACAGGAACCATTACAAGAGCTGGCCATGGTCACCCAAGGGCTACGTAAACCAGAACAGACTGCTGTCTGGCTCTAACAGCAAGACGGAACCCTACGATGTCCTGTCATCACTGTCTCCTGACGTTGTTGCGGCCACAGGTGAAAACATTTCCAACCAGACTGTGTTAAGAAGGCTCAATTTAAGTGGACTCTATGGAAAGAAGCCAGTGGTTTGTATTCCATTAACTCCGCGTCGAAACTGGTGCCATGAACATGTGACTTGGAGCCCTGACAAGTGGGGTACATGTCTGTTCTCTGATGAGTGTCGTTTAGCATACAGATTCTAGACGTTATTTCATTTGTAGATAACGAGAAAAGTGATACCATCCCACCAACGTCGGAGAAAGGGACACTTCTCTGGAGGTGGCGAGCTCATGTGGGGCGGAATAATAATCAACGGCTGCACCTCTCCAAGATTTTGATAGGAGTACCGTAACTATGCAGAGATACCGAGAACAGATCCTCGAACCCTATGTGCGAACTTTTAGAGGTGCGGATGGTCCAGATTTTCTTTTCTTGCACGACAACGTAGCCACTGCACATAGAGCTCAAGTGGTGGAGGAATATCTTGCAGATATCCAACGACTGCCATGGCCAGCACGATCAACCGACTTAAATCCGATCGAACATGCCTTGAACATCGCATTGCACGCCGACAGACAACTGCTTGGTTACTTGGTAAGATAAGTCTGCATTGGCGGCAGAATGGGATTTGTTGCTACAGAGTCTTATAGACACTCTTATATCGAGTATGGTTCACCGTTCTCGGGCCTGTTTAGCCGGTGGAGGGGGATCATATTTTCGAGCACCTTGTATCGACTTCTATAATGTGACCTTTTTGGTAATTCATATACAACCCCCATAAATGTCCCTTATACCTGTCCGAAGTTTCTCGCTGTCTCCTCATCATCGTTATTCTATGGTACACCACCATACCAAATCGTGTCCTGCTTCATCGCAAGTTGCACGAGTTACACCACGTTTTTTACATGCTCTGTTAATTTCGTCGGGCAGTGTAGTTAAGGCTAAATGTGTGTTAAAAGCCAACGCATCTAAGGCTGTGAGGTGTCAGCTTATTGCATATGTAACTGCGTATATTCTTCCATCGGTTGTCCGGATAAAATACTTGGGAGAGAAAACCATTCAACCCTCGCTCGAGACCGACTAACTCAACCACGTTGTGAAAAAAGCCTATAAAAATTTCTTGCGTCATTTACGAAGTTCAACCGAGGCGTTTTCCACGCGAAGTGGAAAGACAGCAATTATAACCACGAGGGCAAAAAAACAAATAAGAAACTTGAACAAATAAGTCTATTTCGATACTGTATAATCTTTAACCATGAATAATACCTTTAAAAAATTAAATTTGTATGATTCTTTTGTAGACACTGTAATTTAAATTTCTGTACAACGCTATTAAAAATATTTTGTATGTTTTGTTTTCTAATTCCAGGTGGAATGACTACCCTTCTTTGTAGATGCCCTCAGTTATAAGTTTATTTCCCAAAGATAATGTTGCTTTTAACGGACATAAAAATGCAGCCCGATATGCTGTAAGCGTAAGGTTCATTTTGTAACACGGCATATCGAACCCCCCCCCCGCAATATTATGATATAAAATGTTTAAGAAGCTAAAAGCTAATTATGTATTCGGTTAAATAATAAGAAAAAAAATCTTTGTATACAAAAACATTAAGAAGTTTCCGGTTCGTAGCCTACCGGCGTTATGGGCTAACCACAGTACACAGACGATATAATAATATACACGAAAGCTAACATTATCCTTCCCCTCTAATTATAATTCTGACTACTTAATACTTAAAATTACTTATGAATGCGGCTTCTTTTTTATTTTCTTTAAAGCAGGTAAGATCCAATAAAAATTAGCAATTAATAAATATCTTTATTTAAAACGATTGCTTTTTTCCCCATTTTGTTAATGTCGCATTTTAAAAATATCGGCCCTATATTCCAGAGGGCGCTGCTGACGCATGAAACAGCATCGACGTGAAACACAGAAGGTCTCGGAAGTTGCGTAGCCGTAGCGTTTTTTGTTTCCTACGTATGGTGGCGTCTCGGTGACCTATTGTACGGTTAAAGGTCATTTGACTGTTAGATTCGGGATGTTATTTCACATTTTAAATTCTTTGATTTAATTGAATTGCTAGTCAAATAATTACACGCAATACATATTCTAATTTAGGTGAGTTGATAATTTATAACACCAAAGTAAATGCAAATTACATCCGTGAGTGAATAACGTTTTCCGTGTTTTTGTAACTGTCATGTAAGTTTACTACGGTACTGCAGTTTGATTTACAAATGACGTTACGCTGAGTATAGCAATGATAAATGTTGAAGAGTGTCACGGTGTGCTATTTTTATTATATAATTATACAACAAATAACAATACATTTTATACGTCGCAATACTGAAAACAAGGTTGGAAGCAGTAATTATCTACAATTCTATATTTAATTTTACGAGTGATCTATACACTTAATACATATTTAATACGTAATTAAAGAAAACATTAAATTTAAAGTTTACGAAATTTATAAGAAAAAATTACGCAATTAAAGAATAAGTGCCCAATAGGCACATTAAATAAAGAAATACATATATACATTTAAATCAAAATATTGTAATAGAATGGTATGTCCGTGCGAAGGTTAAATTAACAATAAATGACTCTTTCAATAAATGAAGGAACCTAATCAGAGAGCGGAAACTTCTGACTCCTACGCCCAGATATATACATTGGAATATATGCTATAACATCTTTCAGTCACTATATATTTCATGTTTAAGCATATACACTATGTTATAAAAGAATTGGGACACCCAATACCAGATTTAGATAGTTTGAACTCTGACGCAGATTTTTAGAGGTTCAAAAAATAAGGTCATGGGGCTCTGAACCTAAAATGACTACATTCGTCCGAGAAACTCATCACTTCACGTTGGCAAATCCAGCCTTGGGGAATACCATAGGATAATCAGAGAACTTTAAATATCGACAATGCTAATGATGCAGAAAGCTTTATAGTAGTGCATAAGATATAAACTGAACTGCAGAATGCAGTTTCGCGTTGTTTCAAACGAAATGCCGCATGTAGCTCAGCCAGTTTAAACGCAGACAACTAAATGAGTGCCATATTGGATGATATCTGGATTTCGGTTATTTTGAATGCATATCGATGTCCAGGTGATCCTGAAGTTCCCACGGACCATCTATGTATCATCACACGGAAATGGAAAACGAAACGACGCATATTCGGCTCAAGAGGCCGAAATACGTTGTCGGTCGAAATACAGGATTAAAATAGTTTATAAGGTAGGAAGAATACATGAGTGTTGCGTTATTTAGCAGTCACTCAAGCTAGAACCACAGTTAACTCAAACGTGTGTTCCACCCTAAGCTCGCGTTTGACCACAATGAAGAGAAACAAATTGTGAAACCGATGATCAAATCATCACAAAATGTCTGCACTGTCTCAATTTACAGCGTTCAATAGCAACAATATTACCACAAAAGGAAATTAAAAACTGCATAATACATAAAACGTTACAACGAAGGGAACCCTACGTTTTTCTCACTCCCTGTACATCAATGTATCGTGAATAATCAAATTAAGGGTGCCGATTTATCTGCGAAGAGAACTAAACTTCCTCAACACTTCTTAATTTATTTCAGAAATATACATGGTCTCCGTTCTAATCTCCATTACTAGTGTGCTCAAGCTCCACTTTTACTGACAGAATCTCAATTAACGGTTTCCCTACCACTTTTAATCTTAATTTTTCCTAATCATTCGTTCTATGATTCTTTCCGCTTTTGATGCTTGTGCATATGTCCTCTCTGATATTCCTTGTCAAAAGCTTCCTAATCCGGAATCTCCTTTTTTTTTTTTTTTTTTGATTTCCTTTGACTCAATCTCTTTACCCCATTGCCCGAAATTCTACCTAGAGCCCTCTCCAACCTTGACAAATAATTCGGAACTGCGATTTTTTAATGTTTATAAACCTTGCTGGCTGCAATGCACATTAAAATCCAAGGAAAATTACCTGGGACAGAGTCTACTAAAACTCTTGCTCTATCCTGACTAGCAATTCATAGTAGATAGTCCTCTCAGAAACTCAAATCACAATTTGGTAAGGTCTTTACTTCACTTCAGCATCTGTTCCATGGCATTACAAGAATGCAAAATGGGATGATCTGCATTGCATGACTTCTATTCATGCTTTTCCTTGGTTGAGCTACCGTTTGATATCTGATACGATTAGTTGGCGCAGACAGTGTTAGATAGATTATTCCTGGGGAACGAAAGCCTTTATTGCTCATTCCATCCACGGGTGTCCAAAATCACAGTAGCATATCGAAAATGGCTTGTATCTAAATCTACAACCTCATTTTCGGCTTATATTTAAGCCCCAAATGATAGTAAAGTTTTTTGATCTCTAGCCAAAAGTCCTGATGGAATTTTCCCCACTAGTCCTTAAAACATGTGCTCCAGCGTTAACTCCTATTTTGTGTTTGCCCTTTTACCGTCTCTTATTCATTGGTGAGTTTCCTTCTGCACCGAAATCCTCATATCCAACCAATTGTTAAAAAGGATGACAAGGATAGTTGCAGGATAGATATGTGGAAATCTGCCTTCAGCCAGCAGGTTGTTGAAACAAACTGCCATCTGTATTGTACAGTGGATAGTTTGAATAAATTCAAGGAAGAACTAAACACTGTTCGAAGGAATGGACAGGTGATGTGGAAGTGTTAGTAATTTTATTTATGTTTTCTTGGCTGATGCTGTATAACCTTCCGTTTTTACATCATTTGCCACTACTATTAAATTCCTCGCTTCCAGTTATTCGCCCTATTCTATCCAATCCTTTCCGAAGTAATGGAGAAATTCATTAACCGCCAACTCTTAACACTATCTTGAAAACCTTCCAACTCATCAACGATCGCCAGTATATATTCCTTCAGTGTGATCCGCCATAGATATCTTGGCTTATACTACTCCTCTCTGCGCATTTTACACGGAAAAATTGAGAAATTAAAATTTTTCCATGTAAAATTCAATTCAAGCAGCTGCTCTCGATATTTCTAAAGTTTTTGATCTTGTTCGATCTTCAAAGCAAGCTTCATCTTATAGAATGCCACCTACTTTTGAAACTGGGTAGTCTTGTTTCCTCTCGAGCTGCTCACTGCCAGATTATTTCGTCTCCTATCTTCTCAACTAATGCCGAAGTTCCTCAAGACTCTAGTTTCACTTACTCTTTTTCTTCTATACTCACTACTGACCTTCTTCGATTAAATGGAAATCTTCTCATACTACACTGCACTTCTCCTTCCATTTCAATCAATACTGCATACACTGCTATAATGTCTTAAATATCTATCAATAATTCCTTAAATCTCCGGATAATTTGCCAGTCAGTAGCATATCACCAGCTTAACACCTTATGATCAAGAAAATTAATTTTTAATGGCATAGTGTTTCCCGTGTTGTAGAAGGGGCATACCTCAAGATGGCGTCCTGCCAGCGATTCTTTTCGCTTTTACTTTGGAACTATTTCTTGCATTTCAACAGGATTTCACAAGTTATGCAGATGATCCAGGACACATACAAAATATAAGTGAAATTATGTAGCAAAATAAAATAACACCCTTTTGGAGTACCCAGATATGCCTCCTCCTCCTCCCTATTCCACTTTATGCATCGGAGATAGTGATGAATGAACCGGATCTGTGGTTTTCCGCTAATTATCGACGCTTCTTGAAAATCTACAATCCTGGAATCATACAATAACGATAAAAAAAAACCAAAACATCATGACGTTCTCTAAACTAATCGCTGGAAGGATAGCTGCTCCTCAACGATAGAAATCGTTAAGGCATCAGCAGAAAACAGCAGAAACTCCAGTAACTGCCATTTACAAGTCAGTCTCATTCCTCCAAACCTTGCTACCATTATAGAAATATTTCCAGCAAATATAATGGAATTGTTACTGTAGTGAAAACAGACCACTATATGTATGCTAATGACAGGAAGTACAGAAGTCCAATAAAACATATACAAAAAGTGCTGTAACAAATTAGAACTCAAATGGTTCATATAAACTTGTATAAAGTTTCTCTGTTTATGTGTTAACCCCTAAAATTTCTGAGAATTGTTCGGCATACACTTGAATTTATAAAGTTTGCGCGATGAGATATTCTCACTTTCTGAATACTGCAAGTCAATTAATAAAATGTTATGTATAGCATGTAATATACATTCACTGGCCAAAAAATTAGAAACCTTTTGCAATTAGCGTCAACGGCAATTAAACCTCGGTATGCAAATGTAAGTAATCACATGATATGATCTCAAGTTCCTTGGTATCAGATAAATACTATCGGCCTTCTTCGGGCCTCTTACTTGATCCAGTAGTGGGGAAGATAGCTGACCTTTCCATAGATTTGAGTCCAATCTACGGAAAGGTCGGAGCAAATGATTTTCAGAAAAGTGTTATTGCTGGAGCAGGTTTATCAGGAGCCACAATTTATAAAATTAAAGGACATCACTAATGTGTTGAAAGCAGCCATCTCAAAAATATACGAGTGGAAGACGAAAGGAGAATGAAGTTCTAAATGCGGCAGAAAGTCGGTATCTGCAAAGACGAGACTGCAGGAATTTAAAACGAATTGTACATCAAAAGGAGGATCCAGGGTACAAACCAAAACCAAACTATTATATTTAGGCCACCCGAATAATAAATTCAATCTGCCGCGCTGTGTCTTATGTCCGTTAATTGCGTGTGTTCTATGGTCGATTTGTCTGTTTGCTGGACGAAAAACCCCAGTTTCTGGGGGGAAAAACCTTGCTATCTACGCCTGAGACTGACTGACTGACTCACCCACGGAATGAAAAAAGGCCCATTAAAGTTCCTCGCGTCATCGAAGGGATTCGAACCCGGGCCTTTTCCACCCGGTGTGGGGAGGACTGTGACTATACCACTGTGCTACCCTCGCAGACTAGGGTACATCATCATATGTACACTCATTGGAGCGTTTCCGGAGCAGTAAGCTCAACAACGCAATTTAACTATTTACATCGACCTATTTAGCCTTCCTTACTGGAAGCCAGCAAGGAAGTTTACCATCCCTAGCGCCGTGGAGGCAGGTCGCTACTACCCTTTTATATTTATACTTTATACACTATTTATATAAAATCTGATTGCTTTGATCAAACCCACAATTAAAATTTACAATCAATTTAGAGGTCAACTAATATACATCAATTGAGCGTTTAGCTTCATATTTACATATCAATACAATAAGGCAACGACAAGCAGTTGCAAGACAATACTAACATCCGCTAGCATGCGGGAATAAACATTACTTACAAAGTGTGCCAAGCACAACACACATATTTACATGACTCATATATACTGTATATATATATATATATATATATATATATACACACACACACAACCATTATATGGAAACCAGCCTTTCAGCCACCATGAACGGTCAGCCCAAGGAGAAACCAACACTCGAAAAGAGAACCACCCTGTCTGCTGAGCAGCAGGAGGAGCACTGACCAAGAAGAAGCTGAACTTATTGAGCAGTTGCTATGGAAGCTATCCATAAACAACCTTACTTTTAAGTTGCTCAAGGTAGTTCTTGTAGATAGGGCAGTCCCTACTACGAACAGAATGGTCAGAGGCAACCGCGCTTCAAGCAATTCACGCAGGTAGGCTTCTCAGCCTGTTTTGGGCACTCCTTAAGAAAGTGGCCCTCCCCAGCACAATGGCCACACACAGCCTTGAATTTACAGTTCTTTGCTTGGTGCCCGAAGGAAAGACATTTGAAACACTTCACTGTGAGTACATATCTCTGACTTTGTAAGATGACCAGTGCAGGAACACTCTCCCTTTCTCGATCAAGATGTCCCACAGCTCTGTGGGAACCTCGATGATCCAGTTCTTAGTGTCCTTATGACTTTCGCCACTGATCTAACTATGGTGCTCGATTGGAATAGAGATCTACCCACACTGTGAGAACTAAGGTTGCGCTTGAAGAGCTCAGAAAGAAAATCTTCTTTTTCGACATCAGCATCCACATCGTAGATGATGAGACGTTTACCAGGCTTCTTGGAGACCTCAGTCTTCATACCCCTCGCCTTTATTGTCTCACAGTTAAGTACCTTTTGAGCATCTTCTTGACTGGACAACTCCATTATCTTTAATGGTTCTCATTCTGCGGACGTTTACGCTCTTCAGAACAGGCTTTACAGCTTGTAAAACGGTCTGTCTTACATCCTCACTGGTCCTCAGAGTCTTGGAGTCCGATTTTATCAGAACGGCGTGCACTTCCGTCTTCTTTGGAGCTGAACTCTTATAGTTCCGTACGATGTGGGCGCAACGCTGACAGAGGCCTGACTCTTCTTCAACATCGCCTTTAACGACCGGTTTTCGGCATATATTTCGATAGCCTTTGCTTCCAGCTGGTCCCACATTCCAAGAATGGCGTATATAGCCGTCTGTTGCCCTTATTTAAGTCATTAAACATAAAGTCATGGAGTCTCTGACGCACAACTTTCATGTCTTTGAATTTTCTTGTGGATCTCCTTCTTCTTCGTCGGAGTCCTGTCTGAGCCGCTTCGCGGCAGTTCTCTGCGCCGGCTC
The DNA here is from genome assembly GCF_048544385.1 of Mastigoproctus giganteus. Taxonomy (NCBI): domain Eukaryota; kingdom Metazoa; phylum Arthropoda; class Arachnida; order Uropygi; family Thelyphonidae; genus Mastigoproctus; species Mastigoproctus giganteus. The sequence continues at coordinate 211,270,515 of NC_143577.1, read as the reverse complement.
AACAACCGCCGAGTCACTGGAGGAATCTTCATCCATAGTTTCCACCAAGTCGGTGGTCAGTCTCTCGAGCACTACTTGTGCCGAGCCTGACGAATCAGTTCCAGCCCTACCGTCCGCAGAGCCGGAATCGCCAGGACAAGCAACGTCCATAGCCTCACTCTTCAGTCTTTAGAGATAATTTGTTCTTTGAGGACATGGTTATATATAATACACAATATATGCAACAGTACTTTTAATGATTTGATGGCTTATATGGAAACACAATGTTCGTTCCAAAATAGTCCCACACTACACTAGTCACTTTTGACCGACAAAAGTCCGTCGATCAAGGCCTACTTAGCCGACCAGGAGTCCCCTGGTCGCCCATCCCGGACCGCGTGGAAATGAGGCCAAACCAGTCAGCAGTAGTCACTACACAGTAATAAGAAGTCTCTTATTGGAAACACTAAGATCACTCTAATAAACGCAAGATCAAAGCAATAAGAACACTGTGCACCCAGACCGCCAAAATAGTACCGGGGCAGACTAGGGTACAGCAAATGACTGGAAAATCCAATTTATGCAAAGAAAGGCCCATTCCCAACCAAACTATGCTGGAGTTGAAGGACTTGGACTTGGTAGCCGTGTGGCTATACGAAAGCTACTTCTGAAAAAAAAAATCAAAAGATTCGACTAGAGGGTTGTCGCCAAAGCCAAGACTAGATTGTGGAACAGTAGAGAAAGCTCATGTGGTCTGAGGAATCTCGATTTACGCTTAATGAGAGTGTGGCGTGAGCCTTATGAAACCATGCACCCAGACTGTCTCCAGTCTACCACTCAAGTGGCTGGAGGTCACATCATGATACGAGGCATGTTCTGTTGGTAAGGAGTAGGTCGGCTCATATTATCAGAAGGTTGTGTTAACCCCAATGAATATCTTTCTGTCGTATCGGTGGAACACTATGGCCATAGTTGCCGATGCGCCTAATAAATCCCTAAACCGACAACAACTGTCGTATCGGACCAACTCCACTCTACAATACTTCATTTTTACTCGTATTGCGATGGACTCCTTCAAGGCGATAACGCAATTATCAATCACAAAAATTGTATTTAATGGGTCTAAAAATTATTGAATAGTTCTAGGAACATTACCAAGGTTTCCAATATCTACCTTGGCCGCATAATTCACCAGATTTGAAATTAATTGAGAATGTCTATAATACGTTGGAAAGGGTAGTTCGGCTTCGCAATTCTCTACCGACAACGATACAGCAGCTGACAAATATCCTAATGGAAGAATGGTCAAATCTGGAACTAGACTTCCTCAGGCACCTTGGTATGGATCGTCGTAGTATGGATTTCACCTAGTGAAATCCATACCACGACGTATACGGACAAAAAGTGGCCCTACTAGACAGTGATAAAAGGTTTCTGATATTTTTGGCCAGTGAGGGTAGTACGTATATATACCTAATCGTACGTTATGCATTGCTCCCATACTGACTTCAAATGTGCATCTATTATAAAAAAAAATATATATATATATAGTATGCAGAAAGTGTGAAGAAGATTTTTGTTTAATCCTATTGAATCTACGGTATACACCAGAAGTGAACTCGACTAAATGGATAAGGAATGTAGCGATATATAGTAGGCCATCCACCGAAATTATGAGAAAGCTTTCTCATAATTTCGGTGGATGGCTTCTGATGAAGACACTGAAATTGTGAAAAACACTACAATGTAATCTTATTTTGGTCGCCTTTTCATTTCTTATTTTAATTTCTTGCCAACTATATGTCTCTCTCTTTTTCATATCTTAACTGGTCACCTCATCCTACCATATATCGCTACATCTCTTATCCATTTTGTAGAGTTCACTTCTGGTGTATACCGTAGATTTAATAGGATTAAACAAAAATCTTCTTCACGCTTTCTACATATTATTTATATACATACATACATACACACACATTATGGCTGTAGGGTACGTTTTGCTAATGAAGTGTCCCTGATCCATAATCAACGTTATCTTACTTTTTGTACTGTTACTCTCCACCCTCCATGATTACTTAGCTTCTTAATACTATTATTCTTTTATTTTATATATATACACACACATACAGTATATCTGTTTGTATGTATGAATGAAATAACACCCCATTCCACTATTAGTTGCTGGTGTTCAGGGGCATGTGCCTGCTATTAAACTGAACAAATAAATAAACAATACATTTCGCTATTGGGTCACCATAAAAAAAAAAAAAAAAAGAGGCGTGAGTTAGCCATATCACATTTTTCTCAGCAATATTGCATTAACAGTCCATTAGGCAAAACGGGACGACATGAGATCTGAACTGTGGGCAGGTCGGAATAAAATCGCCAACCCATATTCTTGCATAATTCGATACAAGTCTTGTAACTGTCATACAGAATCAATGGATTTCACTTTAACAGGTCTGCCTGATTCTTTTGCAGTGCAAGTCTCTGTTAACTGTTTGTCTTTGTGGAATCCGATGAATGCAGAGAATACCTGAGGAAATATAACCAACAATGACCATTTGTTTTATTTTGCTTGGCTCTCCTCTAACTTTCTTGGGTTATGAAGCATATAGTCATTCAGCAGAAGTAGTTTTAATTCAGGTCCAAATCACCGTAATAGCACACCAACAGCAATGATTGTTTGTATAAAAAAAAAAAAAAAAAAAGGAGCACCTCTTTTGCATCTGGATAGTAACAACGATGAAATCGAATGTTGGATTCAGATTAGAAAAAATCAAATTTTAATTTTCGTGAATGGCACCATACAAAATGTTCGATCACAAGTAAACCTGGAGCTTAATTAAATGGAATGGAAGACTAAACTTCATTTTGAATATACAAGAAAAAAGCGTAAGCAGCACTCTGGATCGCCTCAGAAACTTCAACTTAATGATCCATTACGCTTTGAAATGCGTTGTTTCATTCCGCTGTATACATCGCACAAGTGAACATCAATCCCCACAGAGTAGTATGAAGGCCTTCCTAAGCTTAGAATATAGGCCTTGGTACACATTGTTGACAACTGGTCAACAGGGGTTAACAATATGTAGCGAGCTATGGAAACAGAGTGATTGTCATCAGATATGGCGTGAATGTTTTTAACCAAGTGGCAGAAGTTAGTTTCTTTTCAACAGTGGTAACTGAAAAGCAGCAGTGCAGCATTTATTAATGCGGTGTGTAAAATGCGGTTTTTCCCGAGAACAATATCCTCATTTCGGAGAATTGCCTTGAATTCAAATCATTTTTTCAAGGCCAAAGTGAAATTCAGTAATAAATATCCAACCATGCTTGTATCAACTACTCACTGTATTGTATAGTATGTTTGCCAAACAGCCAGTGCCAATGACGTAAACTATGTAAACATAGCTTTTGAGATCTGGGAAATTTCTAACTTTTAAACAATTGAGGCTTTAAAACAATGTGGGTTGTCGAATGGGAAGGTGGCGCACAGGTTTAAGCAACTATGACAGACCTGTAACTGGTTTTGCCGTTTCGTTTGATTAGAAATAAATGTTCTGGAAAACCGATTTTTCTCAGATGAAATGTGGTTTCACTTAGACGATTATATTAACAGCCAGAATTACTGAATATGGTACATGGAAAATACTTGCGCAATATTAGAAAGACCCTTACAGACCTGTCGCATGGTCAATTCCATGCCCCAACACTCCACCTGAGATGTACATGAAAAAACGACCCTTTTAGACAAATCCATCTAGTGAGTGACGCAAATGTCAGCTATTATTTCCTATTATACATAAAGTGGACTGACGTGGCACGATACGGATAAAATTTGTCTGAAAAGGCTGCTACACTCACAGAAGTCTAGTGCTCTTTCACGTAGAAGATTCATGGGCTGATACTCTTTAATATTGCTGATTGACCTATACATTTTCTACGTCCTATTGGAACCAGATACTGCTGGTTCCAAAAGGACGTAGCAAATGCACACACTGCTTGCACGTCAGTGAATCTATCGGCGGAGTCCTTTGATGACTACCTTATTTCGTGAGATTTATGGTCCTCCCGGCGGTCAGACCTGTCACTTCAGGTTTTTTTTTTTTTTTTTTATCTATTATTATTTATTCAGTTTATTGCTTTTTTACAAACACCACTAGAACAGCCTGCAAGCTAGAAGGGTGCAAAAAAGGAAACAAAAGAAAATAATTATAATAAAAAAACAATGACAGTATGGATCTATAGAAATATGTACAATTGATATTTGATATTTACATAAATATAAGGAATTGGACAAACTAAACTTTACATAGGAGAGTTCACTGGTTCCTCGGATCAAGGGAAAAAACACAGTTGGTTCTTTCTTACTAGACATCTCCAAGGACACAGTTGGTTCTTTCTTACTAGACATCTCCAAGGGGTTAAGGCGTGGCTTAGGCTGGAAAGATATCGTTCAGGAAGGAAAGGTTGTTGAGTTTCATTCTTAATGGAAACTGAGAATTCTGTCCGCTTCTGTAACGGGATCTGAGAACACTTGGACAATGGACTTTTTTCCTTTCGAGAGGCAACCGCTAGAGGTCAGCAGCTGTCATCCGGAACACAGCATTCCTGAGATGTATGATTAATTGGTCTGGACCTTTCTTTTACCAATCAGGATAGTGTACACGCGATGCACAATCTCAGTCTGGTAGTTCTTTTCTTTATTGAAATCGGTCACAGTCAATGTCCAGGGTACGGAACGTACCTATGGTACATTCGGAAGGGAACATTTGGTCAACAGATTTTATCCTGTTCATGGGTGGCTGCATGGTAGTTTGGCTATGTCGACGGAGTCTGCTGGAAGTTGGGTGGTGAAAGACAATCTCAGCTATGCTAGGGATTTCTATCTTTTTGCTGATGAGTTTTGAGAGGGTAGAAATGTTCATTTTGATTAGTACCAGTTGCCAGGGTACCCAATCTAGATTTTCTTGAAGGGTACTTCTAGAGGTGGTGGAAACGTGTTTCCTAGGTAATGGTTAAGCCATCTCAGGATCCAGTATTCCACAGTCAGGAACCTCCTGAGATTTTAAACTGGCGAGGCATAAAGGGCGATGGGAGAGACACATCTCACCACATAGCGTGTTACAAGATTAGACCTTCGTATCCCTGTCAGTTCCCGTTTAACACGGCACAGAGCCCCAATGGTTTTCTTTCTTGCCTCTGCAAGGTGAGGGGCAAAGGTGAGTTTTTCATTCCATATCATACTAAGGTCTTTGTATTGTTGCACTCTATGAACAGGATGCCCATTGAGTAAAACACTGATATCATTCTTCAGCCTCTTCATAGTGAATGATATTTGGGCGACCTTTTTCGGGTTCAGGGCAAGTTCAATGTCATTTAGGAACAAGGCAAAGTCTTCAAGTTGTCTGGTAGCATCATTTGCAATTAACTGTAGATTGCGATCATCACTGGAAGGAATGAACATCCTTAGGTCGTCTGCATATGATAGGAAATTGTCATGCCGTGCAGATAGGGGTCAATGACGGCAGTAAAAAGTAAAGCAGAAAGGACTAAACCCTGAGGGAGTCCTCTGTTCAGGGTGATGTTGTTATTGTTGTTATTTGGTTTTTAGGAGCATTAGCAACTAAGGCCATATTGCTCCGGGGATATGCGGTGGTCATTCCCTGACCTTTCCGCATGCTCCGTATTTGGTGGGCACGGGCTCGAACCCCTGTCTAATTAAGAAGTGTGTGCTACGTACTGCTGCTCCTGCCCACCTGGCTACGGAGGCGCCTCGTTCAGGGTGAATGAAAGGACTATTGTCATGCAAAACTTGTTTGCCTGCTGGTAAAAAGAGCTGCAACTGGTAAGAAGAGCTCCTGATCATATGGTAGTGATGCAGGATTTTTAGAAGGGCTTTGATGGAGAGTCTGTCAAATGCAGAAGAAATCGTAGCCTAGTGGTTAGGCGCGCGAGTGCATAAGTACACGTGCCTTGAGTGACCGGGGTTCAAGCCCGTGACTGCTGAATACGGTGCTGTTTCTTGTATTCTGTCTATCTTGTGAACTCCTCTGACCGTTTGGTCGTCCCGGAGTATAAACAGAAAATTTATTTATTTAAATATGCATAAAAATTACATCTAGTTGATTTCCACTATTCAGAGTATTCGACCAAAGGTCTCAAGGGGTTGGTTGTGGTTGATCTCCCCTTTAGTGTTGAAGGCAGGTATGCTGAGCAATGCCTAAAGCAGTGGGATCCAAAATACTTCAGGACGGCTTTTTCAAAAATATTTAGGCTGTGGCAACTAATTTAGATGGGCCTGTAATCCTTTGCAGTCTTGGGATGTGCCTTTTTAGGAACAGGTTTTGTATAGTACAACTTCCACGTCTGCGGGACGTTGGCGGTTTGCAAGATGTTATTATATGCTTGAAGGAGAAGATCGATTATGTCACAGAGGGATCAAAAACAGACTTGTGTATGAGCTGCGATTCACTTTGAAGATTGTACCCTCAAGAAGGCCTGCGAAAACAAAACCCGTGCTATGGATTAGAGCCGTGCCAAAACGTTTAAGCGCCTGGATACAAAGAAGAAAATGTCGCCCCCACCCCCTAAAATGGAGATGTTGCACCATTCATTTTTATGGACCTCCTTTCTACACATTCAAGTTTTCATTGTGCCGGCACTGAAAGCTAAGTCGCTTCTAGGCTTCCATGGTCACGCGCCTCGACTCTGAAGTAAAAGAGGGAGAAACATCTGCAATGAATTTCACCAAAGTGAAATTCAGTGCATTCGCGCTACTGATGAACATTCTTTGCAAAGTCGCATTAGACACACAAAAAAAGAGCGAATGTATGTCTAATTGAGCAAAGTGGACACTTCCAGCACATTCTGTAACAGTTTTAATTAAATTCGTTATTAATAAAATTTTTTTGCATTAAAAACTGAGGTGTATTTTACTTGGACAACTTTAGAGTACAATTTTAAATGGATTTTGACCTTTGATCTTCCTCTGTTTATATACTATTTTCAAAATGATGAAAGGTAACAGTTTTTAAAGCGGACCTAAACCTATTTGAGATAACCAAAAGATAAAAAAAAAGTGACATATTCTTTAAGGAATGTTTGCAAACACCACGAGACAAAAGCCAATACAGTAATGCGCTCACTGTTCCCAATTTCATTCTAAACTATATCCAATTCCAAAAAAATGGGTGTTAGAAGGAGGGGCAAAAAGGATAATTCTTCCGTGTCTTCTTGCTAGATTATCAACTAGACCATGTTTTCATATTTCTTCATGAAATGGCGAGCTCTTTCAGTAAGAGTTCGTACCATACAACATAAATCAGGTGGAGAGATACGTAGAGGCGCTGTATGTGTTAAATTCAGTGCGAAAAATGGGCGGGACGAAATAGCTATGTGATTTTGAATGAAGCATGTTAGACGGAGTCAGATGCGCCGGTATGAATATCCATGAAAATGCAGTCCAGACTAGTCCAATAACTGAATAACATACAGCCAATGGCGAATCTTGTTGTTGGAAACTTCGTTGATGCCAGGGACTAACAATACTTGTACAGGGCAACAGAAAGGCTCTCAAAGGAGCATATCAGAACATTAAACTGGTCATGCCTCGTCATGGATGGAATATCATAGCCGATGAGCGAACCGGGTTCCATTCCAGTCAGAACAAGAAGGTACAGTTACAATAGGAACACCAGAAAGCGGAAGGTTGCAAAAAGGTTGTCTGATCTGACAAATTCCGGTTCCTGCTGTTTCACATTGGTGTGAAAAGCATAATTAGAAACCCAGATCTTGTTAAAACGTATATCTTGAAATGTATACTTCCCATCCCACTCTATGCTTCACAGATTTAGTCCTCACCGAGCAACCTGAAAACTGGATTTTAAGGTGGTTGAACCGTGTTAATGGCTACCCTTTCACCATCTCGAAATCAATCATGTATGGTAACTTTGGTTGCATCCCTCGGAATCAGTTGCTCATTGCAGGAAATCTGTGAAAACCTCTGCCAACAACTCACTGATCGTCTTGACGCCCCAAATGTCCACAATCTTGTTGTAGGCCCTAGGATTTCCCGCGTCCTTTGCAATGACGCATGGATTCCCCTAAGAAGCTTATTACAGAATTTAACAACGCTTAGAAGATTTTTTCCGTCTAACGTCCTCCAAACTTACAACACCCTGAAGATTGATCCCTACAAGTTCTGTGATGAGAAAACGTACAGATCTGAGAAGATACAGGACATGTACCACCACATACAACTGTAGAAGTTTCCTTCAGGATGGAATCTTCATTGAACTCTACTTTGCTGAAGAATTAATTTGTTTTAAATTATTATTATTTTTGGATGTACGTGTTAGTTGTATATATTACGATACGCAGTGGCGAATTACCCATTAAGGCAATGAGGCACGTTCCTACGGGCCCCAGGCTTTGGGGGCCCCAAGCCAAGGCATTTTCCTATAGTGTTCTAAAATAGATTAATGTTTTCAGTACACATCATAAAAATCTTGATTAATTTAAGCGAAAATCTTGATTAATTTAAGCGAAAATTTAAGCAAAAAATTCAAAAGTACAAAATTTCATTTATTTTCCACCTAACGTTTATTTATTTTTTATTCTTTTTTTTATTATAATTTTTTGGGTGCCCCCCCAAGTATAATTTGCCTTGGGGCCCCAACTATCCTTAATCCGCCACTGACGATACGTATGCATTTTTGTCTCTACCTTTTGCTTATGTCACTGTATATATGTGTATGTGCTTTATTTGTTCGTATTGGATGTTATTTGTAGTATTATTGTATAGATTATATATGCGTAATTTATGTACGACTTCTATGTCTGCTATCTAAGTTATAATGTACGAATGTATATAGGCACCCTCCTAGCTGAAGGCTGTTCAGGGGTGAAGCATATGCAATAAACTGAATAATAATAAAAAAAACTTTCCTCAGACTGAATATTGGCTCTTGAGATGACTGAACAGGATCTCGAATCACCCATTTACTATCTAGAGCCATCCTACTTTCCAATCTCAGTATTCTTCCCTGGAAACAACAGACAATTAACACAAGAAACGTTTTCACATTAGCATTGATGGTTTATTTCACTCTCATCGAGAAGCCTCGAGGAATGCTGAAACAAGACATCCTCTTCAAAGCAACTTAAAAAACCTGGACAGCCTAAGTCACTTTTTTCCAGCAAACACGATAGAACTCTTCAATCAACAAAGAATTGAACTGGAAAAACTCTCTGTAACAACAACGCCTACAGGTTGCAGATCTTTTCCAACTCCTATCGTCTCGTGCAACTTTAGTGCACAGCCACGGCTCAAAACTGCATTTAATTTTGATCCCTCTTAACTATATATTCTCATTATTCTAAATGTCAACCTAAGTTGTCAAAATTTGGAATATTCTAATATAAAATTATAATTACACATGTATTTCAAAAATTTTGTATTCAACCTTTCAGGGTGAATACAAAATTTTGGGTGGTCCGCTTCACACCTTAAAATATAACTCATACCCTTCTAGCCAATGGTTGTACCAGGGGTGTCTCCTCTTTAAACATAAATTGATAATAATAATAATACCTTGAAAACAGCATGATTCTATAGACCTATCTTGCCAGGTGTCAAGATGGGTCCATAACTGTTGACGGCAGTGCAATCGTGTGGGGGATGTTTTTGTGTTGTATAAGTTCGCAGTGCAGTGTAGCCACCTCTCAAGGCCATAACTATACAGGGCTAATTCCAGTAACAGGAGAGCGAATTCAGTTACAGCGGTAATCTTCACAGTCATCAGATATCAATCCAATTGAGCACATTTGGGATGAGGTGGAAAAAGATTTTTAGAGTAGAGATGTGAAACCATCCAATTTTCAATAACTGTGGGAAGCAATTGAGTCAACATGGAGCAGCATTGCTGTGACACGCTTTCAACACCTTGGGTCCCTGCCAACATGAGTGCAGTCGTTCTGAGGCTGAAGGGGATTTTATCTTGCTATTAAGTAACTGTACCTAATAAAGTGGCCACTCTGTAATTCTTTTGTGTGTTATTCGTGCTTAATTATATATCAATGATCAAAAGAAATATTTGATATTATCTCTTTTTATTTTACTAAACATACAAGACAGTGGGGGGTCGTCACCGGTTGAGAGAGAGAGAGAGAGTGTTTGTTATTTGGTTTTTAGGAGCATTAGTAACTAAGGCCATATTGCTCCGGGGATATGCGGTGCTCATTCCCTGACCTTTCCGCATCCTCCGTATTTGGTGATCACGGGCTCGAACCCCGGTCTAATCAAGAGAGAGAGAGAGAGAGAGAGAGATCCGCATTCGAATCACATCGGAGATTGGGGGCATTTTTAAAGGCCCTTGAAGGCATTTCTCAAGCGGAGTAATTAAGGTTCTCCAGAAACTTAGAGACATAATAAGCAATGATTGTGTATCATAGCATTTGGCAAACTGCAAGCAATGTGGCTGGCGCTTCAAAATATCCCTAAACAAACAGCTCACCCCTATAAAAATTTCCGGAGACGTTCTGCTTTTTGTTTCCAGTGGTGTTCTACAGAGTTTCTTTGCAATTTACTTCAACGATTGACTTCCAAGTTCTCATCTTGATGGAAATCTCTCTCATATGACAATAATCAACTCTGTTATCTCACTTGTAGACTACTGTACGTAACCACGCTAACTAAATCAGCAAGTGCACATTAGGTATTCTGTCGTAAAGAACGGCGCCTACGGTGTTACATTATGTGAGTCAGGACTGAAGTGTAACAACACTGCGTGCATTCCAAAGAACAGAGTGCGCGCATGTGATGAATTAATTGTTCGCAAGTGGCGACCTGCAGCTCTTAAACAGTTCAATGAAATTAAAATCATTTCTTTGCTCTGCTCCAACTCCATTTTAATTATTTAATTGTAGTGCAAAAAGATTTATTACAGAACTGCCCAGAATGTTTCTTTTTAAAGAGTAGTTCTCCACTGACAATTCACAACAGCCGTTTACACTAGCGCACGTGTGTTACGTAACATCGTTTGATATTCCGTTAAAAAACTGACGACAACAATGTGGTTGTCCGCGCCGAGAACAACACATTAACACCGTCCATATTTCAGCATTCAAATACACATTTCCTGTAAACATTATGCCAGTATACTCAAGTGTGGACCAGGTTTTTAGACTGCTAACAACCTCGTGTAATCTATTACAATAAACAAGCTGTTATTCCCTTCGACATTCTTCATAAAGCCAATATTCAATAACACACAGTCTACAAGTTTTAGTTTTATATATCGGAGAGGAAAAAGAAATGGCGAAGACACTTTCTAGTGAAAATTATAACAAATTCCGTGTTTTAGCAATCGTCCGTTCCTCCCCGCCTGGTTGCATATGTATTGCAATGAGAAGCGGAAAATGTGATACTGCAGTCCATACGAAGTACTTGGTCGACATGGGCAAGGGACATGATCTGACGGACTTCGAAAAAGAGGTGCTTGTCAGGCACCTGTTGGTGGGTGGAGTACTGCGAATCTTTTGGGGTTATTCGTGGTGTGCTGTAGTTAAGGTGTTCCAAGAGTGGGTAGATAGTGGTTAGAGCAGCAGTCGTTGGGCCAATTGGCAGGCGCCCAAGCCTCATTGATGGTCGTGGGGACGTAGGTTATCCCGCTTTGTGAGACCGGATAGACGGTGGACCATGGACTTTATCCAAGACTATGATCGAACAAACCCTCCTCTGCATGAGCCACCGAAGTAGGTGCCCGGTTAAGGTACCCATGCTTACTGGGCACGATTGCCAAAGACGCCTAAAGTTATGTTAGCATCTGAACGCTGCCATTGGCCAGTTGACGAATGGATAAGAGTTGCTTTTTCCTATGAACCATGTTTTCTGCTATGCTGTGTGGGCGGTACATGGAAGGTACAGCGAAAAACTGCGGAGAGGAATCACTCCGATGTTATGGTCCGACAGAAACAGGCAGGTGACAGCAGTGTTTTAGCATGGGAAGTGTTTTCCTGGGAATCTCTTGGAGCGCTCAAATGTCTAGACCGCACTCTGAATGCTAAAATCTATCTATTCACTGTAGTTTGGCTGATCAGGTAACCCCTTCATAGTAACCGTCTTCTTGGATAGCATACGTATGTTCCAGCAGGATAATGGGCCCTACAGAATGGGAGTGATTTGCTGAACACTCGTATATCGGAATAACAGGATACAGGTGGGATTAAATTCCTGTATCATAAACAACTAGGAATGACAAAACGGCGTGTTTCAAATTTAAAAATTGATATGCCTAAGATTACGTGCAGAAGGAAGCAGAGTCTTCTGGAACCACTCTGAAAAGCTTTTAAGACAACAGGACACAACCTTTTAGGAATAGATATGCAGCAGAGGCTGTGTGATTGAAACTACAGCTATCCTTGAGGGAGCTGTTTAGGGCAAGCCCTTAGAGCGGCAATCATCGAATACAGCGGACCAGATTAATGGGTAAACACTAGAAGAGACTATTTGTAATCAAAACTCTCGGTAAACAAAGGAATTTGCATATTCATACATTTTAAACAGTCCGATTTAGAGATGACAGCTTTACTGAGATAATGAGTAAGGTAGGGATAAGAAATTCAAAGGTGAAATAAGTAAAGTTTTGCGTGGAGTGGTGAAGGGAGTGGCTCATGGAGTGATGTAATTTGGAAATATGTAGTTGATAAGTAGTGAGTGTTGTCTTGAAAAAAATAAAATACGGGAATAGTATGGTTTTAAAGTACCAAATCCTATTTAATCCGTCCAGGCTGTCGTGCGTTATGAATAAAGTGAAAGAAACTTCAAAACATACGACAACAGGCGCATTCCTGTCT